>NC_044314.2:78033282-78369906 GCF_007474595.2 Lynx canadensis | reverse complement strand
GAAGGAAGGAAGGAAGGAAGAAGGAAGGAAGAAGAAGGAAGGAAGGAAACATAGGGGTGTCTGGGTGGCTCAGTCAGTTGGGCATCCAGCTTAGCTCAGGTCATGATCTTAGGGTTCGTGAGTTCGAGCCCTGCTTTGGGCTCGCTGCCGTCAGCTCAGAGCCTGCTTGGGAACTTCTGTCTCCCTCTCTCTCTGCCCCTCCCCCGCTCATGCTTTCTCTCTTAAAAATGAATAAACATTCAAAACAAAGAAGAAAGGAGCCTTCCTGCCTAAGGTCCCTCCACCACTTACTAGATATGAGAGCTTGGGTCAGTTATGGATGCTTCAGCCTCTTTATCTTTTACAGATGGGAGTAATTACCTCTACCCCACAGCACTGTCATTCATTCATTCGTTTGCTCAACATTATTGAACATCTAATATCAAGAATCATGTTACATGCTTGATATATACTCAGGAGAACAAACTGGGCATCGTCTCTGACCTCAGGGAGCTTCCTGTCCTGGATTAAATGAAATTATTGTATAAAACTTTTAGCACAGAGCCTGGCAAATAAAACTTGCTCAATTAAAGTTAACATCATCGTTACTATTACTACCATGGCCCAGTCAGGATGTAAACACACGTATCTTTGCCTCTGAAATCCTTTTAATAAATAGGGTTTTGTAGGGGCCCAACAGGAGACGAGGCTAGAAGGGGACTTAGGGATGTCCAGAAGAGACTTCAGACGTCAGGTTTTTAATATGTACAAGAGCAACTGCAATCCTTGTGCCTCCCAAGCATTTTTTAGGTATTTTCACTCTCTTTCTCATGATCCATCCAAGCCAGATGTATTTTTAAACTCCATAAACATACCCCTCTCTGTGGCAATAAGTGTATTTTCCCTTGAATGTGGACCCCGTGTGTTTGATTTGCCTGGAAAGGTGTGGAAACCACCCAGACACGGTGCTAATGGGATGTGACAGAACTCGCAGCTTCCCCGGGCCTGGAAGGAAGTTGACGAAGGGGAAGCTTAATGAGCTTCCACCCACATTTCAATTATCCTAACAAGCTGCCAAAGGAAGGCCTGTTTGCAGTACCGTGTTCTGGAAAGTTTTGACAAGCCCAGGAGGAATCTATCCGGGCCGGAGCTGCGTATGTCTAGGGAAAGAAAACACTCTTCCTCTGGGAGAGAGGATGACAAGGCCAGCTGGCAGTCAGCTTTGTCACCTAGTACTTGAGGGGATCCTTCTCCAACACGACACCCTCATTAGCTAACCCAGTACAATTGTATCAGCTATAATGCCAACACCATAATGCCACATAACAAACAGCCACGAAACCTCAGTGGCATATCACAATTTTTAATCACATGTCAGTGGGTCAGCTGGGCACTTCCAGTCATCTGAGCTGAGTATGGCTGAGTTCATACACGTCCCCGTGGTCAGGTAGGTGGCATTTTGCTGTTCCTGGTTGGGCTGCCTCGCTTGCCTGGGGCAACTGGGCTGACTCAGTATTTCTCCACACGACCTCTCATCCTACCCACGGGTTTGTGCATGGAGCAACAGGAGGGTCCTAAGAGAACGGCCACATTATTGCGCAGGGTCTCTTGAGCCCAGCCATGGGAAAGGCATGGCGTCACTTCTGCTGTGTTCTATTGGTCAAAGCAAAAACAAGCTTAGCTGATAGAAGGGATGACAAAGTCACGTGGCAGAGAGTAGCTACAGGAAGAACACTGATGGGTCCATCAGAGCAGTCCCACAACAAAATATAAATAACAAGCACCATTACTGAATGGCAACTCGAGGTCTGTTTTATGTGTAGGAAAGGATGTTAAACTGGGACGCTTTGGGTCTTGAATTCAGCCAAAGCCCAAGAGTAAGATGAGATGTTCAAACACCGACATCTCAGAGCAAGATGCTGGCCTTGCAAAGATTCCCCAGATGAAACTCGTTTTGTAACCCTTGGTCCAACACCCACCTCCAGGATATGAAAAGGCTGAGTTGAAAACCAGGGAGAGGATTCTTGGAGGGAGAAGTCCAGTGTGAGGTGATTCTCTGCCCCTTGACAAGGGGAGAGGCAGTTACCCTTGTCTTGTGAGGGGAACTTTCAGTAGGTAGCTTGAGTCTGCTATGTGTTTCCTGGAGTCTGGAGGGACCAGCCTGACTCAGACCTGAAGAATGTACAGATTAGCAGACTGTGGCTAGAGCCTAGCAGGATTACAGGATGAGGGGAAGGGGTAGCAGTGGAAGCAGGTGCCAAAGATGTATGTGTTTCCCATGAGTCGAATAGATAAAGGCATCTGCTGAGATGAAGGCATGTTAAAATCCCTCTGCCCAAAAGACGCAGAGGGAGGCACTGATGTCTACCACTTGGCATGGGAGCTGGGAAGGACAGGGGGAAACTGAAGAATCCCCACCATGTCAGGGTACTGTGCCACGTGGAAGGCAGTAGAGGGGGACCCAAAGAATCCACAATGCACCTCAAAGAAGAGACTTTTGAACACCTGCTGAACACAGAGAACTTTAAATACCTGCCAAGCAGTTTGTGCCAACACCAAGTCGTGACAGTACTAGCCACAGAAGTTCTTTCCTGCCCTCGTCAATTGCCCCTCTGCTCCCTCAGGTCATTGGACAGCAAGCAGGAAGGAGGAAGAGACATAGGGAAGCCAACCTCCTTCCCCAATGCCTGAGCTGAGTAAGAGGAGACACAGAGCCGCTACCAACCCCCACAAATACTATGCCTTTGAACTAGCAAAAAGATGCCACCTGAAAGAAGCTTTACCTCCATCTGTCTGAAATTTGCTCTAATATACTCTAACAGTTACCTGTTAGTGTATAACAAATCTTCCCAAAACTTTGTGGTTTAAAACAACATTTATGATTGCCTGGTCTCTATGGGTCAGGAGTCTAGGCACATGAGCTGGGTCCTCTGGCTTAGGATCTCTTACCAGGTTGCAGTCAAGGTATCAGTTGGGCTGTGATCTCATCTGAAGACTAGACTATAGAAGGATCCACTTTCAAGCTCACTCACATGGTTGTTGGAGGCTGTTGGCCAGAGGCCACACTCTTCATTCCTTGGGCCTCTCCATGGAATAACTCAACATGGAAGCTTGTATCATCAGAATAAGCAAGAAAAAAAAAAAAAAAGCAAAGAGTGTCAGCCAAATGGAAGTCAGTCTTTATAATCTAATCTCAGAAGTGACATCCCATGACTTTGAATGTATTGTATTAGTTAGAAGCAAGTCACTAGGTCCAACCCCAAGGGTAGGAGATCACATAGGGTATAAATATCAGGAGGGAGATAATTAGGGTCATCATACAAGTCTGCTTCCACACACACTGAATTCATTATAGCTACACACCACGCCATTGGCCAAAAGTCTGTTATAATAAACACACAGATCTCTAGTGTCTACAATATGAACACTACCCATGTCCTATGTGCTATGCAACCTACCAACCATATGTGGTTCTGAGTGGAGATGCTTTAACATTTTAAAAACAATTTATCATGGAAGTTTTCAACCATTTCCGAAAGTAAAAGAAATAATAACATAAAATAATAACATAAAAGCGGCCATTCTTGTTTCACTTATGCCCCAATCCGTTCCCCCAAAGCCCCCAGTTGTTGAAAAGCAAATCTCAGACATCACACTATTTCATCTTTAGGAATTCAACACGAATTTCCACGTACCAATTTACCATGACACCATTAACAAGAATCCCCCAATTTCACCTACTAATTCAGTTAGTGTTCCAATTTTTTCCAACTTCAGAAGGGTCTCTTTACAGTTGGTTGGTTTGGGGGAAAGCTTCGACCCAGATTTTAAGCCATTACTTAAGAATGGGCATTTTAATGACTGAGATGGAACTATCCTGAGGGTGAGAATGACTGCCAGGCATCAGTGTGGAAAAAAGGAAGGTTTCTTTTTTTGCAACTCTATCACATCCCACTTGTTCATCAGGATGGTGACACATAGGTTATCTGAAATCCTCAGTGTAGTCCATCGAGGTGGGTGTCAGAATCCTCATTTTTACACAGGAGAAAATGTAGATGCAGGAGAAGGAACTTGCCTCAGGTCACACCGTGATTATTTGATGCAGCCGATGCCCCAACTGAAGTCTGTCTGACCTCCCCAGGGGACTCTGGCAGCTGGCTATCATACTGTTATAGCTTCTAGGACAGGAAGATATCGCGAATGCCTTTTTACGGGACCATACTCTCCCTCGTGAAGCCCTTTTTACCTGATGTCGGCAAGAACCGAACCATGTGGGCTCTTAGCCTTTGTTTCCTAATATTCAGCACAGAATTGGGTACATTGCAGGTGCCTATATAAATGTAGCCCATGTAAAGCCTGACTGTCCTGCTTCAGCCCTGAAGCCACCATAGCATAGAACCCCATGCAAAGAAAACCCCATTCTGACAGCCAGACAGCCAGTCTGAGGAGCAAAGTCATTCCACTGGCCCAGCCTCATCAGCTTTAGCTCCTTGACAATGGGGGCAGCTCGTGAAGGGAGCTGCGGCTCATGGGGGAGTGAGACAGATTCATGTCCCCACTGTAGACATTCACCTGAGAAAATGTGATTTTCTTTGCTTTCCCAACTAGGTGTTGGGAAGAATCTGATGGAGAAGCATTATTTCTTTTGATGGGGCAGCTATGGTCGTGAATGGTATTCTTCCATTCTGGAAAGTCTCCGCAGAAGCAGGTCACCTGGCTCTGGAACCATCCATACACCCCACCCTCTTCTCTGCCTGACAAACTCCTAATCCTTCAGGGCTGGACACAAATCTCATGTGCTCGAGGAAACCTTCTCTGTCTTTCCAAATAGAGTGTCACCCCCCTCTGGTGTACCTATCCCATGTTTGTCTGTCTGTCTTCCACTCCAAACTGTAAGTCTGATAAAGCAAAGCCTGCATCTGTCATACGTGGAACATAGTAGACAATAAGTATTTGTTGACGGATTGTTTCTTTTTATTAAAAAAAAAAACCCACAACTTGAAAACTGCACTTACTGAATTACTGAAACTCGTATTAAAAAACCACGGAGCCCAGAGGCATTCTCTCCAGAAAACAAAGCAAAACTTGAAATTTACTTTCTTCTCCCCACTGCTGTTCCCACCAAAGTCCTCTCCTCTATTTGGTCAACTTTTTAAACTCTCCGAACCTAACCAAGCCAGGGGCTGGTGTTCACCATCTTTCTCTTTTGATGTAGCCTTTTCTCCTATAACTAACTTGGCCCTTCTGTCTATTTGAGTTCTTGCATTCACCCATTACCTAGATCCCAGAAAGCAAAGAAGGCCTCGAGAGTGAAAATCAGCCTACCTCTTTAGAAGGTGAGACGTGATTATCAACTCCTGAAGACACGAAGTTTTGGCCATTTTGTTACCTGCTATGCTCTCAGCGCTTGGGGTAGTGCCGATCACATAGCTGGTGCTCGATCAAGATCGTCACACGTTTTTGTACTTGCTAAGAGGATGGATGAATAAATAACAAGAGGTTTTCGAGTGAGGAAGCAAGAGAAAGATGAACAAAAACACCAAATTTTTTTTTCCCTCTGTTTGGAGGTCTAAGATGGGATGTTTGCCTGAAGAACCAAGTAGCCATAGCTGGTAGGTCACAGCCCCTGGTCATTCTCAGACTTGAAGGGCCGTCTGCTGCTGAATCAGCAGGAAACAGCACTGGAGACGTGGGCTAGGTGCAGCTTGGCAGCGTGGTAGCAATTTAGCTGACAATTTCCTTCTATGTTTCAGCATAATTGAATTAGCATCCATGGAGACTGTCTCCCAGACATCGGCAAATGCAATACCGTGGAGCAGGCGATGCAATTCATCTGGCATTATGAGGCATTGAATTGCCATCCAATCCCGCACCTCTCCTCGTTGCTTTGTGTGCTCGTTAGAGGAAATTAGGTGGATGCGATGAGCCTGGGAACAATTAAAATCTTCCCACTTAGGCGATTCCCAGCAGCGGTACCCAACTTCTCTTGATAAGCACTCAGGTTTGCTCAGCTAGCGTGCACGCATGACTTTCTGGATGTGCTTTCTAATTCTGAGCAATGGATGACAATTCATTTTGCTTCAGATAGGGCTATGGACTGTTAGGACACAGAAAAAGACAACTTACCGGACAGCCATGATATGAACCAACCAGAACAGCATCTGTAATGGACAGTGCCATGGCCGGGAGTCTTGGGGCTCAGTCCAACTGGGAAGAGTATTGCTCAATATAGAGTCTATGCAATGGGACTTGATGGTGGACCACAGACAAGGGCCATGAAGACAGTACCCAACACAGCAAGTTAAGGTGAAAAGTTGGGAAGATTAGGAGCAGGATGAGTGGGGACTGAAGAGTGGCATTCGGGCAAATGGCTCAGAACCAAGGTTGTGAACATTAAGAGTGTGCTAGACTGAACGTACTTTGAGGCTAGGGGTGGCCACTTAAAGGACTGTGGTTTACTGGGTAGAGGGAATGGCTGTCAGCTGCTAGGGAGCAGAATGGTATGGCAGAAAGAGCCGCTTTGGAGAAATATGGATTTGAGACTGAATACCGGTCCTGCCATGTTTGACGGTTAAACCACTTCACTCCTAGGGTCTTCTGCCTCCTCGATAGAGAAAAGAAGACATCTATCTTGCAAGGCTTGGAGAGGCTCAGGGTTGTGCTGATACTGGAGGTATCATATGCATAACAGGACTTTGTCTTGGCTTGGGTTCCACCAGAAAGGGACTTTGAGATAAGGATTATAAGGATTGGAGTGCAAGCAGTTTCTTCGGGAGATGATGGAGGGGAAGTGGGAGAAGGAAGCGGGGAGAGAAAGAAGCCAAGGAAGTATTCGTGGTGATCAAGCCAGAGAGCACTGTGAGCATCAGAACTCATCCCATGGGGAACTCCGGGATCCACGCAGAACACAGGTCTCAGAATTAGCTTAGTGAGGGATCTGGAAATTTTTAAAACCGACTCCCATCAGTCATTTGCTGAGGGCTGTTCGTTGCCTAGAGCTTCAGGTCTGCCTTGGCAGTGGGCAGACTTGCCTTCCTCTCTTCAGAAAGTCCCCAGGCACACGGATGCTGATAGGCAGAGGGAAGCTGGCCTTTCCGCTCTGATGTGGTAAGTCCTGATGGGGTTCTGACAACTTCTGCCGTGGTTGATGCATTGTCCCAATTTGGACCGGGTCCCCTAAGCAAGCCAAGAATGGAACAGCAGGTGCCAGTGTTCCCATGTTCCAAAGAGAGGTGCTAGACCTCCAACAGGGGTGGCAAACTATTTCGTGACCCTTAGCCTCTCACCAAGTTCCCAGGAGAGTAGGGAATTGGAAGGGGGCTTTCATTAGACAGCATGGATGGAATGACACTGATCTCTCCCCAGCCCCATAGGGCAAGAAGGGCTGTGTTTCCCTCACCTGAAGCCCAGAGGGAGGAGCTTAGGAGGGACACACGAGAGCATGATTTGTGTCCTCTGAAGACTGGAAGCCCTACAGGCTGGAGTCTGACTTGTGCCTGAAGGATCTAAGGGACACAGGCAGGCTGAAGAGGCAGCAATTCTCCCACCAAAGCATTTTCCTTGGGGAAGGAGAGAGAGAGAAAGCGCTGACCTGGGGATATTTGAAAGATGCTTTGCCTAACAAGGCCCTCCGGAGGAATGATGAGCACCCAGGCCATAGAGATGGACCGCGAATAACCAAAGCCAGAGGGAATGTCATTACTGGACAGAGCATTTCTTTTCTTTTCTTTTCTTTTTTTTAATTTTTAAAAATGTTTTATTATTTATTTTTGAGAGAGAGACAGAGACAGAGTGTGAGTGGGGGAGGGGCAGAGAGAGAGGGAGACACAGAATCCGAAGCAGGCTCCAGGCTCCGAGCTGTCAGCACAGAGCCCAATACGGGCCTCCAACCCACGAACCACAAGATCATGACCTGAGCCGAAGTCAGACGCTTAACCGACTGAGCCACCCAGGCGCCCCTCACTGTACAGGTTATTTAGAGAAAGTATCCATCAGGTGTTGTATATCGAGAGCATCTGAAATGTATTAATAAATAGCAGGTCTTGTCATTATGAGCTGGGTGCCTGGGTGAAAGTTACACCAGAATTCAGGCTGTCAGAGCTAACTCCCAGGGTGTTAAAACTTGCTGATCAGCCCTGGGCTGTACCAGCTCCTGGCCCAGTGGGAGGAAATGAATGACAGAGACCAGGGTCTGTGTCACCAAGCAGAACATGAGGGGTCCCTGCACCCCACCACTGCTGTGGGGCATCAGGGCCAGGTAGGCTACGTTTGCTGTGTTCATGATGCTAGCTCCTGGGAGGGCATCTTGCTCGTTCCCACTGGACAGCAACTGTAGAAGGAGGCTTGCTCATTATTCTTCCTGAAGCTAAACCTCAGGATGGACTGAGGAGGGCAGTGGGGGTGGGAGCCAGGACTGGCTGCCGCCTACAGCAGCATCAGAGCACATGGCAAACTGCTCCCCTGGAGCTCAGATCCCAGGCAGGTGCTGACAAAATAAAATCAGAACTGAGACAAAGGGATTTCTACACACAACCTGTGCATTTCCAGCCTTCTTTCGTACTGGAAAGCGACGGAGATGTGCTTTTTCTACGCATGCATCACGGATCCATGGGAAACTTCTTCATTGAGCTATAGCTCTTTGTTCTGCAGGACAGGAGCTCCTTGAGGGCAGGGACGGGGTCTCAAGTCCTTTTTGTGTCAACCAGGAGGAGTCTGTGAAGCAACCAAAAGCATTTATTTGGGGCCTTCAGGATTGCAAGCCAGGAGTCAGAATGGACAGACCTTCCAAGAGGGGAGTGAAGGCTCATCAAGGCAAAAACCACAAGTTTGCTTAATTTGTTTTGAAAGAATTATGACTGGTGCTGAGAGAGTCAAACTATCTACTACACAATTGGCTATTTAGTTAACAGAGGCTACATTATCTCTATTTTGACTGACTCTCTTAGCAATGTTTATTTCATTTGGAATCTGATTTGGCATTTGAATCCCAGGAATCTAGCCTAGGGCTGGATACAGAAAGAGATTGGGCTTTAAATTCACACAAATCCTGGTTTGAATCCTAGCTCTGCTACTTACTAGCTGTGTGACCTCGGGTAGATCACTTCACCTCTCTGAGGGTCAGCTCCCTCATCTGAAACATGAAGATAAAAATACCTACCTCCCAGTTGGAGGGAAACAGAACTATATTTAATGTGCTGGTTCCAGTGACTAGAACGGTAGCTGCCATCATCATTATTTTCTATTGACATTGTCTCATTTCCTCACCGTTGTGTTCAGACATTTCTGGTTCTCTTATAGAATTCAGTGCAAAAATGGCCAGATCTTTCATCTACTCAAAAGACGTTTCCATTTTGGTAAAAATCCTTAGTGACACAGTCCACAGACATTGTCAGAGCCGAAAATACTTTTTCATTATCAGATAAGAAGATCCCTTCTGCAGTCTCCTCATGCTCTAATTCTGCCTCCAGTTGGTCCTGAGGGAAAGTAATCTTGCATGACACTTCAAGCTTTACAGCTAAAATCAAATTTAGCATCCCGGTTCCCAATGGGCAAACCCAACATTTTCACGTGCTTCCCACATGTCAAAGAGAATAGACGCATCTTTTGTTTCAAGCCAAATTTCTCCAGGTCGGTTTTCTACATCGTAGTTTATTGAGCCTCCGCTCTTCCATCTGTGAAATGGAGCCAGTGAGAACGTCCTCTCTCATAGGGTTGTTCTGAGAATGGATGAATGGCCAGAGAACTCAGGTTAGTCACACTGTTGCTTCCACAGACCCCTGCTGTGTCACGGAGGAAATCTGTGGTTCCAGTCCATTGTGGTTGTTGGCCAACTTTCTGTCCAGACTCCATTGGATCAAATTTGCTCTGTTAAGCAAAACTGATCAACTTGGACACTTTTTGTGAATTCTGGCCAAATACCCCAACTGTTTAGTTTTTGCTCTCATTAACCTTAAAAATTAAACTGTCAGTTATTTTAGCAGCAAAAATGGGCTTATTTGGAAAAAAAAAGCAGAGAATCACAATCCCAGACAAGCAGGCTATGGCAAAACCACAAACAAGGGCCCAGAAGGAAGGAAAGGAACTCTTTTATAGAGGAGAAGGCGAGGGGTGGGGGTGGTAGTTGGAAGGGCTGTTGTAAACAAAAAGTCCATTGGAGTAAACTGGGGGGTTTGAAGTGTACTGGCTTCTCATTGGCTGAGCTGTGACTGTCTCTCATTGGCTGGGCTGTTGCTGAGGGAGGAGAGAACTTTTCTTCCTCCTTTAGGATAAAGTACTATCACTTGTACTGTCTCTCATTCTGTTGGGTCTGCAATTGATTCTAAGTAGTAGGGTGTGAGAGCTCCCCCTGCTGGCCGTCTGACTCCATTTTAAGGAGGTTTCCTTTGATTAATCTTCACATTGTTGAACCAACAGAACTCTAAGCTACAGAAAGAACGTGGAAGTGAAGCTGAGTGCTTTAGAGGAGTGGAGGGGACAGGCCACAGGGTGTGGGCGGGAATGGTTAGGGACAAGGCTAAAAGGAAGCAGGACAGGGCCGTGAAGGTGAAGCAGCTGGCTGCCAAGTAGAAGTGCTCTAATTCTCTCCTAAGCATCAGGGAGTGATCAGAACAGAAAAGGGTGCCTACCCCTTGTCCGACTCAACTCAACCTTGTCCGACTCAACCCCACGTGGCAAAGTGCATCTCTGGCATGGAAAGTGCCCAGAGAAGGAAAAAGGAGGTCAGAGAAAGTAACAATTGCAGCTACCACTGTCTGAATGCTGTGCCTGCACCTTGTATATGGCATCCACTCACCCCTCCCGAGAACCCAGCGAGGTGGGCATTATTATCCTCATTACACACAGATGGTCCTCCAGCCCTGAGAAGTGAGTTTCTCAACATCCCCCAGTTGCCTCTTTCTATCTGCCAGGCCTTTCATGTTTCCATCATTTATTCAATCTTCAACAATCATTTACTGAGTGTCAAACCCCCGTGTCAGGCGCTAGGCAGGTTGTATCAGGAAAGCAGAGAAAAGAGGATTTCAGATGAAGAGGTCCGGGGAACAGAAGCCCAAAGCCAGAACCAGGTTTTGTTTCTTGCAAAGTGCCTGGAACAGTGGCGCCAGCAGCCTGTGCCCAAAGGCAATCAGACACAAAAGTAGAGCCACAGCCCCTGGCGGGGAGGGGGTATCACCTCATCCTATCAGAGACAGGTAACTGTCCTTGAATCAAAGGCTTCCCAGAAGCACCCCTAGTAACAACAATCAGCAACACTGATTATTGAGCAATTTGCTTTGTGCTGAGCAGTTTATAGGCTCACTTCACTGACACCGGCCCCTTTAACCGTCACAGTGACCCTAAGAGGCAAGCAGGGTAACGGTCCCCATTTAACAGATGTGCTGAGGTCCAGAGAGGTGAACTCACCTGCCCAAGGACACATAGATCGAAGAGGCAGAGCTGAGATTCAAATCCGGCTCTCCCCAGTTCTAAAGGCTGCTTCTGAACCTCCACGGGCCCGCATCCCTCCCACAGCCCTGCAGTCACGGACTCACCCCTCTTCTCTGTGGATAGCGGCTGACCACCCCAGGAAGGCTGTAGCAGGTGAGGGCTGAGTGGCAGGGAAAACGGCACTCGAGCCCTGCCACTTAGGGCTGTGCGACCTCCCGGAGCCTCAGTCCCCTCATATGTAGAATGGGAACAGTATCATAGAATGGCTGTGAGGACTTCACATGTGACCTCACCCGCAGGAAGTGAGCACACTGTCCACACTCCACCCCTCTTAGGGGCCTCCCGTCCCATCCTCATGCCCCCAGGAAAAACGAAGGCAGAAGTCCCTGAAATGGCGAAGAAAAGGCCGCAACTCTTCTGCTACCACTAGACTGTGGGCCCTCGGGAGGAGTCTCATCTGTGTTTCCCACAGGACCGGTCACGTGACAGGTAGGGGGTGCTTCTGAAAACGCGCATGCGCGCAAGCACACACACAGCGCAGGAGGGAAATACACCAGCAGGTTCTCCCCGGTTATCTCTGAGTTTCGGCACCTTATCTTTCTTTCTGCTTATCTGCATTTTCTGACTTTCCTGTGATGCACATGTATTATTTGTGGCATTATCTGAGATCTTGAAAGACATACACCCAACTAGTGCTATAGGTTACCTCTGGGAAATAGGGATGAGAAGACCTAGTTAATGAGGAGGTCTTCGGGGGGGGGGGTTGTTTTTTGTTTTTCTTTTACTTTATGTACATCCCTACTTTTTGCCTAACTTTTATAATTTGTTTTGAAAGAACGATATAAGCCACGTGGCACATGAGGCAGAAATAGCAAGAACATCACATGAGAAAGACTTGCCTTCAAATGCTGGCGAAGAGTAACCACTCTAAATCTCAGAAGTTCTCCATCTGTAAAATTGGGGTTAAAATGCTGCTTTGTCAAGTTTGTTGTAAGGATTAAAAATAAGGGTGCCTGGGTGACTCGGTCATTTAAGTATCCGACTCTTGATTTTGGCTTAGGTCATGATCTCAAGGTTTGTGAGTTCGAGCCCCACATCTGGCTCTGTGCTGACAGCATGGAGCCTGCTTGGGATTCATTCTCTCTTTCTCTCTCTCTCCCTTTCTCTCTGCTCCTCCCCCACTCATTCTCTTTCTCTCTCTCTCTCTCTCTCAAATAAATAAGTTTTTTAAAAAACTTAAAAAAAATAACCTGGGCATAAAAACCTCAGCATACAGTAAGTGATCAGTAATTGAAAGCAGTTATTAAAGCTTTTTGTCTGTGCTTTTATGCTACATAAACAGGTGCTTCTCCAGGAACCAATATGGTGAAAAATAAACACTTGCTAAGCACCCAATCAAAATTCTGCATGTCACTACAATGAAACACATTAGAAAATGTAAGGTGGGGGCCCCTGGGTGGCTCAGTCCGTTAAGCATCCGACTTCAGCTCAGGCACGATCTCAAGGTTGGTGAGTTCAAGCCTCATGTCGGGCTTTGTGCTGACAGCTCAGACCTGGAGCCTCCTGGGATTCTGCTCTCCCTCTCTCTCTGACCCTTCTCCTTGCACTCTGTCTCTCTCTCTCTCTCTCTCTCTCTCTCAAAAATAATAAGCATTAAAAATTAAAAAAAAAATATGTAAGGTGTGTCTGAAATAAAATATCCATCTACACTCTCTAGTATCAAATTTGATCCCTCAGTGGCCAAATATACTCAGTGGTCAGTGGTAGATCTTGGACTTCTCTAAGCTGGGCAGAAAAATCTGGAGTGTTCTGTTTTGTTGACTTTTATTTTGTTCTTTTCCTATTCCACCACAAAGCCTTCCTCTGGCTGGAAAATTCACCACCACACCCCTCCGCCTCCCCAGAATCCCACGAGGAAGTGAGATTTGCCCCGGACACAATGGTGGAGCTGAGCTAATCTCGTCTTACATCTTTGGGAATTCGTTTGCCTGTTGACCCAGGTGCCCTACACATGCTCACGAAAACCTTCTGCCAAACTTCATTAGCCATTGGGGCTTCGGTGCCGTTATTCTGAGCCCTTATTTTCTGGCATTAATTTAAAGCAACATTTTCTCACCTCCTTTGGCGTGCTTCCATGAGTTGGAGGCTTAAAAAAGGAATTGCCATGGATTTTGTCACAAATTGCCTAAAATCAAAATGTTTGGTTTCATCTCCTATTTCATTTCCAAATGATTAGCAGCCGCCGCCTGGAGCACCTGTTAGCAGGACTCTGAGACCATTCCCAGGCAAAGCAAAACAACCAACCAAAATAATCAACAACTGAAAAACACCACAGCCTTATCAGTTCATGGTTTCCACTAATGAGTTACTGATGTCTGTCACGGGCATGTGCTCAAGGACTGGTGACAATATCTGACACGCCAAATCGAATAAAGCATTTTTTTTCTGTTCACTCCAAAGAAGCAAACTGGTGGGAATTTCATGTGGTGTGGCGTGACCATAAGAACAACTATTATTTATGAAGTGCCCCATGAGCTAGGGTTTTTCCCGTACACAATACATCTTAGAACAACTCCTCAATTATCAGGACGGTCTTGCTTGCAAGGGTCAGAGAACCAACCCACACTAGCTTAAGCAAAAATAGACTTATTTGGGCTCATGTAACTAAGAGGAGAACTGAGGTCAGCAACAGGCTCCAGAAACTTCCTCCTCATGTCTCATTTTTACTTCTATCTATCTGTCTTTGCCTATTGGTCCCATTTCCTCCTACTATAGACAGGCCTGTTCCATATGAAGAGGAACACGGCTGCCACGTTCCCAATAGGTATAAAATGCTACTTTCTCCCCAGCATCATGTGTATATCGATCCCAGGGAAAACTCTGGTTGGACTGTTTAGGTCGCATGCCTCTCTCTTGCAGCAATCACTGTTTGTGGTCAGATGATTTGGCCAAACTGGGTTATGTTCTCATCCTTTTGACCAGAGGTCTGTGTCTGTTCATAGGAGAAAAGTTTAAAAAGCTTAATAAGCGGATAAAAATAAGGCACTATGAACAGTTGGGCAGGTTTCATGCTGCACAAGGGTGCCAGCGGAGGGTTAAGTAGGAAATAAAATCCTGCCTGTGCTCTGCTCAGCCAGCCATGCACCCTGGCCCCCAGTACATCTGCTGGAAGAAAGGATGCCTTTTTCTAATTCCTGCAAAGGTGTCACAGGGGTAGCAGCAGCTTTGGACAAAAACAACAGTTACTGTAGGCCACTACAAATTCTAGGAAGTAAATAATGATTAACTCTTTTTTTTTTAATGTTTACTTATTTTTGAGAGAGACAGAGACAGAGCACAAGCAGAGGTGGGGGCAGAGAGAGAAGGGGAGAGACAGATCCGAAGCAGGCTCCAGGCTCTGAGCTGTCAGCACAGAGTCCAGCGTGGGGCTCAAACTCAAACCATGAATGAGATCACGACCTGAGCCAAAGTCGGACACTTAACTGACTGAGCCACCCAGGCGTCCCAATGATTACCTCATTTTTAAGATGAGGAAACGGAGGTCCACAGAGGTAAAGTGACTTGCCTAAGGCTATATAGCAGGCAACACCAGATCCAGGATTTGAACCCAAGTCTCTGGCTCCAAAGCCCATGGCTTTCCCTGTAATAACTCATCAGCTACCTGGGGAGTGGGGGCTCCCCCTCATACCTAATAGCATGAGGAAGAAGTGAGAAAAGTGGATTCCGTGTGCCTCTTGTCTCTGAAAAAACCCAGCTATCCCCATGGGGATAATCTAACTAAGAAAAACAAGCCAAGCCAAGACAAGACACTTCACAAAAAACTGTTTGCAAACAGCTTGGAAGTCATGGTGTTCCTTTAAAAAGGTAATTTCTTGCTTGGAACAGTGAGAAATTAGATGCAATCTGTTTTGATTTCTTCCCAATTTAGGACACGCTTTAGTGACCAATCTGAAGACATGCCAGCATCCTTCTGTCTCGAGGATATGTTAGTTTCGTTTATATCTCTGTTCATAAAGGACATCTAAATCATCCACAGGAAAAGCGGCTCAGAATTGATACAGCAGACATGCAGACAGACTGAGCTGCATCTTTTCTGGATATTATTATTAATAATAATAATAATAATACCATTCACTGGGCATTTACTGTGTGTCATGTCTGATACTAAAGACATCCATCACCACACAGCCTTATTAGAAAGTCAGGGAGGGTAATTTTGGCTATTCAACATCTGAACACCCTTTCTTGGAGGAAAATCCTCCATTGGGTGATTCCTGGCAGAAGCTTGACCTGTTCCCTCCACAAAACCAGAAGAAATCAAGAGTTCCACGAGCTCCCCTATATCCTTCCAGAACATTCCATGGTTGCTTAAGTTAACCAGTGTCTGTTTCCATTCTTTGCATCCAAGCATCCTGCTGTATAAAAGTGTTCTTGGGGAGCCTGGGAGGCTCAGTCAGTTAAGCATCCAACTGTCAGTTTCGGCTCAGGTCATAATCTCGCAGTTTCGTGAGTTCGAGCCCCACCTTGGGCTCTGTGCTGGCAGTGTGGAGCCTGCTTAGGATTCTCTCTCTCTCTCTCTCTCTCTTCTCTCTTCTCTCTCTCTCTCTGTCTTCCCCTCTCTCTGCCCTCCCCTACTCAAAGTGTCCTCTCAAAATAAATAAATAAACTTTAATAAACAAATAAATAAAAAAATCAAAGTGTTCTTATCCCCATTTTACCGATAAGACTCTGAGACTCGGAGAGAGTATAAGACTGGGTCAAAGAGTTAGAAAAGCTAGAGAAACGCGAGCAGAGCTCCCTGAAGGCGTAAGAGAGGCATAATGTTAGCTATGAATACGAGTTTCATCCTCTGGGGGACCCTGGCAAGTTATTTCACCTCTCTCTGGGTCTCAATTTCTTCATCCCCAAAATGCAGATGTTTATGCCAGTAACACAATTCCTGAGAGCACTGAAAGAAGTCATCAAAAGAAAAGAAAACAAAAAGAAAAGAAAAACAATCATGTAGGTATTGCTCTCAACATCAGGTCTGGCACACAGAAGGTGCACGACACCCGTTAGCTGTTGTGTCTGTTGTATCTGTTATTATCGTTTGTGCTTATTAGCCTTTTTCTATCGTGTCACAAGCGGGGCTTAGCTGACCATCTAGTAGGACTGTGTGCTTTACCTTGTCATCCTTTTCACCCCCAGAGACGCGGCTGAAGGAAAGCGGAGGGTGATTAATAAGTCCACCAGGAGAGGTATTCTACCTCTTGGCATGGGGGTGACTTCTGAAACCAGACATTCACTCTGGTTCTGTGTCTCAGGGGGACCCCAGCACAGACTGGCAGAGGCTCAGCCAGGGCTCATCGATCACGCTAATGACGATGGATTTCCACCCTTTGCCACTTGATCACCAGCTGCCCAGGGTTTTATCACCATTTCCCAGGGCAGAGCAGGCCACCCCCCCCACAACTCCTGCCCACGAGGGCCTTTGTTTCTTACTCCCTGTCACCCAGAACAGAGCCAATTAAAGAACTCACTCATGTCTCCACCCTCCACCCCTTTAATTACAAACAGTGCTGAGAGTTGAATAACACAGAACAAAAGACAGATTTATTTACTCCAGGATATAAACAAGATTATCAGAAACAAGCATTCAGAAGCCCTTAGCTCCTGGGAGAATTTTAATTTGCTGACCCCCTGCCTTACAGAAATCTCGGGGTTTTTTTCACATAATTATAAAACCCCAAGAGTCTCGCCTGCTTGAGTTGTTTGTTGGCACATTCACCACCCTGGCTCCTTGCTCTCATTGGCCAATCTTAAGTATCTCCACTGGGGCTTTAAGCCAGGCTCTTTGGAGACAATGCAGGAAGCTTGAAAGAAATTCTCTTTTCCTGGTGAAATTGTCCTGTTGTGGGCCACCTAGGATGACCAAGGCACACAGACAGGACCAGAGAGGAGGTGACGTTTCATTGGCTTTTGGTTACAAATCATTTAAACTCACATTGAAATGGCTTTAAGCCAAAAAAGGAACGTAGCGGCTCCTGTAACTGAAAAGGTGACCATTAAAGCTATGTTCGGGTACAGTTCAATGCAGGGGCTTCAAGCATGTCACTGAGCTCAGGCTCACTCTATACCTCCTCTCACCTGTGTTTCTCTGTTGGCTTCTTTCCCTTGGGAAAGAAGGTCCCCAGTATTCTCAAGTCTCCAACCTATCAACTCCTAGAATTGAGTGCCACTGGATCAGTTTTGATCATGTGCCCCCACTTGAACCAATCACTGAGGGAAGGAAGAAATACACTGATTGGCCAGATCTGGGTCACATGCCCAAGGCTGTATATGGAGTATAAGACCAATTCTATTTGAACCATACAGACAAGGATGTCAGGTGGGTGAGTCCCCAAAGAAAACTCTAGGTGCTGTACCCAGAAGATGGGAGATGGATGCTGGGCAGATGAAAACAATGGATGACCAACAGAGTATTATGCTGGGGTAGAGATTGTAGAAGACAATCTTCCTGGGGCAGCTTGGAAGTTGTCCTTTAGCATCTATTATGGGCTGAACTGTGTTATTCCCCCTCCTCCCCAGTTGATATGGTGATGTCCTAACCCCCAGGACCTCAGAATGTGACCTTATTTGGAGACAGGGTCTTTACAGAGGTAATCAAGTTAAAGTGAGGTCATTAGACTGGGCTAAGAGCCCAGTCCAATATGACAGATATCCTTATGAGACAGAGAAGTTTGGACACAGACACACATACAGGAAGAATGTCATGTGGACATGAAGATAATCATCTCTAAACCAAGGACAGAGCATGGAATGGATTTTCCCATATAGTCCTCAGAAGAAACCAACCTTATATTGATACCTTGATCTTGGATTTCTAGCCTCCAGAACTGTGAGACATTAAGTTTCTGTTGTTGAAGTCACTTAGTTGTGGTGGGTTTTTTTTTTTTACTGTTAGTTTTTTGTTATTGATGACAGCCCTAGAAACTAATACAACATCCTTTGAGGAAGATGTCAAGCCAGGTGGTTGGCTCATGTCTCACTTCAAGCCCTAAGAGACTCCTAAGATCTGCCCCCGCCCCTGCCCGCCCAGACTCTTGCACGTTGCTGGGGCTTCTGCTACCATGGTCATTCTTCATTTTGGATACCTATTGCCATATGGGTTTTCACTGCTCAATACAACATTGATTCCAGTGTGAAGCTCAGCCCTTTTCCATACCTGCCACACATAAAAAGAATCCACTCACCCAAAACATGTCTGTACACTTTGCTGAAGTCTTGGAGTAAGGAGGAGAAGATTAAATTGCAAATTCACACAAAGCTTCAAAACTGAACAATGAGAATTCATGTTTTCCACTCATTCATTCATTCATTCATTCATCAAAAAAATTTTTTTTTGAAAGCCTACTTTGTGCCAGACTCTGAGGCATGAGAAGACACAAGATAGACAAGACCTCTGTATTCATGGAACTTATACTTTAGCTGGGAACACATATGATAAGCAATTAAATAAGCAAGAGAATTTTGGAAGGAAATGTCAGGAAGAGAATAGTAGGGTTGAGTGGGCACTTTGGGGATGACATTTAAAAAATTTTTTTAATGTTTATTTATTTTTGCGAGAGAGAGACAGAGCATGAATGGGAAAGGGGCAGAGCGAGAGGGAGACACAGAATCCAAAGCAGGTTCCAGGCTCCAAGCTGTCAACACAGAGCCCGACGTGGGGCTCGAACTCATGAACCGAAAGACCATGACCCGAGCTGAAGTCAGTTGCTTAATTGACTGAGCCACCCAGGCGCCTCTGAGGATGATATTTTTAGCAGGATGACATCTTTAGCAGGAGTTGGGGAGTCAGGAAATACCTCTCAGAGGGGATGAAAGTGGGAGGGGCTAACTCTAGAAGAAAAGAAAAGGAGTGAGCCACGTGGAGGTAGAAGGCAGAGAGGATGGGAGAGCATTCCAGGTATGGAAGCACTTGCACTTGAGAGGGTGAGGGGAGGGCTCAGGGGTAGGGGGGTGGTGGCCAGGTTAGGAGAGTGGCCCCAGATCTCTAGAACTTCCTTGGGTCTTAGCAAATTCCCTTCCTTACCTAGTTCTGTTATTCAGAGGCTTATTCATCCGGAAGCTGTTGAATATGCCCCAGATTCTACTCTGAGTACCTTCTGCAACACGGTTGCCCAATACAAATATAACACTAGTCACATATACATTCCTAGATTTTCTAAGAGCCACATTTTTTTTTAAAGGGAATTAGTGAAATTAATTTTAGTAAGATATTTTATTTCATTTAATATACAAAAAATATTGTCTTTTGACATGTAATCAATATAAGCACTGTTGAGAAATTTTGACATCCTATTTTTTAGTACTGTCTTTGAAACTCACATGTGTTTTATACTTACACCACGTCTCAGTTTGGACTCGCCACATTTCAGGTGCTCAATAGCCACAGGAGGCTATGGCTACTGCATTGGACAGATTCATCTCCAACCATCCAATGGGAGGAGGAAAGTTGACCTTGAGATTCTTTTCAAGAGTGTAATAGCACAGTCCTGTAGGCACACATGGGCTAGAATGTGGGAATGTCATCCTGACCTCACTCTCATTTCTCTTAACCTCAGCCTAGGGGGAAAAAGGTACAATAACAATATTAAGTGTCCAGCAGAGAGCAAAGGGCCCACCATCTGCTGGTGGGCCCCCCTTAAAGGAATGGAAATTCCCACTGACTGACAGACATCCTGGAAGGAGGTCAGGCAATGAGGATGCAGAAAGGCAGCCTATTTCCATAGTTGAGCTATTGTCGATAGCGCTGCTATAAACATTGGGGTGTATGTGCCCCTATGAATCAGCACTCCTGTATCCTTTGGATAAATTCCTAGTAGTGCTATTGCTGGGTCATAGGGTAGATCTATTTTTAATTTTTTGAGGAACCTCCATTCTGTCTTCCAGAGTGGCTGCACCAGTTTGCATTCCCACCAGCAGTGCAAGAGGGTTCCACTTTCTCCACATCCTCGCCAGTATCTGTTGTTTCCTGAGTTGTTAATTTTAGCCACTCTGACAGGTGTGAGGTGGTTTCTCATTGTGGCTTTGATTTGTATTTCTCTGATGATGATGGATGTTGAACATCTTTTCATGTATCTGTTGGCCATCTGGATGTCTTCTTTGGAGAAGTGTCTATTCATGTCTTCTGCCCATTTCTTCACTGGATTATTTGCTTTTTGGGTGTTAAGTTTGGTAAGTTTTTTATAGATTTTGGATACTAATCCTTTATCTGATGTGTCATTTGCAAATATCTTCTCCCATTCCATCAGTTGCCTTTTAGTTTTATTGATTATTTACTTTGTGTGCAGAAGGTGTGGTATACACACACCACATACACACACAATGGAATACTACTCAGCAATGAAAAAGAATGAAATCTTGCCATTTGCAACAACATGGATGGAACTGGAGGGTATTACGCAAAGCAAAATAAGTCAGTCAGAGAAAGACAGGTATCATATGATTTCACTCATATGTGGAATTTGAGAAACACAACAGATGAACATAGGGGAAGGAAGAAAAAATAAGATAAAAACAGAGAGGGAGGCAGACCATAAGAGATTCTTAAATACACAGAACAAACTGAGGGTTGCTGTAGGGGAGGTGGGTAGGGTGATGGTTTAAATGGGTGATGGGCATTGAGGAGGGCATTTTTTGGGATGAGCACTGGGTGTCATATGTAAGAGATAGATCACTGAGTTCTACTCCTGAACTCAAGACTGCATTGTATGTTAACTAACTTGAATTTAAAGAAAAAAGAAAAGACAAAACAAAAGGAAGGCGAACCTCAGGCTGGGAGGCAGGCGGGGTGAACTCCCATGCAGGCAATGCTCACAGGGTAGGGGGAGCCCTGTAAATGCCCATGGAGTTGGGTCGGTGGGTTCTGAGCGTGTTACCTCTAGGAGGTGCATGGGGAACATTCAGTCTTGGAACATCCAGTCAAGTCAGCATAAAAGTTGCAGCCTGTTCTTGCTGCCACCATGGGCAGCAAGGTCTGTCCTGTGCTGGAGCGGAGACGCAGAGGGCAGAGCGGCAGCAGCTGGAGGCAGAAGGAAGGGAGCTGAAGCGGAGAGAGCGGTGCCTCATGGGAAATGTGAAGCAGTGGTCCAGAGAGCCGCACTGGCTGAAGTGACAAACAAGATGAATTTGTGAAACATGCATGTGCTCCCGGGGGATGACAGGGGAACCTGATTTTACAAAGGAAAATAAAAAGAAAAGAGGGGGTGGAAATAGAAAGGAAGAAAGAGAAACTGGAAGGGAGAGAAGCTTCTAGAAATGGAGTGGGATGAAAGCCTGAGCATCACAATTAAGGCCTTAAAAAGAAGAGCAGCACCACAGACCGGTAAAATCTGGGCCCTGCTGGTGAATGAATGAATGAATGAATGAATGAATAAAAAAATCTGTGTGTCCAGTTGCTGGTCTGAGCCCTTTCCGTGGCTCATTTAATTTACTCCTCACGACAACACTGAGGCCAGTATGATCATTTCACTTTATGGATGAAGATATTGAGGCTCAGAGAGGTTAAATAATTGATCAAGGTCACACAGCTAGGAACTCATACAGTCAAGAATTGAACCTGATTCTGCTCTTAACTCCTACACTCAAACTTGTTAAGAGGTGTTCTGGAGAACACCAAAAGGTCTCTGTTACAAAAAAACCCCACACACATAACAAAAAACAGGGGGAGAGGGAAGGAGGATGGGAAGTTTAACCAAATAAAATTGGAAAATGTGGCATATTGTCACCCACTTGAGAAGTCACAGAACACAGGCAGGAGGCTGTTACAGGCCGTTCTGGTTACCTATTGCTGTAAAACAAACCAGCCAATGATGGTTATTTTTATGTGCCAACTTGGCTAGGCCACAGTACCCAGGTATTTGGTCAAACACTTACCTGCATGTTGCCATGAAGTGGTTTTTTTTTAGGTGACATTAACACTTAAATCAGTAGACTTTGAGTAAAACAAATTAATCTTCCATAATACGGGGGGCCTCACTCAATCAGTTGACAGTTTTATGAGAAAAAAGACCAATCTCCCTTGAGGAAGGGACTTCTGCCCACAGACTGCCTTGGGACTCAGGCTGCAGCATCACCCCTTCCATGGGTCTCCAGTTCCCAGTCTGTCAGCTTACCCTGCAGATTTGAAACATAATAGATATGGTCAAATGATCGATATTGTTAATATGTTATGCTGTTGATCTAAAGCACCCGACTAAGACGGAGAGAGAAGGGAGGAGAGAAGACGAAGACCGGAGAGACATACGGGAGATCGGAGAGGAAGGGAGACCTATTAATACTAATAATTTATGTATATATAAAGTATTAATATATATACACACCTGTGTATATACTGTATATACGTGTGTGTGTGTGTGTGTATATATATATATATATATATATAATCGTTTTTGTTTCTCTAGAAGACCCAGACCAGTACACAGCCCAACCTTAGTGGTTTAACTTTTTTATGCCCATTAATTCTGTGGCTGAGGATTCAGACAGGGCACAGCAGGGACCACTCATCTTTTAATTAAAAAAAAATTTTTTTTTACATTTATTTTGAGAACCAGAGAGGGACAGAGTCTGAGCAGGGAGGGGCAGAGAGAGAAGGACACTCAGAATCGAAAGCAGGCTCCAGGCTCTGAGCTGTCAGCACAGAGCCCGACGTGGGCCTCAAACTCATGAACGGTGAGATCATGACCTGAGCCGAAGTCGGACACCCAACCGACTGAGCCACCCAGGTGCCAGGGGACCATCCGTCTTTACTCCACCGTGGCTGGGGTTTCACCTCTGCCGCCGCCTCTAACAGCTGGAACTGTAACAGCTACAGCCGGGAGACGCAGTTCCAGGTAGCTTTGCACTCACCTGTCTGGCACTTTGGCAGGACACCCAGAAGGGTGGGCTCAGCTGGGACTACTGGCCAGGGAGTATACCTGTGCCTCTCAGAACAGGGTGGTTCCATGTTCCAGGAAACAAGGTTGAAGTGGTATATGTTCTTTTATGATGTAGCCTAGGATGTCACACAAAGTCACTTCCACCATACTCTGTAGCTCTCAGATTCCAGGGGAGGGGACAAAGTCCCCACCTCTCAACAGGAAGGGTGTGAGAAATTTTGCAGCTAAGTTGTAAAACCTCCACAGAGGCCTTAAAGGAAAAAAAAATCTGTTTAATCTTACTTAACCTGACTTTTCTCAAGATTCCACTTATCTATAGTCACAGGTGAAATTGTGCCCTCCTCCAAAATTCAGATGTTGAAGGGGCACCTGGGTGGCTCAGTTGGCTGAGCGTCCAGCTTCGGCTCAGGTCATGATCTCACGGTTCGTGGGTTCGAGCCCCGCATCGGGCTCTGTGCTGACAGCTCGGAGCCTGGAGCCTGCTTCGGATTCTGTGTCTCCCTCTCTCTCTGCTCCTCCCCTGCTCATGCTGTCTCTCTCTCTCTCTCTCTCTCTCTCTCCTTCAAAAATAAATAAAAACATTTAGAAAAATTAAAAAAAAATTCAGATGTTGAAGCCTTAACCCTCAGTATCTCAGAATGTGACCTCATTTGGAAATAGGGTCAGAGCAGATGTAATCAGTTACATTTAGAAGAGGTCATACTCGAGAATAGTGGGTCCCTAATCCAGCATGACTGTGTCCTTATAAAAGGGGGAAATTTGGACCCAGACACACACACGCACACGGGGAAAATGATATGAGAAGATACAGGCAGAGGCCAGGGTTATGCATCTCACGAACCACCACATGCTAGGAGAGAGGCATGGAACAGATTCTCACCGCCCTGAGAAGGAACCAGCCCCTGCTAACACCTTGATCTTGCACTTCTAGCCTCCAGAACTGTGAGGCAATAATACGCTCTGTTGTTTAAGTCACCTACTTCCTGGTTCTTTGTTACAGCAGCCAGAGCAAACTAATACTTCATTTGTTTTTTCACTCAGCCAAATTCAAGACCTTTCGCAGCACGGCCGCCGCTGACTGCCAATGTCACCTTCAATTCCCTTAGCTTCCCCTCACTTTATGTTCCCTGAAACTACATTTTTTGGTGAGGATTAAATAAAATAATATACACAAAATAGCTAGTAAATGGGAAGTGTTCAATACACAGCAATCCCCTTCCTGCACCTGTCTGCCCCCTCCTGGTCATTCTGGCTTGTTCCACTGCCCTTGCCCCTTGGGTTTGCTTTGCTTCGTGGGCTCTGCATCTCGAGCCTCTCTTCCAGACACCTGAGCTGCCAGTCTCCCAAAGAGGCTGGAGTCTGGCTCCTCCATCCCTACACAAGCTTCTCCTTCAGGCTCCATGCAGAGTCCCCAGGCAGCCCCTAAAGAGTGGGTGGGGGGCTCACAAGGGCAAGCAGTGTGGCGGAAAGAGCCTTGGGAAATTTCTGGGTTTGATGGAGGCAGTGGAAAACAGGGAGTGTTGCGTGAGCAGGACACATTGCTGAGCACAGGAGATTGTGCTCAATCTGGGATCTAGTAAAAATTAGCTATATGACTTTGGGCAGGTCTCTGAGCCTTTCTAGGCCTCGGTTTCCAGATTTATGCAGCCCAGATATTCTCAAGGATCTTCTCTCCTTTATAGATACCTTTGTACAAATGGTAGGAAATTTGGTGTCCTCCCCAAGATTTCTGCAGACTCCCAAAGATGCTTCTGTTTTGTTCTTAGTTCCATTTAGGGATCATCTGGATGTGCCACTCATGGGGTCCCTTTGACACTGGGCCAGGCAGATGAGGTATTCAGCTCCCCACTCAGTCTCCAACAAACTAACTGCTCACATAAAGTACTTGTGTGAACAGGCATGTAGAGCGTATTTGGTGCCCTCCTCTGATTCTCCCAATGTGAACCCAATTTTCTGGAAACCACTCTTTGCCCACCTCAAACCAAGTAAACGTGAATGCGAGGCCATCTCTGGCCCCAAGGGTGAGCACATGATCTAGTTCCGGCCAATCAGAGCATTCCCCCGCCAAAACCACAATGATTAAGATGGTCATGTGATCCTAGTCAGTCAAATGAGAATTATCCCTGGGTCTTTTTGGAAAAAACTACTAGGAATCAATTCCTGAGAATGAACTGTTAACCTTAAAAATAAAACTGTCGGTTATTTTAGCAGCAAAAAAAAAAAAAAAAAAAAAAAATGGGTTTATTCAGGAATAGCAGGGGATTATGGTGCCGACCCGCAAGCTACACCAAAACCATAGGCAAGTTCCCAGAATAAAGGGGAGGAGCCTCCTTTTATAGGGACAGGGGAGAGTTGGGAGGGCTGTTATAAGCAAAAAGTCCACTGGAGTAAACTAGGGATTTTGAAGTATAGTGGCTTCTCATTGGCTGAGTTGTGACAGTCTGCCATTAGCTGGGCTGTTGGAAGGGCAGGAAGAAAGCCTTTCCCCCTCCTACTCCAACAATAAAGTGCAATCCACCTGCAAGATTCCTCTCTCTTCCCGTTGGGTCTGTTTTCGACAAGGCGTGGTAGGACATGAGAACTCCCCCTACTGGCCTCCAACTCCATTCTGAAGGAGGTTTCCCTTTCTCAATTTCCACAGAACCAAAAAAGCAAAGAAACGAGATATAAAAAGACACCAAGTGTCAATGACACTATTTAAGGCCCTGGACCCAGCCATGCCGGTGTATTCAATTTCATAAGCAAATAAACACTCCTAGCTTATTTTTCTTAATCCAGTCCGATTTTTATCTCTATCACTTGCTCCAAAAAGACATCTGATAGTAAATCTTACTGAAAACTTGAGAAGATAGATGAATGTACAGCATAGCAATGCAACTAATATAAATTCAATATCACCTAGTCTTGATCCTGCGAGTTCTTTGTTTTGCTCCCCTCTGCCACAGTGACTCAAGGATCTCCGTTCCAAATTCCATTTATACCTAGCCTAGAGTGGTCCGGCTACGCCCACTGCAGCACCCTCCTCCTGCCCCCACAAGCCCTTATAAAGGTATTTCCCTAAACAAAGAAAATTCCCTCCCTGAGGGGAATTCTTGTACCAGTTATTGAGAAAATAAAAATTTCACTCCTCCACCTACAAAATGAGGAGGGTAGACAGGACTTCCTCCTCATTCCATGCAACTTAACAACTCTGCAGTTCAAAATACAATAAAGCCATTAAAATTGTGGCCTAGGAGAATGTTTTTCAAAATGTAAGTCATAACCCATTAGTGGGTCTTGAAATCAATTTACTGGGTCATAACCAGCATTTTTTTTTTAATGAAAAAAGAATAAAATAGGACAATAACCAGAGTACATCATACATAACAGAGGTGAGTAGTGGCTCATGAAACTTTTATTTCAATTGGAAACAGAGGTACCGTATACACACAGTACTAGATCATAGTTTCAAATGTATTTCTCACTGTGGCACAAAACGTATGAAAGCTAATGGTGTAAGTCAGTACTTGTTGACAGGGAGAGATGTCAGGCAGTTAAAATACATACACATATATACTTATTTATATTTATATATTTATATTCATATATTTACATATGTATATAATGTGATCTAATTTTTGCCAAAGAAAACAACAGAAGAGACAGACAATAGATGTAGATGTGGATAAACCCGAAAAATATATAGAATTATGTATACCAAAGACTAAATTATTATCCCTAGATGGGGGGAAGGGATTAAGGTGTTTTTCATTTTCCTGTGTATACTTTTTTTTTTTTTTTTTTTTTAGAGAGAGAGAGAGCAGGAGCAGGGGAGAGGGTCAGAGGGAGAGACAGAATCTTACGCATACTCCACACTCAGTGCAGAGTCCGATGCAGGGCTCAATCCCGGGATCCTGGGATAATAAGACAGATGCTCAACCGACTGAGCCACCCAGGCACCCCTGTGTATACTTTTTAACTGTTTTTAAAAACAGACATGTTACTTCTACAGTAAATTTAAATTACTCCTCTAGTAAATTTAAATTTAATTCACTCCTACAGTAAATGTAAAAATTTCTTAAAGCCTATTTTTATTTAGAAAGGTAAGTATACTTAGAAAAACCTTTTAACAAGGATATCTGGAAGAAATATACCCAAATAGTAACAATGCTTTTTTGTGCGGTTAATTCCTTGTGTTTTATAATGTACCCACCACAAACTGAGTGTTATTGTAAAAGTAAGAAGGAAAGTGTTTGTCTTAATTTTGCGATTCTTCAGCGGGAGAAAGAAGTTTGCATATAAAACTTGAAAAATCAGAACGTACTGAAGGGGTCGGGCGCAGTGGGGGGCAGGGGTGGGGAGCTATGCAAATCCTTTGAATGGATTTTCCGCATCAGCGAATTCCTCTTCTTTTAGCTACTGTCTGATGAAGGTGTATATTAGGACGCGGCTATTATATATTCCACATGTCATATTCCTCAACACCTGTTTGAAAGAGCATATTTTATGGAGAAGGAAGTGTCACTGAAGCTAAGAGAAAGAAAGACAGCTTCCACCAAAGTGCCAGAAGCCAGGGGACTCCCAGACAAGAAACAGTTGTATATATCTGAAGCTGCCCTTGAACAGGATGCAGACAGCAGCGGAGGACAAAACCAAAGAGAGAAAGGCAGAGAGAGTCTCTTCAATACTGTCAGGAAATTGAAAAATTGGGCCACCCCATCCAGAACATCTAAACAATGACGCCCTAAAGAAAGTAAGAGCGGGAAATTTGCCTCCCAAATGGCTAGCTGAATTGTGAGTTCAAAATTATAAGTTATAAAAGGAAATTACAGGGAAAAAATGGAGGGAGGAAGGAGAGGAAGGAGAGAGAGAGGTAAAGGAAACAATAGTGGTAAACGAAATTCTTACCTGTCACTTCTCAGAAGAGCAGGGGGAAATGCAGCATGAGGAAGAGCTGCATTTGGAGTCAGAAAACACAGGTATGGACATGTCAACCTTGTCTCGGTCACAGTCAATGTAGCTGCCTCGTCTAGAGTGCTCGGCGCTCTGGGGAAGAAACTGTGTGTCCCAGCTTTGTGTCTGGAATGGGAAGCCATTTATTCTTCCCTCTTCTTTTCACAGGAAAATGCTTTCCTCTGCCCTTCTGTGTGCAAAATGGGGGAAACGAACTTGGCATTTACTTTTACGTGGTGTGTTTTAAAAAGTGATGCTGCATGTGGATTAGGGAAGAAATTCAAATATCACAAAAGACCGTCGGTGTAAAGTAAGTTATGCTTTATGCTACACATCTTCTACTTGCCTCACCCCCGCCCTCCCACATCCACTCTCCACCTCTATGGCACCAACTGGCCCCCGTGCCCTCCAGCTGCTAGGTGGCTTGAGCCAATGGGAGCCACGGGCAGGAGATCAGAGGAAAGCATTGGGGTGTGTTTGGGGTATCCTTCCTCTGAGTTTGCTTCAGACGGGCTGTGTCCCTCAACTACAGATCACCAATCCTCCCAAGACCTTCTTCTCTGCATGATCTCCCTCCTTCAGAGGGCTGGTAACCACTCCTTTCCCTTGTCCCGTAGAAATGGCCACAGCTTCATTCCCTTACTATCCCTTGGTGACTGCACTTTGTCCCGTGATCCCCTACACCCATATGCGTGTAAATGGCCACATGGTAAATAAACCTGCCTCGCATCACTTTGACTCTGCCATCTGGGTCCTGCTGAGCTCTGACCTCCCTCTCTCCATCTCTCTTGCTCCTTCTCTCTCCTAGAAGGTAATATATGATACACCTAGTTTTCCTCTCTTTTGTTTTTTAAAAAAATTTTTTTAACATTTATTTATTTTTGAGAGACAGAGCATGAGTGGGGGAGGGGCAGAGAGAGGGAGACACAGAATCCAAAGCAGGCTCCAGGCTCTGAGCTGTCAGTGCAGAGCTGACACGGGACTCCGACTCACGAACCATGAGACCATGGCCTGAGCCGAAGCCGGACACTCAACAGACCAAGCCACCCAGGCACCCCTCCTCTCTTTTGTATTTTAAACTTAACCTATCTTGAAGACTGTGCGGGGCGTTTTCTGTTTGCACAGCTTCTACCCCACCCATTCTCCACTCTTTACCACCATGTCCTGTGTTTCTGGAGGCTGGCCTGGATGGACTGCACCAATGGGCTCCTTTGCCCTGTGACACCTAGCTGGGCACTGCCAGTGGGGGGACAGTTGTAGATTGGAAGTACCTGCAATAGATAAGCAGGCATGAGGAACATGAGCTTTGGGTATTTATCCCAAAATAAATGCTCCCTCCCTGCCAAGGTGCTATGGTTGACCACTTCCTTCTTCAGAAGGCTCCAATAGGACAGCTCTCTTCTATGAAAAGAATTATACAGATATTTTGAGGCTTTAGATGATATCTGTCTTCAGAAAGGAATACTTTTGATTTCTAGCAGTTAGAGGAGGAAAGATCACCTTAATCTAGTCAGAGATGAGTTGATTTAAAGCTGGTTTTTAGTCTTTGCAAAGGAAGGTCTCCTTTTCCTGTTACTGTCATCTTAGAGTAGAGACATCAGTGGATTCATCTTAGAAGGAAGAAAGGAGGGAGGGAGGGAAGGATGAAAGGAAAGAGGGAAAGAAGGGAGGAAAGGAGGGAGGAAGGAAGGGAGGGAGGGAAGGAGGAGAGAGGAAAGAAGGAAGGAAGGGAGGAAGGAAGGGAGAAAGGAAGAGAGGGAGGAAGAAGGGAGGAGGAAGAGAGGAAAGGAAGTTAGTTCAGTTTTCTAAGAGGACAAAGAGCTAATTACGTTAGCCAGAATTTATTTGTACCTATTATATGCTGGTTTCTTACCTAGCATATGTATTAACATATGTTTTTGTATCTAATCTATGTAGATGATAGAAGTATATAGACAAAGAGATACATAATTATGTCATTTAACCCACTAATGGCCCTATAAGTTGGTGATTTCGTTTTTATTCTTCATCATAAGGAAATTGAAGTTTATATAAGTAAGAAACTTGCCCAGGGTCACATAGCTAACATACAGGATTTAAAACTCAGGATTCAACTCAGTTCGGTTGGCTTAATGAATGTTTATATCTTATGTAAAACAGCAGCTTACAAACAGGCTGTGTGGCAGGGGTTCCTACCCCTACCTGTGTGTTAGAATTATCTGGAAACTCTATTTTTATTTAATTGAAAATTCAGCGATGCCTAATATTTAATTTTAAGTCACTAACTCTGCAGAGCTGTGCCGCAGTCTCCCTCTGTTATCCTAAACCCTCAGTGCAATCCTACTACTTGCTGGCCTAGAAAAGTCCCATTTTGAGGGCATAAATGAATTGGGGTGCAGAGGGAAGTGAGACTGAAGCAAGATGTGTAGTGTATGTGTTTTGTGGGGCTGCTGGAACCAATTCTCACAAAATGAGTGGATTAAAACAATAGAAACCTATTCTCTCACGGTTCTGGAGCTGTAAGTCTAGGCAAGGACGTGCTTCTTCTGAAGGCTGTAGGAGGGGATCCTTCCTTGCCTCTCTCCCAGCTTCTGGTTGTTGCTGGCAATTCATGGTGCTCCTTGGCATGCAGAGGCATCACCCTAATCTCTGCCTCCGTTGTCACATGGCGTTCACCTTGTGTGTCCTCGGTCTTCTCTACGTTCGAATTGTTCAAATTCCCTTGCGCTTACAAGGATGCCAGTCATGGGTTTAGGGCCCAGCCTATCCAGTATGACCTCACCATACCTGATTATGGTCGCAAAGACTCTTATTCCAAATAAGGTCACATTCACAGGCACTGAGGTTTAGGACCTGAACACATCTTTTGAAGGGTGCACAATTCTACCCATGCAGGTAGGAAGCAAGCTAGAGCATGTACTGAACAGGAAATTGTGGGCTACTTGGAAATCCATGGGAATACCTGGCCGGGGAGCGTTTTCCTACCTGGGTTGGAGGTTTGAGGAGTCTTAAGTGGGTGTTAAATGAAGCAAGGTCAGGGCACCTGGTTGGCTAAGTCGGTTAAGCATCTGACTTCGGATCGAGTCATGATCTCACGGTTCTTGGGTTGGAACCCTGCATCGGGCTCTGTGCTGACAGATGGGAGTCTGGAGCCTGCTTTAGATTCTGTGTCTCCTTCTTTCTCCCTGCCCCACCTCCACTTGTGCTCTGGTCTCTCTCTCTCTCTCTCTCTCTCAGTCAAAAATAAATAAATAAACATTACAAATATATATTTAAATAAAACAAGGCCTCCCGCAAAGGCTAGAGAAGCTAAAATCTTCCAGATGGCTTGGGAACCCCAGTTGTCTGCAGGGCTTACAGATACACCCCCAGGTTGTTCTGCTGAACACACACATGCAGCCTCTTTCAATGAAAAAGCATCAAGACTGTGCGACAGAGTGCTGAAGTCAGTCGCTGAATTCTCAGCCCTATAACTGGGTTAGTCTCCGGCAATCTCCACCACTAACAAAGTGCCAAATCCCCAGAGCTTCAGTTTCCTCCTTTGTAAAACGGGATTAATAATTCCGTAATTCCGACCTGTCCTGCAGCAGCCCTGCCCACTGTGACATGAAGCATGAATAAATGGAAAGCATTAGTCACGGAGGGAGCTTGGGCCACATCCTAGAATCCAGCGGGGGAAATTCACTAAGAATACTCCTGGAGGCGACTCTACTTCCCCCACGACCGCACCTGTTATACCCAAAGCAAAGAAAGAGAAGAGCAAGAGAGGGTCATAAACACCGCATTTTTTCGTCCTCATTTACAAAGGTCCACGTTCACTGCCCCCCTTCCGGGTGCGGTCTGGAGGATAAGGTAGGAATGGGCCGTGGGACCACAGGGCTCCCAAGGGTCAATGTAGCAAGCGGTAATCCTTCTTGAACAGAATGAAATACAGGGTCCTCAGAGGTGGTGCAAATACACATTATCCAGTGATATTTCGTCCTGGCAGCAATTAGTCAATAGGTTGCCAGCTATCGGGCGTCAGGGGAGCCCCCACTTTTACTTTTGCCCTGGGCCCCATAATTTGTAAATCCGGTGCTGGCATTTCAGTAAAAATACCCAGAAGGAGTTCTTTGGGTGCTAGATGCAACACAGAAAAGTATATTAAAGATATTCAGAAAACAATGACTTTTCCAATAGGTTTTTAATGCCAAACATATGTACTCCTCACTGAAATTCGAGTGCATAGCAGATTCTGAGATTTCACTTCAACTACCCCAGCTGGCATCCGACACATTCCAAAATGTTGCTTCCACTGGATACGTCTATTTTTAATCCCTTCAGATGCCTTTCTTTTTGGCAAATTGGGAGGAAGAGAGTGCCTGTCGCTCCACGTCTTTCCGTTCATATTTTGCATAAATCAACCAGGAATTAAGAATTAAACAATCACTTCATATCTCAGTTGTCAAATATTTCACTGTTGGGAGACGTATTTGCATATCTGAAAACATGTCGGCCTCTCGGTGTGTTCGGGCTGTGGAGAATAGAAAGAAAACTCTTTGGGATACCAACGAGCACAACAGCCAGAAAGAGATTTGGGGCAAGGTGGTCAAAGAAGGTGGTAGGTCCACGCAACAAGATGAGGGGGACGCCCTGACCTCTCTGGTTATTGCCGTCCACACTGACCTACGTCAGGTTCCCCAGGAGCAGACCCAGAACAGGAGTTTGGATAGAGGCGGTTTACTTGGGGGGCCATCCAAGCAGTACCTCAAGGGGGTGGGGAAGCGAAACAGGGAAAGGGAAGAAGCCAATACTGGGTCATCCATGAACAGGCATCTACCATAGGCAAGTCAGTCCTGAAGGAGACCTCTGGGGAATATAGAGCACACTCCAGAGATGTCCTACCTACCTGAGGGGCGAGCGGGTGAGGTATTAACCACAAACTCCTGCTCATCACCCCTTTCCATCAACTCCTGTGGGTTTTAACTTCTTGCACATCCAAGGCTGCTCAGTTCAGAGAGAAAACAGACCTCTGGCCCTGTGGTGCGCACTGAGGCACCCCAGGGTGCCACAGAAAATCCATAGCAGAGGATAGGGATATCTTAAATATTTGAGGGAAACAATGTAACATCTATCCAACACTGTATGAGCTAATTTGAGGTAACTCGTGGTATGGGTAGTTTGGGGACCTCCTCCCTCCCTCAAATTCATATGTTAAAGTCTTAACCCCTAGTAGCTCAGAGTGTGACTTTATTTAGTTGAATCCCTGTAGTGCTGGGGAGCTCATTCGCTCCCTATGGAACACACCCCTTCATAAACAGAAAAGGGAAATAGCATGTCTCAAGCCTGTATGGGGTACTAAGCTCTATACATTGCATTATTTCACTTAGTGATCCCAACTGTATGAGGTGGGCATAACCATCACTATTTATATATGTGGTGAAGTTGAGGCTAGGAGAGGCAAAATCCCTTGACCAGGATCTCATCACGAGTCCATGGCAGAGCCGAGATTTGAACACACGTCTTTTCAATTCCAGAGCCATTTCTACTTCCAGGTGTCACATAGCTCTGACAGGTGGCCATTAACACCAAAAGAAAGGAGAGCTGACACTTAACTGAGCACTTCCTTTCTGCTAGGCATGGTGCTTCACATGGACAATCCATTTGGTTTTCATCACAGATTACCTCTGAAGCTGCTCAATGCCCAAATCAGTCCGGCTCTAGAGTTTATGCCTCTTAAAATGGTTCTCTGATGTGTATTTCCTCATATTGAGCCCAAACCTCTTCCTACTCTTTGGACTCAGACAGAACTTGTTGAGTCCTTCTCCATCGAGCCTGCCCCTCAAAGCTGTATGAACATTTTCCATCCCATTTTGCTTTCTCATCCCATCTCATCCCCAGCCCCATCTACTGAATACAATTCAGTTTATCTGCATCTTTGTTTCCTTTTTTATGTTTATGTATCATTTTTGAGAGAGAGAGAGAGAGAGAGAGAGAGATCATGAGCGGGAAAGGGGAAGAGAGAGAGGGAAACAGAGAATCCCAAGCAGGCTCCACACTGTCAGTGCAGAGCCCGACGTGGGGCTCAGTCTCATGAACCTAGAGATATGACCTGAGCCCCAATCAGGAGTCAGCCGCTGAACTGACTGAGCCACTGAGGCATCCCTAGTTTGTCTGCATCTTTCTGAAAGCACTTTCGGATTGCTTAATGCTGCCCACAATGGAAGCAGGAAGACCAAAAGTTCCCGTGAAAGGGAAGGTCAGACTCAGTCTTCCTACAGTGGCCAGAAAATAATGACTTCCAAGCATCAGCATCTAGAGCTGTGGGGCGGGGCACTGTGTATTGAATAGAGGGTCATCTGGCAGAGGACTCCTTCTAAAGAGAAGCTGAGGTAGGGGCGCTTGGGTGGCTCAGGCGGTTAAGCGTCCGACTCAGCTCAGGTCATGATCTCGAGGTTTGTGAGTTCAAGCCCCGCGTCGGGCTCTGTGCTGACAGCTCAGACCCTGGAGCCTGCCTCAGATTCTGTGTCTCCCTCTCTCTCTGCCCCTCCCCCGCTCACACCCTCTCTCTCCTTCAAAAATAAATAAACATTAAAAAAATTTTTTAAAAAGAGAGAAACTGAGGTCATTATTGTGTGACATCATAACCTGCAGAAGCTCAAGGTTTAGAGATAAAACATGAATTAGATTGATTTCACGTGAAATAATGCCAAGGATAAAGCATGCAAATCAGAACTTGTGCAGTAAATCTTCTGCAAGCTGAGAACCTACCCCATGGGGTTATTGGAAGAATTAAATAAATTAATGTATGGAAAGTGCTTAGTGGAGCACCTGGCACCAGGCGAATTATCGGTAAATATTAGTATTAATATCAGCTGTGAAATGAACACTACATGTAAAAATGAGTAATTCTTTCTGGGGATGGGATGTCAGGAAATAATCATAATAGTTGCCACTTAAAAAAAAAAAAAAAAAAAAAAAAAAAAGGGGGCGCCTGGGTGGCGCAGTCGGTTAAGCGTCCGACTTCAGCCAGGTCACGATCTCGCGGTCCGTGAGTTCGAGCCCCGCGTCAGGCTCTGGGCTGATGGCTCAGAGCCTGGAGCCTGTTTCCGATTCTGTGTCTCCCTCTCTCTCTGCCCCTCCCCCGTTCATGCTCTGTCTCTCTCTGTCCCAAAAATAAAAATAAAACGTTGAAAAAAAAAATTAAAAAAAAAAAAAAAGTTGCCACTTGACTAGGATTCCTCACATGCTCAGCCTTTACATACATTATCTGTTTTAATCCTTGGCAATCTGTACAAAAGTGATTCTTCCCATTTTAAAGATATGGAAGCCAAGGATCAGCAGAGTTTAGGGATCGTATCCTGGGTCATGCAGCTAAGTGGTTAAGAGCTTGGGTTTTAGACTCAAACAAGTCGCGCTTTTGAATCCCAGCTCAGCCACTTTGTGTGACCTGAAGCATGTCATTCAAGTTCTCTGAGCCTCAGCTTCCTAGTCCATTAAATAAGGTAATAAAATATTTTCCTTAAAGATGTGCTGCAGACAATGAGCCAATATATGTAAAACAGAGCAATGTCTAGCACATCCAAACACTCCTTAGATGTATACATGTGTGTGTGCGTGTGTGTATATATGTGGGGGCTTTGAAGTATGAGTAGGAGTGTGTCAGGTGGAAAGAGGAGGGAAATATGCTTCTCAAGGTAAAAGTAACTGTGGGGCTAAAGACACACACTGAGGTACCCAACCCAAGGCACAAGAAATCACTAGTGGGTTACTGGCAGGACAGAGCAGAGTTTAGAAGGAAGGAGTCTCTTGTAGTTAGACGGAGAGAAAGGGTTAAGGTCCTCAGACCTAAGAGGAGAAACCAGAGTTGGCAGAACGTGGCTTCCTGGCCAGTCGCCAGCTCCCAGCCATCTTCCCTGCAACTCCTGAGTTCGCGACCCCGCCCCCACCAATCCCAACCAATGAGGAAGTCCTCCACGGCGTCTCGTTGCCAGGCAACCGAGTTGGCCCCGGCCTTGCAGTTAGCGGATTTTCTCTCCCTAGCGTTGGGAACCTGAGCCTCACACCGGGGCCGCCTTAAGATAGGGACCGGGGGCCCCTCTGTGGGCTCCCTTCAGACTTTATCAGTGGAGTTTTATTTTTTTTACTTCGTATTTTATTTTCGTTTATAAGAGAGAAAGATATCCCCTTCCAAAGAGAGGGAACGCTCATGAAAGTTTGTGACTTTCTAAGAAGTGAATAATTCCAAGCTTGCCTGATTCTACCCAGTCTGGACCTCCTTATCCTGTTTATGGGAAACCCAGATGACCTGCCTCCTTACTCCTGGGTCAGAAGCCTCTTTGGAGTCTATGTAATTGGCATTGGAAATCAGGGAGAAACTGCTGGAGCCTCTCACACCAGTGGCTGCTGAAGTAGAAGATTCGGGGGGGGGGGGACCTCTCTTTAGGGGGCACAGGCCACACCTGAGGGATTTCCAAGATGACCAAAATACCAGCCACCAAGAAGGTGCAAAGCGTCCCCAACGCAGGGGCCCTCTGGCCCTTTTATGCCTCAGAACATCTAACACAGGTAGGTCTCCCCTCTCTGCCAAAACCAATCATGTTTTCAAGACCAAGTGATATAGGAATTAGCCTTCAGGCCAACAAGAGACAGAGGAAGAGAGGAGTCATGGTGTAATTAAATTGTCGAGACACATCCCTGTTGCTATCAATGGTTGGTTTCTCGTAAAGAATGAAAACGCCAGCCAGAACACTGAGCTGGGCCATCCTATTAGCCAGTAATTCCAAAATGATAGAATAAATCAGCAGTGACACTGTAGAACATCAGAAAAAAATTAAGATGAATTGTAGGTTTGCCATTGCAGAAATTATTTTCAGAGATCCACTGGGCTCGGGGTACGTGCACTTCCTGTCTCTTATGGAAAGAATGCGAAGTCAAACTTTCGTTTTTGAAGCTTGACTTTGCTACTCGCAAACTGTTGACATAAGATAAGTTGCTTAGCATCCCTGAGCCTTTATTTCCTCATGTCTGCAAAGTGACAACAGGAATTTCAACTAGGCAGAAACAGTGTTAAGACTGAGGAGATGTGGAAATTGGTTAACATGATCCAAACACTTGATAATGTGTTTATGTGACATGAAATACTGCTGTTGATTTGAAAAAAAAATCATGAATATGTATGTAATGGCCACAGTCAAGTGTTTCTGTTTTCAAAGGATCATAACTGGGTAGGCCAGTTCTGTCTTTGGTAACTGTGTCTTTGTTATTGTATCTGCAAACCTGTATATCACCACTGATTGACTGAGATAGGTGAACCGTGGGAGAGGGGGTCACAGGCAACCCCGGCCCACTGTGGAGTATCTTATGGCTCAGAACCCTGCTCCAGGAAGGAGGGCGTGGGGAGAAGTCAGTGCACAAAGGAGAGCTTAAAACTCACTCATGGTTATGTGGTGGCCCAAAGTGCTCCTGAGCTCCTACCTTCCAAGAATTACCACATCTGTATGCACCCCCCATTGTTCTGCTCTCTCAGTGAGCTCACTCTGCAAGATGCAGTTCTCATCTATCTACTTTCATCTCAAAAGGCTACACAGAAGTCCCATCCAGAGCAGTCCTCTCGGGGACTGAACTTCCTTAGCAGGGGCCGGGAGAGGGGGTTAGGAGAATGAGTGAGGTGGACTTTTCAGAAGTAGAGGGGGTGTGGGCAGTGGAGCCAAACAGCTTGGGTTTGAGCCCTGGATCTGCCTCTTAGCAGCCCTGTGGACCTTGGGCAACTTGCAGAACATCTCTGCTTCAGTGTTACCATCTGTCAGAGGCGGGTATGGTTATGCCTTCTCATGAGATCGCTGGTGAGCATTAAATGATCTATCTGAAGCTCCTAGAACAGTTCTTGACACACAGTGAACACTCCTTAGAACTTAGTTATATTGTTATTTCATTCATTTGGCAAACATTTATTGAACCTGTTATGTGCTAAACACCTGCTCTTGTAACAAATTGGACTTGCCTTTAAAAATTTCATAATCTATAGTGTGTATGTTTGGAATGGGAAGTGGAAGATAAGAAACAGATAATTGTAATGCAAAGTGAAAAGCATCATTGGGTGTTGTGAGAATGCAGAGGACAGCTAACTCGGACGTGTGTGTGTGTGTGTGTGTGTGTGTGTGTGTGTGCGCGCGCGCGCGCGCACGTGTGTGTCAGATTTGCGGAGGGAAGAATCCATGTATCCAAGTAAATGCAGTAGAGTTTTCCATCTTGGGACAGAGAGATGAGAAAAGTAGAGGGAGGTGCAGAGGTTGGAATGACCATGTCTTTCTTGGAAGAGGGTTGGTGGAACCAGGAAGGTCAAGAAAAGGGAAGAAGGTTTCCAGGGAACTGTTGGGTAAACTAAGACTTTAGGCACAAAAGCTTCATTGAAATCCCGCTGCCCCTGCCCCACTTTCTAGGAAATAATGAAGACTCTAGGGTGTCACTGGCTCACATCTGAATTATCATACTTGTAGAAATTGCAACATTTTAGAGCTACCGTAAAGCATTGGTTACCCTAAGCAAGGTTAACTAGAATGTGCCAAGCCACAAAGAAAATATGTACAAATTGGGATCAACTTATGGTGCCAAACCCAATCAAACCAATAATAATTGCAGTGACGTTAATAACAATGGTAATAGTCAGCACGTCTTGAGTATTTATCATGTGCCAGGTCCTAAGCTAGATCTTTCAGAACCATCTACAACACATCAGGGTGAACTGTTACCTCCTCACAAGATAGATGGCAACATGGAAGCCCAGGGAAAATAGGTCCCTTATCCAAGGACACTGGCCAGCAGGGAACAGATTTGAACTTGGATCTTTCTCCAGGGTTCCAGCGCTCCCCGCCTCCCCACGCTAATCAGGCAGTGATAGAGGTTAGCATACACCACAAGGGTATACAAAATGAAGGTGTAAGTGTGGGCCCTGGCTTCAGATAACTTTCGGGTTTATTTGGGGGGCAGAGGGTGACATACAGACAAAGAATAACAAATGCCAGGCAGCCAAGTAAGGGTCTAATGAGGAGTGATTGAGGAAGGATCTGGTTTCTCAGAGGAGAAGGATGAGGCCACACTGGGCTGCATGGTAATACGTAATACCACTGACTAGGGGTCCACCATGCTCTAGTGTAATGACATGCAGAGACCTCCCCCCCGAAAAGGGTCCCGAAGCCCTCCGAAGCTAGGTATTCTCCTTCTCACAGAATGGAAGTTGCTATGTCATAACTAATGTTACAGTGACACCCTGCCTCGCCCAGTGTCTTCCTGTAGTTTTTAAAAATATGAATAATATATGCAAATCCTCTGCTTGAATGGCTTTTGTTGAGGAAACCTTGTAGCTCGCCCTTACACGGGGCTCCCTAATCTTTTAGGGAGTTCCTTGTCCCTTTGTTTTTCAAGGAAGCAGAAGAGAAGTTTAATGGGATTAGCCATGGGAAGGGAGGGAGCAGGGCATGTGCAGATTACCGTGGACATACATTTTCTTCCCTGAAAGGGAGCTAAAAGAAGAAGGGCACTTAGCACGCACCCCTCCACGTTGCAGAATGGAAATGCAGAAATGGCATTTTGGCAAAAACGATTAAGTTGTGGAATCCTTTAGACAAGCTCTGTCTCTTGGTGCCTGAAGTGTCTCCCTCGCTGAGATTAAACACCCAGCGGGAAAAGAAGGATCCCTAATTTGGGCAGATCCTGAAACAGCCAGTAATCATCCTGGGCACTCTACTCCTATCATAGCTTAGTGACTTAAAGAGACGTTTCTGCGGCAAACAACATGAGCTCAAACCCCGACTTTGCCACTTACCAGGTTGCGTGGCCTTGAACAAATCAGTTTTCTGAGCCTCGGTTTCACGGGGATGTCGCATTTTATCTAATCGAAGACGCCTTCCATTTCAAGAGGTGTCGTAATTTTGTTTTGTGCCACTAAGAAAGAAAACTCTACTGATTAAACTATAACCTACTTTCCATTATAAGATGTGCCCCAGTTTCAGAGTTGCTAAAATGTGAAAATAAAATGTGCATCTCAGAATAGATGAAACAGCTAAAAATGCTCCCCTGTCATAGGGTGTTGTGGGGATTAGATGAGCTCATGTGGGCAAAGCTCTTAGAACAGAGCCTGGCACAGAGTAAATACCATGAAATGTTAGCCATGATGGCTTTTGTTTCATCCTCTATCGGCTCTAGGATAGAGGGGTTGTTATTAACCCCCTTTTGCACCTGGGTAGACTGAGGCTGGAAGAGCCCCAGGGTCTGGTTCTCTGCTGAGAAGGGAGAAGGGGGCAAATGAAGCAGAATCCCAGGTATAGAGAGTATTGCTTGGCCCAAGCTTGGCCCAAGCATCTCTGCCCGCCCCTCCACTCCCTACTGTCCTACCTCTGCCTCCGCACCCCCCCCCCAACCCCTGTGATGAGAACAGAAATGCCCAGAGAAGGTCTCAGGAGTCCAGCCCAGGGTACACCCGGGCGGGCTGCCTGGAATCAGAAAAGGAGAACTAACATGTTTTAGAAAGAGATCCCCCAACAAGAGAAACCTGGACTTTCCACAGAAGACGTTTCCAGCTGCAAACATGAAATGATTTTCCCCCTTGTCCAGTCGGGGGGCACTGTGGCCTGTAGAGGTAAGTGGAGACTCATCACCCCTCTTTGTTGGAAGTGGGCTCAGCGCTGGGTGATTTCTCTGGCCTCTTATCACAGAGACCACGCCCCCTGCCCTGAATCACTGATTGCGATGGAAAAAAAAAAAAAACAAAAACAGAAAACAAAACAAAAAACAAAACCAAAATAGAATAAAAGCTCTCATGACCACTTGAGATTCAATTCTGAAGAATCCCACCAGCCGCGCCTTCATTTTTATACGACTCATGACTTAGGCCAGGGAAATACCAACCAGTCCTTTTCTCTCTCCAAGGGATTCTTCTGGCTCCATTGTTATATGCAGGAGACAGTTGCAGAATTCAAGTTGCTTTGTTGTGTTGTTTTTCTTTCTGCCCCAATGCCGATGCTACAGACTGGTAATGCCTGCCTTGGTGAATCTTGCTGTGTCTAATAGCAGGTCAATGTGACAGTGAGTTCCCCTCCAGGATAAATTGTGGGGAAGGTGCGTGTTCATTACCTCCTGACACAGGAAGAGCGATAGGCACTTTCTTTGTGCTGGACAAAATGAAGCAAGCTCTTTGTCTCAGCTGCAAAGAGGCAACTGCTCAGTGTGGGGAAGGGGTGGGGAGGGCGGAAGAAACACAGCAAAGAGTCTAGTTGATGTGATATTAGCTTAGTGACTAGGTAGGAGCTCTGCCTTGGAGGTCATACAAAGGTGCGCTCAAATCCCCTCTCTGACAGTCTCAAGTAGGAGGTTCTGTGAAATGGGCTGAATTATAACAGGGTCTACTGCATCGATGTTTTGGCAGGTTGAAATAAAATAATGCATGTGAAATACTGAGCACGATATCAGGACACAGTTAGCCCTCCCCCGACCCTGTAAGGGATGGCAGTAGTTATTACCAGTGCCCCTCTCTGTCCTCCGACTGGATGGGAGTGCCACCATCACCACTTTGAAGACGCGGCCAGCCCAGATATGAAGTCTGGAGGAAGCTGACAAGTCACGCACTGGGGCCATCATTAGTGAGGCTAAGTGCCAGCTTAAGGGTAGAAGGGAAGAAGTGGGTCTAGGGATGATTTTTAGAACTGGCATGAGAGTATATGTGCATGAAGGATGAGGTGCCTTGCAGGAGAAAATTTGTTCTGGTGGCAGAAATGCACGACCCAGTTAAAAACCCTGGTTGTAGAAAAGGAGGTGTCTCTATAGTTTGCATTTCTTGGATTTAACTCTCAGCCCAAGCCCATTACTCATGTTTGAATCCGATGGAGAACCAGAAAGAAGTGAGAAAAAAAAAAAAAAAGGAAAACTCTATGTATCAATTAGGATCATTTTGGGCTACAAGTAAGAGAAAAACTGAAAAGCAGTGACATAAACAAATATGAATTTATTTTTCTCATGTAAGAAATGTGGAGGTGAATGCCTACTAGTATTGGTTCAGAAGCTTGCTAATTAATGTAGGAACTGGCAGGTCTTTTCCCCTCATGGTCATAGAATGGCTGCCCCAGCTCCAGGTGTCCCATTTGTACCCCAGCAGAAAGAGGTAAAAGTGGAGATTGTGGGTTACTACCTTTGTCCCTTTTGTGAGGCAAATGAAGGCTTTCCAAGAACTTTCCTATTTTCCTCTTATGCTCCATTTGCCAGAACAGTGTCGCCTGCCTTTTCTAACTGCAAGAATGGCTGGGAGGGGCGCCTAGGTGGCTCAGTTGGTTAAGCATCTGACTTCAGCTCAGGTCATGATCTCAGGGTTCGAGCCCCTGCTCGGAGCTTGGAGCCTGCTTCGGATTCTGTGTCTCCTTCTCTTTCTGCCCCTCCCCTACTCTCACTCTGTCTCTCTCAAAGGCAAATAAACATTAAAAAAAATTTTTTTAATGAATAAACATTTAAAAATTAAAAAAGAATGGCTGGGAAAGTGTGTATCTAACAGCATGGAAAGCAGGGGCAAAGGAGAGATGAAAGAATGGGAAATAGGTATCGGTTGGAGTAAACAGCAGTGGCTGTGAATCACAAATGATTTCCCCAAAACTCAGATACTGGTGGACCCAAGCAACCCAGTGACTGTGAGGCTCTGGGGGCAGGGGAAGGGTAGAGGCCCTCAACGGAAGAATTCGTTCCTTCAAGGAGTATTTGTATATGCCAACCATGATGCTAGGTGTTGGGGATACAGAAGTGAAAAGAGGCAATCCTATGGGACACGCTTCTGGAAACTCTGAAAAAACATGTACTTACAAGAAAAACAGGAAGAGAGAGAGAGTTGGGACAGCAGAACCTGTGCCATTGTTATCACTGTGACTCCCATCTGGTTCGCTGTTTGAGGGAGGGGAGCTTGAGGAAACTCCAGTTAGACAAGTCTTTACACATCTGTGGAAGGAGCCCTGTCCTCAACCCCCTATCAACATCCCCACCCACCCACTGCAGCCTCCAAATACTCAGCTGTGAGCTGTTAAATTCAGAAGCTGCTGCAGAATCCATGCAGGGTTTGGTGGTAAGTAAGCACTTACATGAAATCTGACAGAAGCCAATTAAACCTTTCTTGGACTGAATAAACCAACATATTTCTCTCGGAGATCTTTCTGACAGCTACATTCAAAATCATAATGGGTGGTAATGGGATACCTTCTATCCTGAGATGGTGGCATTTTTCCCTTCTAAATTCCTGTTTTCAAACTCTGCTCAGAAAATTTCTTGTAGGGCTCAATTTCGATCGAATGTATTTCTGCCTAAATTGGAATTTATGCAATCGCTAGTTTCATTTAATAACTTGAGAATTAGTCACGTCTGGCGATCGGCTTGCATGTCCAGAAGTGCCTCGGGGTTTCTGGGTATCACAAAGTGAGAAGATTATACTGCTGGGATGGTTTCTGGGGTGGGTTCAGCATTGTCAGCGGCTTGAAGAGGTTCATGGTATCTCAGTGGTAGAAAAGACAGAATAATGTCCCACAGTAGCCCGGTTACATGGGCAGGGTCACCTTCCGGGGTGTATATTTAACACCTACCATGACAGATGCTTAGGGGGTCAGACCTGGGGACTTCTCTCAAGGAACTCACAATTCCACTGGAGAACCAATTCATAAACATCCGTGAATCAAGACAGCAAATAAAAAGTAAAAGTAAAAGTAAAAATAAAATAAAAATAAAAGTAAAAGTAAAAAAAGTAAAAGTAAAAATAAGAATAAAAAAAAAAAGAGGGGTGCCTGGGTGGCTCAGTTGGTTAAGCTTCTGACTTCTGCTCAGGTCATGATCTTGAGGTTTGTGAGTTTGAGCCCCGTGTCCGGCTCTGTGCTGACAGCTTGGAGCCTGGAGCCTGCTGCAGATTCTGTGTCTCCCTCTCTCTCTGCCCCTCCCCAGCTCGCACTCTCTCTCTCTCTCTCTCTCGAAAATAAACATTAAAAAAAATTCTGTTTTAAAAATTAAAAAAAAAAAAAGAAGTACCAAAAAGAAAAGCAAAAAAATATATAGGAGCTTGGAGATAGAAACAAATTCTATCATGGGAAGAAATGCACAGAGAAGCTATCTGGTCTGAATCCTCAACATTGGCTGGAAAGAGGTTGAGTAATACGAGACACTAAACCAAAGCTAGAATTTTTCTTCTTTTTAATTTATTTAAAAAAATTTTTTTTAAGTTTATTAATTTTGAGAGAGAGACAGCACAAATGGGGGAGGGGCAGAGATAGAGAGGGAGAGAGAGAATCCCAAGCAGGCTCTGTGCTGCCACTGCAGAGCCTGATGCAGGGCTTGAACTCACAAAACTTGAGATCATGACCCGAGCCAAAACCAAGAGTTGGACACTTAACCGATGGAGCCATCCAGGCGCCCCTAGAATTTATTTTCTAATAAGGGTGGAAGCAAGACAGAGTACTACTATGCTTCCCCAAGGAGCATGTTCTTTCTGGAACCCTGTATGATGAAATGCTCTCCTTCAGAGCTCCAGTAGGCAAACCGTTGCATACTCTCCCTCTTCATACATAAAGTTACCCAAGTTTCTAGCCCAGGGCAGTTGTCAAATTAGAGAAGATTTTGCTCCATGAATTTTCGCTAAAGCTTTCAATAACCAGAAAGGTCCAATGTGTTGTTTCTTTCGAGGCTTTGAACTTCAGCAGAGCAGGGTTTCTCCATCTTGGCACTGTTGACATTTGGGGCCGATGAGCTGTCCTGTGCATTGGAGAATGTTGAGTAGCATCCCTGGCCTCTGTGCCTTCGATGTCAGTAGCAACCCCTTCCCCAAGTTGTGACAACCAAACATGTGCCCAGGTCTTGCCGAATGTCCCCTAAGGGGCAAGATTATCCCCGGTAGAGAGCCATGGCAGTGGAAGACTACTACAGTCCTGAACATCTTTCCCCAGCTGAATGCTTCTCTGATGATGCAACATTCCCCATTTAAATAAGTGATGCCATTGTGTACCAGTTGTTCAGGCAGAAACCCAAGCCTCCTCTTTGACCCCTCCCTCCTCATCATCCCTTATGTCCAACCAGCTGCCTCAGGGCAGGTGTTCTTCCCTCATTATCTTCAATTTGACCTTCTTCCAACCCATTCTCTTTCAATGCAAGTATGATATTGCCACTCCACTCGATAGAACAATCAAGTGGCCCTCCAACGCGCTTAAAATGAAGATTAATATCTATAATGGCGTTTAAAAGGTTCTGCAGGATCAGGTCCCTGCCAACTTTCCCTTCCTCAACTCTCATTATGTGGCCCCTACTCAGAAGCCAAACTGGTTTTTGAATATACCATCTCCTTCATCTTCTTCCTCCTTCTAAAATGTCCCCTACCCAGGGGCGCCTGGGTGGCGCAGTCGGTTAAGCGTCCGACTTCAGCCAGGTCACGATCTCGCGGTCCGGGAGTTCGAGCCCCGCGTCAGGCTCTGGGCTGATGGCTCAGAGCCTGGAGCCTGTTTCCGATTCTGTGTCTCCCTCTCTCTCTGCCCCTCCCCCGTTCATGCTCTGTCTCTCTCTGTCCCAAAAATAAATAAAAACGTTGAAAAAAAATTAAAAAAAAAAAAATGTCCCCTACCCTTTCCCCCCCGGTTTTCCATGACAAGATGTTTCCAGAGCTCTGGACAGTGGTGGGACGGGCATGGCTGGCTTCCGATCCCAGCTCTTCCCACTACCTGGTCAAATCACTTAACCTCTCTGGTTTCTTCACATTCATCTACAGAACCAGGAAATCTAACCTCCCAGTTTTAGGTCTCCCTCCTTCCATGGGAATCTAGGGAGCAAATAATGGCTACCACTTACTGAGCATTTGAAGTACATCAGGCTCTTAGCATAAGTTATTAAAATAATCCCTCATGTCATGGGCAGATGCCATCATTACCCTTATTTGTAAAGAGAAGGAAACTGAGGTGTGGAAAGGTTTTGTAATTTGCTCCAAGACACCCAGAAAAGTAGTTGGTGTCATTAGGATTTGAATTCAGGACTGATTAACTGGAGAGACCCTGTGCCCTTAAGATAAGCCTGTTGACTGCAGTAACAATGAGCAGTAAGTAAACAAATATCTCTCCAAAAGGGGCATCTGTTGGTTCTTTTTTATAAAGAGTATATTCAGAAGTATCTGACAGAAAAAAAGGAAAGTGACAATTTTAGCTGTAGGCAATGCAAACAAGAATGTGACTGTGCCCGTGACCACAGACAAGGACATTTGCATTTTCTTGAGCTCTTGCTAAAATATGCTAGTGAGCTTTTCTGGAAGAGAAACACAGCGAAGGATGGAGTCGGGGCGGGGGGGGGGGGGGGATCCCTGTATGTGGCTGAGGCTCTTCTTTCTAAATAATGTTTATTTTGATGAAGATTTACAAGCCATTTCTAATTAAAGCCACATTTCTAAGAAAGGCCTATTTTGATCCTGGGTCAATACACTTCCAAGACCTGCTAGAATGGACAACAGGCCCAGCTAATGAGGAATGAGGTTCTGGGTTGTAGGTGGCTGAGATGTTGATAATTGTAAACAGCTTAATTGGGTTGAATAATTTGGGCAAATATCTAGTTAAATGGATTCAGTCTGAATCCAAACTCTGACCCACTGAATTTTTTATGTTCTACAAAAAAATAAAAAAAAAATACTCTGCATCATAATTCCCTGTTTATTTGTTCAACCCCACCACGAGACTTGGAGCTTCGTAAGGGAAAGGACCATGCCTTGCTCACAATTCCATCCCCAGAGACTACTGCAATGCCTGACAATGGATAGAAGTTCAGTATTCTTTAGTGTCAAGATCAAGGATAATTCCAGGTACTGAGTACCTGGATTCCCTCAGGTAACTGTAAATCCATTTGGACAAGGGCCACAAATGTTTTAGTCCCTAGCATGTGTGTGTGCGCCTCACAAATACGGATACCATTCTAGGACTTGCTATGTGTGTGACCTTGGACAAGTTACACTCTGGTGGCTCAGTTTCCTTTTCTCACGTGTGGAAATAAAAACAGTTCCTGTTTTGTAGGGTTGTTGGGAGCCTCAATGGGGTAATGCTCAGAAAAGCCCCCGGCTATGTCGTAAGCCCCTTTTTTACTATGTAGTAAGTGCTCATTAAATGCTATCTTTTCATATTTCCACTTGGGGATCAAAGCCATTGGCTCCCAAATATCAAGGATTAAAACATTTAAATACTGACATTTCCAAAAACGATGACTCTCACGATGATCGTCTTTATGCATTCAGGAAAAGGCAGCCAAAAGAGTAACATGACTAAAATGTTGCATTTCCGAGGGCCCTTGAAGAAAATGCCCACAAGGCAATTAGCGCCTGACTGTTGCCTGTGTTGTTATTGTTTATTAGCTGATCCCATCTTCTACTAATCAAACTGCTTCTTCGATATTTTTAGACCTTTTACAAGAGGCCTTTCAAAACTCAGGAAGCAAAGCTTGTTGACAGGTACCAAGGAATTTGAGCTATGAATGTGGCATCTGCCTAGGGATGGAAATGGAATGGAAAAATGGCGGGCATGGGGAGCATTCTCTGCAGGGTCCATGGGAAGTACAGTAGGCAGCTTGGATGATTCTTTAGCCTTAACGAGCCCTCTTCACCTTTTCCCTCCATGCCTCAAACCAACAAATCACCCTGCTTGTCCCCCTTTTCTGCAGCGCCAGGGCTTGAGATTTAAATTGTCTCAATAAAGGGCAATTCTTGACTTCCCCAGACAAACTCATATCTTAGCATGACTGACTTAGCACCTGGGCCATGAATTATCCAGGACTTAAAGCCTGCTGCTGCTCGCCTGCTCTGTGACCTTAGGCTATCTGCTTCACTTCTCTGATGCTACCTTTTCTTAAATGTGATCAAATCTTGTGAAGATTCAAGATATGTCCATAAAAACTAGGTCCAGAATAATAGCTGAGATTGATTAATACCATTCAACCTTTTGGTGTCTTCTGTACATCCCAACTGCCCCCATATTCTGTTGTGTGTAATGGCAACGTCAGTGTGTGTGTGTATGTGTGTGTGTGTGTGTGTGTGTGTGTTTGATGATGTCATATTGAGAAAGAAATCTACCTCCTCATGAATCATTTTTTTTCAAGGTTGTCTTGGGGATAGCAAAATTGAAGTATGTTTTTGTATCCTCCATGGGGTTAAAAATGACATTGATGTTTTAAAATTAAACAAATGGCACATTATATCGTTGTGATGATAATAATAGAAATAATAACCAATAACCAATGATATTATTGGTTGAGTACTTCCTATGTGTCATGCTCCATGCCAAGTTCTGATGTGAATTATCCAATCCCATCCACTCAACAATGCTAAGAGGTGGGCACTACTTACCCCATTGTGCAGGTGAGCAAACTGAGGCTAAGAGAAGTTAAGTAACTTGGCCAGAGTCCCACGGCTAGTGGTCCATCTGCTATTGGAACCCAAGTCGGGTCAGACTGCAAAGCCCCTATTCTTAACCATTATGTATTACTTTGTAAAATAAGCCTGAGTTTTTCTGAGGGTGGATGGGTTGAGGGAAAATACATCCCCACTCTCAAAAGAAGAGCACTGAAGAAGGAAAACCACCTACGTGGAGGGGCTTTGGGGAAGTAGAAAAAATACTGACTGCATCTCACAGGCTTCTCACTTCTACTTTGTCCTCATCGGGCAAGGTCAAAGTCCAGGGGGTGTTTCAAGGATATTCCAGTCACCCTAGAAGTCATTGAAGTCAGCAACTAACATGCACTGTACTGAGCTCTCCCGTCTCCCCATCCCACTGCCAAAACCCTCACAAAGCCTCCGCCCCATCTTTTGTAATGCCAGCATTACGAGAGCAACCTGTCCATTGAATGAAGCTTGGGATCTAATCAAAACACGAAGTTATTTTTGCACCTCCCACCCCTGCCCAACGATTTTCAGCAGGGGAAGCTTTTCTCCAGCGCCGGCATAAAGACGATGTATCCAGTGCCTTTTCCGCTTGCCCTAGGAGGTAGCCATCGTGGTCTCTCCAAGCCAAAAGACACAGTCATGATTCAGAAATTAAAGGCATGGATTCTAGGTATTAATGTATTAAGCAACACTTCAACCTTCCTTCAAGGAGAAGAGTGTGCTTCCTCTCCTGCCTGTTAAGGATGGCTTAGGACGGCTTCCTGCAGGCCACCTGCCCCCAGGGAGGACAGTGTGAAGCATGCCCCTTCCTTTACCCACAGAGGTGCCCCTCTCCCCTTAGCATTCTGTGTTGGCTGGGAGGGAAAGTAGGGAGCATGGGAAAGATCTCACAGGTATTCTTCTAGGACCTAGCAGGTGTCTAAAGCTGGCTCTTTTCTCCTGTAGGCACTTCTGCTGGCTCTTTGGAAGTTCTCTACTGCAGCCTCCTAAATGATTCCAGCTCTCCACCCATGGTCTATTGGAGGCACTCCCCTCAGATTTCAGTTGACCAGCAGTCCGCTCCACCTGGACTCCTGACCCCGGAGTCTCCTGGGCTTCTGGTGGGAATTATTGTCAGCAGAATCCCAGGGTGATATTCCTGCCTGGGGTGTCCCTATTTGGTGCTCAGGTTTCACGCACGCTTGACACACCATCAAAAACAAGCACCACTTGCTAATCCAGCCCCAGCCCCAGGAGCACTCCCTAGCCTGCCTCTGTCCTTGGGATTTTCCAGGAAAGGGCCAGGGACCAGCCCGCCAGTCCCCCAGCTGCAGGGAATCTACACTCTAAGCCCCTGAGCATTCCCACCAATTGCTCATTTGGGTTTGAAGTGAAAGATGAAGCATCCTCCTCCCTTTGGGGTCAGGATTCAAAGCATCCCAGCATGTGTTGTTGAAGAAATCCCTTCCAGAAATCCCTCTCTCCCTTTCCACTCTCTGCTTTTACATTCTCAAAGTGGATAAGGATCGAGGGACCCATTCTCCTACAGCTACCTCAAAGATTCCTTCACGGTGGTCTTTCTCTCTTTCATTTGGAGTGTGATGCCCAAGGTATCTCAGCTCCCCGGCCTATACTACCCTACCTGTTAGTCCATCCTGCTATCCTGCCAGGTACTGAGGGTTCACAGTGTGCCAGGCAATTTGCAAACATTATCTTGAGGTCATACGGCAAGCCTGTGACGGAAGTGTTACCACCTCCGTTTCACAGCTAAGAAAAATGAGGAGGCTCAGACAACAAAAGGTGACTCGGGGGATGGAGAGGCTGAGACTCAAACCCAGCGCAGTCTTGCTCCAAAGCCCGTTTTGTCCTCTCCGCTGCAGGCCCAGAGCTGTTAATATCCACTGGGATGGGGACCCGGCTTCATCCTCAAGTCTCCAAATTCAGTTCCAGACCACACTGCTACAGCCCATCCTCCTTGTCACCAAAGTCTTTCTGGGCTCATCAGAAGTTACAGGAGCTTCCTGGGGGAGAATGTCACAGTGTCCACAGAAGTCACATCAAATGCAGCCGTCTCATGGTTACTCACAAAACAAAGTGTCCTCTTTCTTCCTTTTTGATATTAGAACATGGTCCTACTGCAAACTGACTTGAAAGGAAGCCAGACTCTATTGTTCCTTACTTGCCTGTGAAGGATGATAGCCACTCTGGCACCTAAAGGACCCGAATTTAATCCAAGGTAGGGCCCTCAATGAAGGGGCGGGGATGGTGGTCAGAGGTCAGATACCCCCCGAAGCAGCCAGCCCCAATTCAGAGAAAATCAAAAACCGCCACTCCCCAGAAAGTAGTTATTTCTCTGCAAGTTTGGAAGCTGTGGGTCTCTGTCTCTCTCTACCCACCCCCGTCCTCTTCCCTCACTCTCTTCTTTGTATCGTAACACTGACACAATATTTGTTAGCTCTTTCCTATGCTTCCTTTTAGCTTTGTTAATTCTTATAACAATTTCATGTGTTTAAAAAGAGAAAAAGAGGGGCACCTGGGTGGCTCAGTTGGTTAAGCATCCGTCTTCGGCTCAGGTCAAGATCTCGTGGTTCGTGAGTTCGAGCCCTGCGTGGGGCTCTGTGCTGACAATTGGGAGCCTGCTTGGGATTCTCTCTCCCCCTCTCTCTGGCCCTTCCCTCCCCACCTCAATTCATGTGTGCTCTCTCTTTCTCTCTCAAAATACATAAACTTAAAAAGGGGGGGGGGGAGAAAAGCCCTAGACAGCCTGGCCACTTGGACACCAGGGGAAGGCAGCATTTCAGACCAATTGCTAACCCATCCAAGCCTGCCGACTCACGGTTTCGTTAATGTTCTTTCGTCAGCCCTGGATTGCAGGGATTGTAATGGAACTTGTTCTGTAATTGTGTACTTTAGGTAAATAGATCGTTGGATAAGATTGATAACAGAGTGGCCCAGGTAATGTTTTAAACCGAAAGCAGAAGAGTATGAGGGTGTCTCCAGCTGTAAATGACAGGACCACAATTCATGCTGTGTCGGTTAAGGGTGTGTAGGGCTTTTTCAGCATAAATCACCATTTTCTGAAGCTTGGCTTTTCTGCGTTAACAAAGAAAAAGGAGCTTTCTTTCCAGCTAGACACAGAGCACAGGGCTTCAGGCAAATAGGGGGTTTGTTTTGATAATGAACTTGATATCCAGTTATAACTCATTAATATAGACCACGCGATGTCATCGCAGCTAATTCCTTCATTTTACAAAGCCTGGATCTCAACAAAGCATATTATTGGCCCCAAATGAATTTTAAAAAATGAATAGATGACACAAAGGCCCAGCGGGTTCAAGGCAGAAATGGTACAGCCGTGTGGAAAGCGTGAATTTATCAGCAGGCTGTTGCTGCTGATTCAGTCAGGGTCACCAAGCACTCAGACATCGTCTTTGTTTTCACACAGAGGTAGATTTCAGGCCAACAGAACCCAAGCCAAAGAATTCCTTCTCTAGGTTCAGGAAGCAGAACAATCCAGACCAACAGATCCCCTAGTTCCGAGAAATTTTAAAGATGAGGAGCTATCACTTAGAACCACAGAGTCCTAGAGAAACCTCAAAGGGCATCTATCCAGTTGTCTATCTAAAGCAGGAGAAATGTGATTGTAACATTGCTGGCTCTGGAGTCTGCCTGACGTAGGATGAGCCCCACTCTGCTACTGCCCAGCTGTATGACTTGGGCAAATCACCTTTTGCTCCAAGCCTCAGTTTTGTTATTGGCAAAATGGGAATACAGGCAGTCCCTACATTTAGGATCCTGATAATTAGGTAGCCAGAGTATCCTGGTCTCCCTAGGAGAGGGCTGACCAGAGGTGGGTGCAGTACTTAGATGTGGTCTGATCTATATTATCTTCCTAGTTGCTGATAAAAATGCTGAGTGGGTCCAGGCAGATACTCAGGGCTTATTAAAACACGACAGGGGTGCCTGGGTGGCTCAGTTGGTTAAGCGTCCGACTTCAGCTCAGGTCATGATCTCACAGCTCATGAGTTCGAGCCCTGCATCAGGCTCTGTGCTGATAGCTCAGAGTCTGGAGCCTGCTTTGGATTCTGTGTCTCCCTCTCTCTCTGCCCCTCCCTCACTCACACTCTTATGTGTGTGTCTCTCTCTTTAAAAAATAAGTAAAACATTAAAAAAAAAAAACCAAGACAGATTAGGAACTTCTTTGCTTCAGGAAGCTTTCTCTGGCTGTCTCCCTTGTCTCCTCCCTCCCCAACTCCACAGTTATAGCTCCTATCTCACATCTGCTCATGAGCCTTGTGTCGCCACCAACAGAGAGGGTCACTGAAGCAGGGACCGCCATTAATGCTCTTTGAATTGACCGATTCATTCAACGACTATTTGCAGCACATCTGTTACGTGCCAGCCTCGTGGAAGACAATAAATATTTGTTGAATAAATTACTTCAAGATCTGCCCCAAGGAGAAGACCTATTATCTCCTTGTACATCCGCTTGCTCTGAACAATACAAATCCTATTTTAAAATGTATTGCTCTTGGTATATATACATTTTTACGTTTCCACTCATTCTGGCCTTTAGCTTTTCTGGCAATATTCTAGAAGTCTGTCCACTTCTGGGAACGTGCCCTCCCTGCCATCTTTGGTGAAATTTCTTTGACTCTCCAGCTCACTGGTGCTTTATAGAAGACTAGGTTGCCTTAAACGCTGCCCCCCTTGCTTGGTTATCAGAACTTCACTCCTATTCATTCTTTCTTTTTCATTTCTTCCAAATTTCATTTTCCGGAGTCCCCCCCACCCATCTAGCACCGTGTTTCTTTCTAAAAGAGCCTTTGGCCACGAGTCCCTATGAACCTTTTCATCAGATTTTTTAGAAAATCTCTCTCTAAAGTCTAGTGCAGAACATGACCAGAATTCTCTTCCTTCACAGTACAATATCACCCCCAAGATACATACACTGTGGTCAACTTTCCCCCAAAGTTTCCTCCTTTGTTGGTTTCTGGTCCATTTTTCACTTTATTCCTGTGTCTGTCCAGAGATTAAATTCCTGGCAATGCAAATGGCAATTATATCAGATGCTTCACCGTGGGTTTGTAACAAAGGCCTGAAGAACTGGCCTCTCGCAGTTGCAATATCTTGCATCAGGACCAATTTTGGAGTTTCTAGCATTCACCTGTGTGTTCTGAAGTCTTTCCCACTATTAAATTTTTTCCAAAATCGTTTTATTCTCACCCAAATACTTTATTTTTTTTAAAAAAATTTTTTTTCAACGTTTATTTTTGGGACAGAAAGAGACAGAGCATGAACGGGAGAGGGGCAGAGAGAGAGGGAGACACAGAATCGGAAGCAGGCTCCAGGCTCCGAGCCATCAGCCCAGAGCCCGACGTGGGGCTCGAACTCACGGACCGCGAGATCGTGACCTGGCTGAAGTCGGACGCTTAACTGACTGCGCCACCCAGGCGCCCCTCACCCAAATACTTTAAAAGAAAACCACCTTTTATTGAAGTATAAGATACACATCTAGGATCCACTGCCAGGTGTGGGGGAAACTGGCACTTTCGAACAGTGAGGGCGGGAGTGACAATCTGTACATTTTGGAGCATGGTTTTAAATACATTAAGATTTAGCCATTTCACTTTTAGGTACTGACCACACAAAAATGTTCCTATAAGTACTGTTCTCAAGAATAGCTACATGTAGGGGCACCTGGGTAGCTCAGTGGATTAAGTGGCCGACTCTTGATTTAGGCTCAGATCGTGATCTCACAGGTTCGTGAGATCAAGCCCCACATCTGGCTCCATACTGTCAGCCTGGAGCCTTTTTTGGGATTCTCTCTCTCCCTCTTTTTCTGTCCCTCCCCGACTTGCACCCTCTCTCTCAAAAATAAATCAACGAATATTTAAAATGAAAAAATATGCATACAATCAAAATATGTATACAAAAAATATTTAAAATATGCATACATTCTTGAATATAGGTATATGCATATGTTCAAGAAATGTATATGTTCTTGAGTATACACACACATGTACACACACACACACACACACACAAAAGATGCTTATTATGGTTATATTTTGTCAGAAATATTTTGGTTGCCAGTGACAAAAAAACCTCCTCAAACTTGCACAAGCAAACAAGAAGGTGAAGAGGTATTAGAGATTCACATTACAGAAAACTCTAGAGAATATGGCTTTAGGGGATTTAGCAGGATCTGGGAGCTTACACAAAGTCATCAGGAATCTGCCTCCTATATTCACTGGCCTCATTTCCATCCAGGCTGATTTTATTCTAATGCAAAAGCTCTCCATTGTGTGTCAAAATGGCCATCAGCAGCTCCAGGCTCAAATCCTTCTGGCTTAATAACAGTAGGAAAAAAGAAGCTTCTCTTTTCCAAATGAACCATCCAGAGTCCCATCCCTGAATTATCCACTTGGATATTGCCCACCCCTGGAGTTGACAGAACTGGGGTCACCCACGCCTGAACCTCAGGCACTGAGAATGGGGGAAGGGTAAATTCTTGAGAAGAAAATCCAGATGCTTTGATCCAAAGAAGGCAACCCAAATGCTGAAAAGGCAAAAAACAGAACATGTCTACTCCAACAGCATCAGTATTATTTTTAAAACTGAGGACAACCTAAAATCTGCATTGATAGGAGAGTCAAATAATGTCATGTACATGCATGATACGGAATATTATGTAGCCACTAAAACAAATAAAGTAGATCCATATGTACAGACATGGAAATATGGCCATTATGTGTATATATATAGTTTGGTGGAGGGCAAAGGGGAGTGCTGTATGTACATTTCAATGAGTGTGACCATGTGATTTCTTGTCCAAACTGGACACTTATCAGGGTGAAAGGAGGGGATATAATTAATTACACTGGGACAACATATATAATTGGAGATTGTCCTGGGAAAACACATATGAACAGTGGCCAGGATTATAATCCCATATTTGTTAAAATTTCTGTATATCTATGTCTGTATATTTATCTACGTGTGTGTGTGTGTGTGTGTGTGTGTGTGTGTGTGTGTGTGTGTAATTTGCCTTTATTTAATAAAGATTTGGAGGTTGGGTGCCTGGCTGGCTCAGTTGGTAAAAGAATGCTACTCTTGATCTTGGGGGAGTCGTGAGTTCTTCGAGCCCTACACTGGGTGTAGAGCTTACTTTAAAAAAAAAAAAAGGCCTTACTTAAAAAAATATATGAGAAGGGTAAAAGTGGGGGGGTATTTTATTTTATTTGTTGAGGTATAAATTACATGCAGTAAACTGTTCAAATCTTAAATTGCAGCTCAGTTAAATTTTACCTATCTATATACCTGTGTAACCACCACCTCAATCAAGATAGGAAATGTGCCCATCATCCCAGAAGATTCCCTCAAGTCTCTTCCTTATCAACGCTGCCCTCACTCAGAAGCCACGGCTCTCCTAACTTCTTTCACCAGAGATTGGTTTTGCCCATTCTTGGACATCATATCATGAAACCATAGGGCATGTTCTCTCTTACTTCTCACTGCTTTTGCTACCATTACACCTGTGAAATTTATCAGTGGTTCATTCTTTTTTTTATTGGTGGGTAGTGTTTCATTGTTTGCCTACACTATAACTTATTTAAATGCTGTACCATTGATGGACATATAGGGTGGTTCCAGTTTGGGGCTATCATGAATAAACCTGCTTGGACATTCCTTTACGTCTTTCATGTGAACATATATTATATGTTCCATATAATAAAACCATATATTTATGGTTCCAAATTCTTGTAGTCATTGCTGGGTCACAGAATAGGGGTATACTTAGTTTTATCAGAAATCACCAACATTCCAAAGTGTCAGCCACGTAGGAGAGTTCCAGGTCCTCCACATCCTCATCGAAACAGCCTTTTTAATTTTAGCCTTTCTGGTAGGTGGGTAGTGAGAGCTGACTATGTCTTCAGTTTGTATTTCCCTGGTGAGTAATGATGTTGACCATCTTTTCTTATGTGTTGATGTTGACCATCTTTTCTTATGTGTTGACTGGCCATTTGGATTCTTCTTTTGTGAACTACCTGAGTTTTCTCTCTCTCTTTTTTTTATTGGGTTGTCTTTTTATTATTGATTTGTAGGAATTCTTTATATATCCTGGATATGAGTCTTTTGCCACATGTATGTATATATCTACATAGGCTCTTCTTATGTTTTTAATGGTGCCTACCCACTATGAGCAAGCATTCTTAATGAAGTCTAATTTATCAACGTTTTTGTATTATAATGGTTGCTTTTTTCTATATTTATATAAAGCCACAAGACATAGTTATTAATATTGCTTTCAACAGTCCATCTTCTACCAATGTGAACATGCATCTACTCTTTCTGGTCTCTATTATTTCCTGTGGATCCCTATTTCCATCTGAGGTCAACTTCCTCCAGCCTAGAGACTTGCTTTAGTATTTCTTGTGGTGCAGGATTGCTGGTGGCAAATTCCCTCAGCTTTTGTGTGTTTGTAAAGCCATTATTTTGCTGTCATTTTTGAAGGATATTTTTATTGGCTACAGAACTAGAGGTGGGCAGGATTTTTGTTTTTGCTTTTTAGGGCCCTAACGATGTCATTCCATTGTCTGATCGCTTTTATAATTTCTAGAAAGAAGGCTTCCCTCTCTGGAATTTTAGTCCATCTCCTCTTCTTTCATTTCCACAGCTTTTCAGGGTCTTTGAAAATATTATTTTTGTCATTTATCCTTTTATCTTCTTGTTGCAGTGAGAACAATCAGTTTCCACTAACTGGCGCATCAGCTCAGAAACTGAAGTCAACCTCTTACTGGGGAAAATTCAAGCTTGCTGCCCTTTTTCCTTCCTTCACTCGTTTTTTTGTTTGTCCATTTTTTCTTTCCTTCCATTTTTCCCTTTGCGTTTTTTGCTTCATTTATTTCTTAATCAACTTGTCGGAGTATAATGTACATAACAATAAAATGCAAACATTTTAAGTCTCCAGTTCAACGAGATTTGACAAACGTAGGCAACCACATGACCACCCACCACCCCAGTTCAAACAGAGAGCAGTTCTATCATCTGGGAAAAGTCCCTCCTGCCACACTGGAGTCAAGCCCTTCCTCCCACCTCAGTCCCAGGCAGCCACTGATATACCTTATCACTGTAGATGACTTTTGCCTGCTCTCAATTTCCCTATGAATTTAATCATAAAATACATAGTCTTCTATCTCTAGCTTTTTCTTCAGTCAACATGTCTTTGACACTCAGCCATGTTGTTGGATATACCAGTAGTTTTCCCCTTGTCATTGTTGAATTGTATTCCATTGTATGAAAGTATCAAAGTGTATCCACTATCTTGTTGATGGACATCTGAGTTGGTTCCGGTTTTTCTTCCTTTTTGAAATCTGCAATGCTATGAGTAATTTGCTAGTGCATCTCGTAACTGACGCCCATCCTGGTGAACAGAGCAGAGCCCTGGCCCTTGTGTAAGCTTCAGCCTAGAGGACAGATCCGGGTGGGGCGAGTGATCTCAAGCATGATGAGTGTTGCAGAAAGGCAAACGTAGGCTGCCACGGAGCAAACGTCAAGAACACCTAGTTTAGTCCAGGACTTCAGGAAAACCTCCCTGGAGAAACATTTGAGATGAGAATCAAGGATGGTGGGGGTGGAGAGGGAGCACAGTGAACTCTGAGGCGGGGTCTGAGGTGTAAAAGAACACTCAGCGTACACGGAAGGCCAACACAATCAGTGCATCACTGAAATCTACACAGTGACAGAGGCACTGCGATAGACATTTAAAAAAATACATTATTTCATTTAATCTCCCGAACAACTGTGGGAAGTATCTGAGTGCCATTTTACCAACGAGGAGACTGAGATTCAGGGAAATGAGATAACTTGTCCCAGATGACAAGTCAGTGGTAAACCAGGATTCAAATCCAGCTCCGTCTGGCTCCCAACGCCCATGCTTCCCTCCTGACCTGAGGTCAACCCTGGTTAGACTGAGTGCAGGGAAGATGGAGAGACAGGAGTAGATTAGAGAAAGACCCATGGACACTAAAAAATATATACATATTTATTAAGTAAATAAATGTCTAAGAAAAAAATCTTTAGCATATTGTTTGTATTTCCTCATTTGTATTTACTTAATTGCTTAAAAACAAACATCACTGCCATATTTATCAAATCCTATCCATTCTGCCCCACAATGTCGCATTATATAGACTTTGGTGGTGGTGATGGTGCATGTGTGTGTGTGTGTGTGTGTGTGTGTGTGTGTTGGGTCAGAGGCAAGAGCTAGAAAAAAGTGGGATCAGAGAAACACCAAGAGGTGTTTACAAACTAAAGGGCAGAGAAATCTATCAGTTAACCAAAGTGGAATAAATGGTATTGACAATTAATTTATATTCTCAGAAGCAGTGAGCAGAGAACGCTGCCTGGACAATGAAAGTGTCACTGGGAGCTTTCATTTTTGGTGTCGCCTGCATGTAATTTGTCCCCTTTTCACATAGAAATACATGGTATTAACTGGGAGATGTGATTAGAATACTAGCAGAGGCTGACTTTCTTGGGAAACAGACAGGCGGGGGCCTAACAGCCGATGGAGATCAGAGACGGTCTCTCTCCAGTAAATTCACAAATTGCAGCCTGCTTAATAAGGGAAGGGCATTGGGGCCGACACTGCAGTGTTTAAAAGAACCGTGCCTCAGGGTGCCTGGGTGGCTCAGTGGGTTGAGCGTCCGACTTCAGCTCAGGTCATGATCACTGGTCCACGAGTTCGAGCCCCGCGTCGAGCTCCGTGCTGACAGCTTGGAGCCTGGAGCCTGCTTCAGATTCTGTGTCTCCCTCTCTCTCTGCCCCTTCCCCGCTCATGCTCTGTCTCTATCTCTCAAAAATGAATAAACGTTAAAGAAGAAAAATTTTTAACGAACCGTGCCTCCCACCTGGCATCCCAGCCCCCCAGTAATAGAAATGGCTAAGACACACTGAGAGTTTACCTGCTATATGCAAACTGCATTGAGGTGTTTTGCATGAACTCATTCATTTCATCCCCAAACAAACATAGAAGGGATGTGATCCTATTATCCCCATTTTAGAGGAAAGAAAGCTGAGGACACAGACATTTAATGACTTGGTCCAGAGTATGAAACCAGAAGCCCCTTCTGCTTTTCACCAAAGCCCTTGATTTTACACCTTTGCTTTATCCAGGATCCACACCTCATAGAGGAGAGAGAGCACAGGTGGGACACAAGATGACAGACACTCCCTGCTGGAAGGCCTGAGAAACCCCACTCCCATGGAGACAGAGAAATTGTGCTCTGGGGATGGAAGGGGAAGGGCGATGCTCCAAGAGGAAATCCAAGCAGTCAGAGAGAATTGTAACATTCCCAGAATGCATGTGCCCATTCTCCTAATTTGATGGATAGGAACACTGAGGTCCACAGCAAGGCCAGTGGGCATCATGTTTGTTTCTCACAAGACATCCAGCCTTCAGGCACCCACAGGATCCCTGTAGGATCAAGGGGGGCCACCCCAGAAGGTGTCTCGTAGGTAATAATAGAAGTGATGGCAAACACTTCTATTGTGTGTGTCATGTGCCAGGCGCTGTTCTAACTACTTTCACAAAGAGTAACTAATTTTTAAAATTTATTTATTTATTTTGAGAGAGAGCAAGCAAGTGGGGGAAGGGCAGAGAGAGAGGGGCAGAGAGAGAATCCCAAGCAGGCTCCACACTGTAGGCACAGAGCCCAACATGGGGCTCCGTCTCAAGACGGTGAGATCATGACCTGAGCCAAAAATCAGGAGTCAGACACTTAATCAACTGAGCCACCCAGGCGCCCCAAGATTAACTAATTTAGCTTCCATAAACCCTAAAGGGTAGATACTGTTATCATCTATTTTACAGAAGAGGAAACTGAAGAACAGAAAGGTTAAGTGGCTTCTCTGAGGCCACATAGGTCCACGGTCCCACCCTCTGAATTAATTCCATCCCTCATCCTTCACATAACAGCCTTTTACCTCTGCAGAAAGAGCTGTCAAGCTTTCCCTTCATTCCTCTGTGGAACACTCATGGCTTTCTTTCCCCACATGATAATCCTGCATCCTGGATTCCCCCCTGAACTCCACATTTGACAGATGGGAGCTTCGCACCTTTCCTTACTAATATGGAACGAGCACTCCGTGTTAATGTCTGCGTGCATGAGCTCAGGAGGCAGACCCCCGGATCTGAGTCCCAGGTGTGCCCTTCACCGTGACCTTCACGAAGCTTATGTGATGTCCGGTTCAACATGTGAGCTCTGCTCAAATGCCCATCAGCTGACGGGGGGAAAAACAAGATGGGGCATATGCACACAGTGGAATATTACTTGACCACAAAAAGGGAATGATGTACCGATCCATGCAACAATATGGATGAGCCTTGCAAAAGCCAGACCCAAAAGTACTCATAGCATGTGATCCATTCATATGAAATTCCAGGAAAGGAAAATCTCTAGAGACAGAAAATAGGATCCTGGTTTCCAGGGGTTGGGGAGATCGGTAGGATAATGGAGCGATACCTAAAGAGTTTCTTTCCGAGCTGATGAAAATGTTCTAACCTTGACCGTGGTGTCGGTTGCACAGATCAGTACGTGTACTAAAACCACCATGAGAATGTGCACTTTAAACGGGTGAACTGGGTGGTATGTGAATTACATCCCAATAAAGCTGCTGAAGGAGAAGAAATGAGGGAAGAGGAGGAGAAAGAAGGGGAGGAAGAAGAGGAGGAAGAGGGAGCTCTGGAGCCTGGGGTCAGATACCAGACCTACCACCATGTAGCCGTGCAGCCTCAGCTAGCTGCCTGGGCCTCCCTTTTCCTGTCTAGTAACAGCTGAGGAGGGTGGTCAATGATACGAAAATGTTTAGCAATCGGCACAGCAAGGCCTCCAGACTCCTTAACCCTTTGGCTGCTGGATCATGAGGAGGTCCAGGGGCAGTGCAGGAGAGGACTGGGGTGGCCAGGGGTGGGGCACAGAGCATGAGTCCTTGCCAACCAAAGAAGAACTAGAGACTTCTGAGCTTAAAGTTTGCAACCACGAGAGAAACCGCAGGAAATTCAGTTTGTCATTAGCAGCCCCGGAAGCTGTGACTTGCAGGAATACATCAGGGTGTCGGGAGCCCATCTCCTCCTGCCCTTTTGGAGCACTGGTTTTCCAGCGTGGAGATTTCCATATAATTAACGCAGGTTCATAAATGTGCCCAACTCGGGTTTCCATGGAGACTCCCTGAGCTTAATTAACGCGGCCAGGGTTGCACACGGCTCCTGGGTTCAGGCTACCCTCCACTTACTCGCCATTTTATTTTTAATACCCCAAATTTAATAGGTGCTAATTATTTCTCCTCCTCCACTGGTGTCAGCCTGTTCCTTTTCCTCTTTCTTCTTCTTTCTTGCTTTTTGCTAATTAATACCTCTGGTGGAGGAAGAAGAGAGGAGGAAAGACAAAGCCTGTTTTCTTGGGCGACGGAGGAGGAACCCCAACTGGCAGCTGCAGAACGAGGGAGGTGATGGATAAAAACCAGGCGGGCAGGTTTGTACAAGGACATGAAAATGCGACCCAGGCGTGCCCTTATTTGGGGCCTTCTTCACCTCTGCTTGGGGGAACGGACGCAGAATGTAGGCTGGTGAAGTCACTATATTTGGAGAGGAAGACGCTTGCAGTGTAGTTTTAGAAAGATTTACGGTGCGCAAAACTCCGAGGCTTATCTCCGACCAGTCTTTCCTGAAGTCCAGAAAGGGGTGAAAATTGCAAGCGGAGGCCTGACAAATTACGTTTCCAGTTTCACCGGGTTAAAGAACACTTGTATCACATTGCGTTTCTCAAATCTGCAGAGCAGGTGAGATTCAGAGAGCGGCGGGAGTTTAAAGCCAAACAAGTTATTGAAAGCTAGCGTAAGGTCCCTAGGAATCATTCTTGCCTGAGAAACAGTGACGTGTGGTGGTTAAGAATATGGCTTTATTGGCTGTGCAACCAGGGGCAAGTCACTTCACCTCTCTGAGCCTTAGCATCCCCATCCATAAAATGAGGACAACAGTAATACCTTGAGGGTTTGTTATGAGGACAAATAGGTCACGCATTGAAACAGCATCTGGCAAGTTAAGTAATCGCCACCTAGTGTTAATTACCATCGTCCGCCACAGCCCTGGCACCTAGCATGGGGCCCAGCATAGAGTCGCTGCCAGTTGGTGATTGGCAAATGAATGAATGTGATCAAATGGGGGTCCAGAGCCCCGCCAGAGGAATCAGTAAGTGCCTCATTACCCACATTTGTTCTTTCTTTTTAAAAAAAATTTTTTGGGGGCGCCTGGGTGGCTCAGTCGGTTAAGCGTCCGACTTCAGCCAGGTCACGATCTCACGGACCGTGAGCTGGAGCCCCGCATGAGGCTCTGGGCTGATGGCTCAGAGCCTGGAACCTGCTTCGGGTTCTGTGTCTCCCTCTCTCTCTACCCCTTCCCCGTTCATGCTCTGTCTCTGTCTCAAAAATAAATAAACATTAAAAAAAATTTTTTTTTAATAAAATAAAAAATAAATAAATTTTTAATGTTTATTTATTTTTGAGAGAGAGAGAAAAAGAGAGAGAGAGAGACAGAATATGAGTGGGGGAGGGGCAGAGAAAGGAGGAGACACAGAATCTAAAGCAGGCTCCAGGCTCCTAGCTGTCAGCACAGAGCCTGGTGCTGGGCTCAAACCCACGAACCATGAGATCATGACCTGAGCCAAAGTTGGATGCTTAACCAACTGAACCACCCAGGCGCACCCCCCTTTTTTTGTTTTTAATTTTTTCACTTTTGTCTCTTAATCTACTTCTTACAAGCAAGAATTTCAAATTTAAATGCCCTCAAGGACTAGGTAGGAAATACAAACGAGTAACTAGGCTTGCACATGAGGACACATAGCTCTCTATCAAACACTAGGGAAGTCCTGGCCAGACCCTGCCTTGGGACTGTGTCAGAAACAGTGGTCACTCAACCTGTCCCAACCTGTCCCAAACCTGACTTAGTCACAGCCCCATCCCTGCACTCGAGACAATTCCAAACAACACAACCCATTTTTAATGGGTTCAGTTTCTCTCCAACCCACAGCATCCATAATGAACTAACGAAAGCATATCAAATACAATCACTCATTGTTGTTAAGTTCTTGGCAAAGTCACCAAACGTCAGGCAGTTGGCTAGCTCCGTGGTGCTGTCCACGTCTGGGACTGTGGCTTAAGTTGTCATAATAATGAATTGCCGTGCTCACTTAGGCTTGGGCACGGATCCAGGACATCATGTTGGGCTGAGAAGAGAATTACTTCTCAAAGGTGACACCTTGTACCTCATTTACAAGGCGACAATCCCAAACACACATCATAGTCGCATGGCTGAGAGAAGACTCTTTTCAACACAGCTCTTTAAACCTGTACTTCAGGGTCTGAAATCTATTTGAAGGGGTCACATGGATGGGGCATTGAGGATGTTCCTTCTTGTCCATCTCGGCTTCGTCTCTGACATCCCCCCGCCCACGCCATCCCCCCGCCGGCCTAGGACTCAAAGGCTGAAAGGCATATGCTCAGTGATAACAATGTAGGCCTAGAAGTGGCAGGGGCATTCGTCAAAAACACTTGTGCTCCAACTGTTAGGTTTAGAATATGTGAGCAGGTGTCTAATCAGCTTGAGCCCTAGAACCCAGATGCCTCGGCTATTGTTGGGTGCTTTCGCCCTCCCTACCTGATTCCGTATCTTGAAACATCCTCCTATTTCTTCATTAAGTAACCACCGCTGGGGAATTGATTCCTTCTATGAGAGAGCAAGATCGTGAAGTTGTGCTACATCAGCAAATAGATAATTGAGATGATTAATAAAACAACGCAGGACCCGCAAGTGATGCCTGCATCCCGTGGGGACACAGTGAGTGGAGGGTAGGGTGGGGAGAGGCTTAAATCCAGAAAATTCCAGGGATTTGTCTCCAGCGCCCAAATCTCATAGTTCCCAACCTATTTGCAAGGCCTAGACAGAGCAATGGCTTAATAAATAGTTGTGGAATGAATGAAGGATTCGGTGGCTGATGTGTCAGGAACAACAACTATCTTTAGAGTCAGAACTAGGTTAGAATCCCAGATCCTCACTTGTATGCTGTAAAACCTTAGTCTAGACACTTCTTGTCGGAGCCTCAGTCTTCCCACTGTCAGAATCTCAGAAGCTGCCCCAAGCCGCTATTTAGATTTTTCTACAATAAACCCCACCATCCACCCGTTTCTCCAAGCAGCTGCATCCTCTTACCCCAAAGGTTGTTCATTTCTTTGGGAATAGGCTCGCTTCTAGACCTCAAGAAAAACACTGCCTTGCAATTCTCCCTCTCCCTCCTGCAGAACCTGGGTGGGAACCCTGTGCCTCTCTCTCTGTTGGAGGTACCATCCACTACATCCACTATTGACAGGCACTTCTGCTGGTTTCCTGTGGCGATGATCCCACCCAAAGACCCTCCCAAACCTGCCCATCTCAGGTGGGAGATGACATCAAGACACAGTCCAGTATGACAGATGAGCATAATATTTAAGAGTCTGGGTTTTGAAGTTAGGTGAAGCTAGGCTTGAAGCTGGGCTCTTCTGCTTAGTAGCTGTGCCACATTGCCTCTCTGGAGTCTGGAAAGTTGGGGTATATATAATATGAATCTTTCAAGGGATTGTGAGCTTTAGAGTTGATGCGTAAAAAGCATGGGAGCTGAGGGGCACCTGGGCGGCTCAGTTGATTAAGCGTCCAACTTTGACTCAGGTCACGATCTCACGGTTCCTGAGTTCCAACCCCTCGTCGGGCTCTGTGCTGACAGCTCAGAACCTGGAGCCTGCTTCCGATTCTGTGTCTCCCTCTCTCTGTCTCTCTCTCTCTCTCTCTGCCCTTCCCCTGCTTACACTCTCTCTCTCTCTCTCTCTCAAAAATAAATAAAGAACATAAAAAAAAAATTTTAAAAAAAGAAGCATGGTAGCTGAGAGCCATCCTCACATAGCCATGGGTTCTGGGGTGCCAGGGTAGCAAAAATTAAGGCCAAGACCATCATCTGGCAAAATCTTAGAGGTCTGAATGACACAGGAAGAACCCCCCGCACCATGGAAGTCAAGCAGTGCCTTGCTCCTAACCTTCTTGAAAGTTCTTCAGTCTTCAGCACCCACCAAAGAATCTCCATGCTCAGAACAATCTCGGTGCTGCCCAAGGGCAGGCCACCTTGTCAGGAGGCATAACATAGATTTCACACAACACCCAGGCCCTGCTGCCCAGGGGTCGCTGTGCAAGCCACCAGTGGTAAGCAGGATGATTTTATGTATGCAGCCACTTTTAATCTCAATAATCATGTGTTAATTTGGATGGTGCATCAGAAAAAAATTTAATAAGCACTTGAAAGGCATAAAGTCATGGATATTATTGCTGAGAAGGAAACGAAATAGATACTTAAGGTTAATAAAAAAAAAACCACATAAGTATCTATATGGATACCACAACAGATGATGATGATTATACAAAATTATACAATAGATTATGACGATTATAGGTGGAAGTCTGGATTATGGAAAACACGGGATCAGGCAGAGGGGGAAAGGTCAGGTTTAAGATGCAGAAATGTCCTGATATGCAGGTCAGGTCCCAACCCTAGAGCAATATTAACTCGCCGATGCTAAATGGGAATCTTCCGATTCTTTTTCGGTCACGAAATGCCTCGCGCATAATACGCGATGGGGAAACAATCACGGTCTTACTCGGGTGCTCAAGCATAGGTGGTTGGGGCAGACTGACCCAAGGGAAGGCTGGGCAACCAATCCCATTCTACACCACCGGCAGCTTTGGGACCCTAAGCAAGTTACTCAACCTCTCTGAGCCTCAGTTCCCTCACTTGAGATGGGGCTTTTCATCAGACCAGCCCTGCTTATCCAAGTTAAGGCACTTTCTCGACACGTTCATTCCCACACCACTTACTACACGCCTAGTCATGTCGGACTGTGTGCCTGGCTGGCCCCGTGTCAAACAATGCCATCCAACACAGAACAGCGTGATGGGTTTGACATCACGCTGGTTAGAGTTTATACCCCTGTTCTCCCACCAACCCGGTGTTACCTCAGGCAAGGTGTTTCCCCTCTGGGGGGGGGGGTCCCCTCACCTGTAAAGCGGAGGAGGGTCCACATTCATTTCCCCCAAGTTCTCATTAAGAGAAGCTTGGCTTGGCCCCTCTTCCAGCCATCCACATGTTTCTGAAGTATACCAGTTCCGACATCGCAGAGACCGAACATGTGGGTGATTGACTGCATTTTTCACATTTCATTTGTCATCTCGACAGGCTTTAAGTGCGTGGATAATGAACTCCGAATTCCAGATGAACTTAAACCAATTCCTTTCCCCTCTCTCTTGGAGGCGAGAAAGGTTTCTTTGAAGGAAACGAGAACTTCATCTTTTTCTTTTTCTGCTCTTGGCAGAACAGCAAGGCTTGCCCAAGGCTGCATGGTGGGAAGCCGGCTTGCCCAAAGGAGAAGGCATATGCTGTGGAGGGGGTTCAGTGTGGTGGCTGGACATGCAGGTTTTGGGATTCCAAAAGGCCTGGGTTCCAATCCCACCTCTGCCACTTAACTGGCTGGGAGACTTTCATCCGGTTACTTGACATCTCGGGGCCTTCCTCTTGCTTGTGTGGATAATAATACCTATGCCACTGGGTTACTGTAAGGATTAGATATACTAAAACTAAAGCCACCTGGGTGGCTCAGTCGGTTAAGCGTCTGACTTCAGCTCACATCATGATCTCACGGTTCATGAGTTCAAGCCCCACGTCGGGCTCTGTGTTGACAGCTCAGAGCCTGGAGCCTGCTTCGGATTCTGTGTCTCCCTCTCTCTCTGCCCCTCACCCCTCTCACACTCTTTCTCTTTCTCTCTCAAAAATAAACATTTCAAAAAATGCTGAATGTATGTATTACGTCCCTTCTCAGAGTAAGCTTTGATGCTATTATTACCCCCATATTAGAGATGAGCAAACTGAGGCACAGAGAGGTTAACTAGCCCCACTTCAGAGGTAGCAAGTGGTAGAACCAGGAAAGGAAACATTATAGAAATAGTAAACACACAGATCATTACAATTGGGAAAGAGTGTGACAAGAAATGCTATAAAGGCATGACGGGGTTTGGGGAAAATGTCTCCCAGGAATGGGTCTATACAGACAGAAAATTTTTGCCCCAGTGACGTATGTGCTGGTAAATGTTTAACAGCCAGTCTCCAGGAAAAACAAAAAATAAATAGCAGACAAAAGACCCTAGTTTGTAGTGTTTGCCTATTTCTGTGGTGTAAATACCCCCACTGTGGCTGATTCCAAGCCACCAAGGCCAAGTTGGGAAGGAGACACGCATGGTCAGTTCACACCAAGTCACGTGCACAAGCTAGCAGGGCATTTTTTTTGTCCCCACCTGACTTCCAATAATTTCCCTGGAAAGACTCCCTTGGCTGCCTTTCCTGGGCCACATCGCAGGCTGTGCTGGTGTGGACAGACGGAATGTGTGCATAAGGCCGCGGACTAGCTCTCTGTGGGTAACTCACCCAAGGCTGCGTTTGATTGGGTCAGTCCCTAATGGGGCGTCGGGTCAGGGAGCGGGGGGGGGGGGGGGGGGGACAGTGCCCTTCCTCACCCCCAGTGGCTCCCTGCACACAACAGTGATGGTTTTCAGCAAGACGGACAGCCTGGAGCTGTGGAGGGGGAGGTGGCCCTGATGTCATTAAAATTTCATGTATTTCTGGTGCACGTGAAATGTAATGCGGGAGGCTGCCCCGAAGGGCCCCAGAGCCCGTTTCCAAAATGAATCAAGTCCACAGCGCCTTCCTGCAGAGGACGGCCACCCCCTTCCTCCGGAGCTCTTAATGTAAAGTCTGACAAATGTAGAGCCGCCTAATTAACTTGACTATTGTCTCCTAAAAATACCTCTTCTTCTGGCTTTCCTTTGGCGAAAAGAGCAGACTGGTAATCAGACGGAAAGGTCACATTACACCAGGGAGTGGGACTGTGTTGCACACCCACTCTCCCGCGCAGATTCGTGTGTTGGACACGTTTCCTCTCTGTACTTCATTAATAACTCAGAAAGCGTGGCCACCTTCAGAGAAAACCCGCTTGCTGCCTCCCCCAGTGAAGCTCAGCTCCCTCCGTCCTAGCAGTGGAGAACTCCCTTTCCGAGTGGCTGATGGGGGTTTTCCAAACCTCCTTACGCCGCAAGACTCTTCCTCCACCGCCTTGCTTCCTCCTGTGCCGCCTTTCCGCAAATGCCTGCAGGTGTCCAATTAACCGTAAGGAAGACGCGGGCTCAAGGCGGCCACAGGAACATCGGCACTCGTGTCAGTGCGGGTCCTTTGGAAAAGCAAGTACCGAGACAGAGTTAGAAGCGCAGGAGATATGTTGGGGGTGGTGCGTGTGAAAGTCAGAAGAGGCGGAGAGGGAACAGGACGCAGCAGGCAAAGCATTCAGATTGGGATGAAGTCCCACAGCGGGGATAGAAGAGAAGATAGGAAGAGGTGTTGAGTAGGAAGAGCATCAGACTGCCGTCCAGCTCCGAGAAAGTCTTGGCCAGCCTCATGGAGAGTTCCAGAACAAAGACTGCCTACTGGAGGAGCCGTGTGTTGGGCAGAAATGGCCAAGCCCTAGGGTGCTCACGGTGCTCCGTTACTGGCCGAGGCTGTCCAGGGAGTGAGTGTCCTCAGCTCCAATGCTTTGGTTTTAAATGACTCAGGGGGGTTGACCTAAGCGAAGGCAAGGGCATCTCAGGATGTTGGCTTTGTTCTGCCCGTTCTCCATCCTCACAAAGATTCCTATCCTTTAAGCCGTTTGTCCTATGTATTCCCCACATTGGGGCCACACTGTAAGTGATGGGGTGTCAGTAACTGGGAGTGGAGGTCACTTACCCCGTGTCAGAATATAGGGGGGTGTTCTGTGCCTGCAAGGACTCTGGGCTGGAGAAAGACCTTGCCCTGGTCTGGGTGGGAGAGTATTTGCAGGCCGCTAAGAGACCGTGTGGATGGGGACTATATACCCTTTCTATTCCAGACCAAGTCACCAGAGACAGAGAAGTACAATAGGAAGTATTTCTCAACTGTCATAAAGCCCCACAAAAATCTGGGAAACTCAAATAACCAATTCTAGTTTTTTATTCTCAGTGTTTACATGCACAAGTGATAGCATAAATACATCAGCCTTGCAAACAATTACAATGTCACAAATAAGGCCGAAAGCCCCGCTGAACCCAGAAGTAGGTGTTGTTAACTGTTCAGTGATTCCTTCCACAGTCCCCCCGCTCTCATGCACAACTGGAAGTGGAGCAAACTTGAAATCACAGCCAGGACCACACGGTTCCACAGTCTTTCCATTTTACCTCTAACCGTTTTCTCCTGCACCACATGTAACTCTGTGAACACGGGCTCTTAAATGCTTTGCCGGGAAGTATGAAGCAGGGCTAACTGTATGCCAGGCACAGTGCTAAGTACCTCAATTAATCTTCACGACAGCCCTGGGAGGGATGGTGTTATTGATCCCATTTTACTGATGCACAAACTGAGGCTCAGGTTGTAACTGGTCATAATGAGTGTCACAGATGGCATTTGAACCCAGGCCTGTCAACTATGACATCTACCTCCCAGGACACGACTGAAATCTGATCCCCCTTCCAACAAGTAGCAAGTGCATTGCTGAAATTGCTTTCTTTTGCCAAACTCCCCAAGGCACAAGCCCGGATAACATCACAGGGAAAGCCCTACACGCTGACACGGGACTGTCAAGACACGGACAGCGGGCCTGCCGGATGTGTGCAGAGGGCCAGACCCACCGATGGAATCCTCCCTCTGTACATGCTGGCAAGCCGCTAATCTAAGATGTCGGTAACGGCTGACGCTCAGCGAGAGCCAACACATTCTGGCAGTTCTGGGATCAAGGGAGCACGGTCATCGGATGCCCAGCTTCATCCAGAGGTTCTCCACTCATCCTGGAGACCCGCAGCTCAGCCGGGTGAAGTCATATCAGACAGGGGCCAATTCTGACATTGAAAAGGAGAACAACAACAACAAACAAACCATGACAGGGGCTTGTGCCAAAGCTGTGTTAGAAAGCTAAAAATAGCTGCCGTGGATGGCCACAGATCATGAAACGCATATGTCGACATAAGAGCCCCGTGTAAAATCGTCCCACGTGGGGTGTCCTCTAAGCCACTCACAATTAAGCTTAAGTGATGATACATAGAACATCATTTTGCAGGTGGAGGACACTCCAATGCTTCGTGGTCTGGGGACCCAGGAGGTGTTGGGCGGGCCAGCCTGGACTGAAGAACGGCCAGGGCTTGCATCTGGAGCTCTTGGCAGCCCCACTGCCATTTGTGAGTGTTGACTGGGGGCCCAGGGGACCCACGGCACTGTTCTGGGCTTTGTCAGGACACAGGAATAAAGAGAAAGTGTGGCATAGCGTGGCAGAGATGGGTTAGTGTCTATTCGATCCTCACCACCACTCTGTGAAATGGTACTCTAACAATCATAGAATGTCTGGCACATAGTGGGCCCTCAATGAAATGTTATTTAGACCCAACTCCTCCCTGAATATATTTCCAGTGAAATGTGCACACAGATGAAGTGAAGATTTAACTGCCATAATAACGCATAATAATTCACCTGCATCTAAACTCTGGATGCACATGGGAATTGACATGTGGGAGATGCTAGACCTTGAAAGGTTGTTGGCTGGTGTGAACTGACCCAAAGAAGCTACTGAAGGGGGTAATAACCCTCGTGTGGTGGCTTCACAGTCAGGCAGGTGGGAGTCTGAACACCTTCCGGGGATACAAAGCAAAGCTACAGCCGAACATCTACAGCAGGTGAAACGCAGATGTGAATTAAGTACAGATGTGCAGAAAGTGGACAAAGTCAAGCCCAGCTCTGGTGGTGACCAAATTGTCTGTCTGAGGATGCAGGCAAGAAGGTACCTCGTGTCCCTGAAATGGGCACAGATGGAATCTGACTGTGGAGTCGGGACTACAAGAATCTTCTAGTTCATCCTCCACATGCTCATGCTCTAGGAGGTGGCCAAGGGTCTCAGAACCATTCCGGATAATTTCCAAATATCGGATCCAAATCTCTTTCATGCAGGTTTTTTTTTTTTTTAATTTTTTAATGTTTATTTGTTTTTTTTTTTTAAATTTTTTTTTTCAACGTTTATTTATTTTTGGGACAGAGAGAGACAGAGCATGAACGGGGGAGGGGCAGAGAGAGAGGGAGACACAGAATTGGAAACAGGCTCCAGGCTCTGAGCCATCAGCCCAGAGCCTGACGCGGGGCTCGAACTCCCGGACCGCGAGATCGTGACCTGGCTGAAGTCGGACGCTTAACCAACTGCGCCACCCAGGCGCCCCAAATGTTTATTTGTTTTTGAGAGAGAGAGACACAGGGAGAGGGGAGGGGCAGAGAGAGAGGGAGACACAGAATCTGAAGCAGGCTGCAGGCTCTGAGCTGTCAGCACAGAGCCCGACACGGGGGCTCGAACTCATGCACTGTGAGATCATGACCTGAGCTGAAGTGGGACGCTTAACTGACTGAGCCACCCAGGCGCCCCTCTGCTCTTCTACTTTATATCCTTCAGAGGACAGCCACAGTTGCGTGAGAACTCCTGAGCTGGTGCCAGGTCACACTGTCTCCCGAGTGCCCACTGTTCTCATGTCTTTCCAGCTCTGTATTCAGTGACATCATGTTGGTAGCTTGAAATCAGCCATGGTGGGAGTAGGGACACTATTGGAACTGGAAAACACTACAATCAGGGCTGTTTTTTTTTTCTTTTTCTCCCCTGGAAAGCAGGTTGTTCAACATTTACCAGCATTTACTGGGTGGGAAATTTCTATCAAGGAAGTCTATCCCATGGGGCACCTGGATGGCTCAAGGCAGTTAAGCGACCGACTCTTGATTTAGGCTCAGGTCATGATCTCACGTTTGTGGGTTTGAGCCCCACGTTGGGCTCTGTGCTGACAGTGTGGAGCCTGCTTGGGATTCTCCTTCTCTCTCTCTCTCTCTCTCTCTCTCTCTGCCCCTGCTCTCTCTCTCTCTCTCAAATAAAATAAACATTTAAAAAAAAAAAAAGAAATTATATCCTAGGGTCATAAAATCTCTGAGTTGGAAGGGATTTTAGATCTCTTACCTTGTCTCAGATTTGGAGCTAGAATTCTCCCACAGGTTTCCCTGACAATGAAACAGGCTCCAATAGCAGACAGTGAGATGATTTTTTGGTGTTACACAGACTGTAACATGAAATCGCATAGTGGAAAAGGTAATCATTTTTCAGTTCTCTTCTGTCCGTTTTTATTATGCAAAGGAGCAAGTCTCCGTTCGGTGCTAGTTCCATCTTTAATGCCTCTCTCTCTAACGCTTGTAACTCTCCCTGTTAACGAAGGGAGCTCCGGCCTCAACCCAGAGGCTTGTGCAAGCAACCCTGCCTAGCCGTGACTACAAACATTGTTTTGTTTTATTGTATTTGCATTTACAGATACCTTCTCTTTGTGACATGCAATAATGGTTTCCTACCCGCATTGGTGGCATCAAGGTTTCTTTTTACAAAGTGTTTTCAAATAAGCCAATTTAAAGACAAATAGGAAGCGATTGAGAATACAGGTGGTGCTGAGAAATGGCGAATTTCCTGAGGATGGTTTGCGAGGGACTGTACCCTAAGTCGGGCAAGCTTCACTGGAATACATCCAGACACAGGGAGGCATCTCTTCTGTTACCATAATCAGTGAAATGTCCCATTCAAATAAAGAAGGCTTGGGGTGCCTGGCTGGCCTCAGTCGGTAGAGCACCCGACTCTTTTTTTTTTTAAGTTTATTCATTTATTATTTCTGAGAGAGAGAGAGAGAGAGAGAGAGAGAGAGAGAGACAGAGCACAAGCAGGAGAGGGACAGAGAGAGAGAGAGATCGGGAGGGAGACACAGAAGGCCAAAGCAGGCTCCAGGTTCCGAGCTATCAGCACAGAGTCCGATGCGGGGCTCTAACTCATGAACGGTGAGAACATGACCTGAGCTGAAGTCTGATGCTTAACTGCCACCCAGGCGCCCCTAGAGCAACTCTTAATCATAGGGTCCTGAGTTCAAGCCTCACACTGGGAAAGGAGCCTATTGTAAAAATAAATAAATAGATAGATAGATAGATAAATTAATTAATTAAAATTAAAAAATTTAAAAAGGCTTGTTTTGTCTTCCTCTCCACCATACCACCATCATTTTAAAATTAAATGTATTTTCTATACTAGTCATCTATTGGACCAAACCCTCCTAGTCCCCAAGCTTTCTAATTTCCATTCTTGGTTTGTCTTTTGCTCGAAACCCCCATTAATTGTCATGGACTTTTGGGTCTTTGTGGTGAACTGAGCCATAATGTCCCTGAAGGTCTAATTCTGCCCTTGATGTGTCAACATTTCTCCTGTCAAAGCTGCTCTTCCTCTACAAGAAGAATTGAGCAAAAATGGCAGGATAATTTGCTTTGAGGCATCATCTCTCTAGAATTACATCCGCCAGCTCCTTCTCTATACCCTTTGGAGAAGCCCCTCCACGCGATGTCCTGATGTTCAGACTCAATGGCAGCTGATAACTGCTGGGTATCACGGCTTCCCGTGCCCCAGGAGCCACGCTGACAGCTCCAGACGCATTCTCCCCTGCACCTCACCGTTCCAGGAGTCTCTGCCATCACTGCCCCGTCCTACCGATGAGGAAGCTGGAGCTCAGAGAAGTGAAGTCACGCCCCCAAGGTCACCCAGCCAGGGAGCAGCGGAACCCGGACTCCTAGGCAGACCTGTGAGCCTCCAAAGTCAGTGCTCTTAGCTCACGACAAGAATTTCCGGCCTCAAACCCTCAGACCTGCCACGGGAAGCCGAAGCAGGTGACAAGGGAGATACCCATGCTATGACCAGAGACCCTTTAAGGAAAAATCTGGTTTCCTAAAGTCGGAAGAATGTGCAGTAAGAGAACACGAAGCAGGCTGGCTCTCTGCGGGCATCTGGCACTTTCTTGTGATTGTCCCAGATTTATCGCTGGTGACAGGAGAGTGTGGGAGGAAGGAAGGGGGAGAAGAGACACTACTTGAGCCTCACCTGGGCCGATTCATCCTTCTCTTCCCCTTCAGCAAACAGAGAGCAAACTTTCAGGTGCTTTAATCATAATTCTTTTTCTCTTCTCAATAGTCATTAAGATTTTTCTTAATCTGTGAGTGAGTTCAATAGCAGTCTGTCATATTTGACCATGAGGCAGGGATGTCTCTCCCAACCCTTTTTCAATTTGCTTCACCCATTCAGCAGACATTGCCTGATGCCACACTGTGTGCCAGGCACACTTTCAATACAAGGGAAGCAAGACGGGCATCACTTTTGCCCTCTGTGGACATCCCAACAAGCTTACCACGGTAATGGGAGGGGGGCAGAGTGTATAGAGTGCTGTGGTGGCACCTGACTGGTGAAGGAGCAGCAGAAAAAGTGTTTCTGGCAGGAGAAAGAGTGTCTGCAAAGTCCCTGAGCCATGACAAAGCAGGAGGAGCTCCAAGAGGTCTAGTATGGTCCATGCTATGGGGCTGGCCCCATAGTGGGCATTCAGTAAGGGGTGAGTAAATGAGGGAGCGTAGGAAGGAGCAGAGGGTACGAGGCGAGCAGCGGGAGAGGAAGATGGGGACATACACTTAGGCCAGCCATGATGTCTTTGAAGTCTGTTACAAAGAATTTTGGCTTCGATCTTGACTTTGAGGGGAAGCCATGGAAGCACTCTAAACCACAATGATGCGGTCATATTTATGCTTCCCCAGAAATACTGGGCCACTGAGCTGTGACTACCCCATCATTCACCCACCCTGACACCCTCCAATGTCAATAGGAAGCTTAATTTCTCCCCTATGCCAAGAGGCAGCTGAAAATGCCCATACCCTTGGGAATTTTCTCTCCATCCCTACCAGTCATTCATTCCTCCAGTAGTTTTGCACACGGAGGAACCACTCTGTACCTACCTGTTTTCCGTGTTCCTGAGGCTCAGCTTGCAAGAGTGACTGTGGGTGGGGGCTGCACTAGACCCTTCTCCAAGGTCAACGAACCAACTAACCGACTTACTATTTACTTTCATTTTCGTTCGCACAAAAGCAGAGCCTGAGACAAGGCTTTGAGTGCAGGAGTTTATAGGGGAGGTGATCCCGAGAAACAGGAATGGGGGAGCAGGAAGAGGGAGAGAAAAGGAAGACAAGCCAATAAAGGGTGCATCATTGAACCTGTTGCCCTTGTGGGCCAACCACCATGCAAGCCCTCTGGGAAACCATCACAGAATGGGAGACGGGGCTGTTTACTTGTTTCCATCCTCTGTTGGGTGGTGTCACCCCTGAGATGTTAACTCCCCCAAACTTGTGGGCTTTGGCGAAAGACCTAAGGCAGAAAGGAAGAGATGCAAATGAGAGATGTGGGACATTGCCATAGTGTACAGGAGCTGTCCCTACCACAGTTGCTGAGGTTGGAGGAAGACAAAGAAGGTATAGCAGGTGCCACTAAGTAACATTCGCGGGGCATTTATTTGTGCCAGATTGTTAACCCACATTTAGTCACGCCTTGACCCATTTAACCCACCCAAAACCATTGTGAGGTAAATCTTAACCACCACCACATGCCAGACGAAGACAATGAGTCTTAGATAAATGACTTATTGAAGGCCACAGATCTGGAAGTAGCTACAGGACTGGGCATTTAAATCCAGATCTGTTTTCTGGAGGTTCTAGGGAAGTCATTCTGGCTCCTCCCACATCCTCTGTCTCTGAGAGGGGAAGGTCTACATACTACATAGTCCCACCCGCCGAGCCACAGATGATTGGACCAGAGGAAAAACACCTGATACAAGCCACACCAATCAGATTCTCTCATCTGAGAATCTGGACCTCAAAACTGACCCAGGCAGCCACAGAGGATGGAGATGATGTCCAGTAAACTCCAGGGCTGGGACCACGATTTTGCCACAACTGGAAAAGAATAAGGAAGCAAATGTGCAGAAATAAGTGGTCTTGAGCACTGGTGCCTTTTGGAAGAGCCCAAGAGACAGAGCAAGTAGCTAAATTTTCCTGCCATTGGGGTCCATCTTTTCTCCCCTTGAGTTGGATAAATGTGTTTCCATTCCTGTCAACCACAGATCCTTGAATAAAACACAATCTTAAAAAAAAAAAAAAAGAGAGACAAGAACCCTCAAGAGGGCATGTTCATGACACGGGTGACATGAAGATTTGGGGTGTCCATGGGTTTCTCTGCAATAGCTCTGCCTGGCCTCTGTAAAGAGACAGAGCAAAGATAGTACCCAGATGATGGAGAGGAATGGGACAAAGATGTTAAACGTGGCTACAGAATGAAAGATGCTTCATTAGGGGTCCAGTGTCAGCTGCTGCTCCTTTTTCTTCCTCCTCCTCCTCTTCCTCTTCCTCCTCCTCCTCCTCCTTCTTCCTCTTTTCTTTTGATTCTACTTCTTAATAAAAGAAAGGAGCACAGCTCAGGCCGCATCCATCACCATGGCTTTCCCACTAATAAAAGCAGCCTGATGATGGGCTTCTGCACCCAGTGAGTCCCAGTTCATTTTTCGCCCCTTTGTTGGCTGCAGTGTAAGACAGCTCGAGAAGAAATTAATACTCCGAGTCGGTGTCAGCCCCGCTGACAGCAGATCAAGGCTGAAAGACAAATTGCTCATTACAGTTCAGGGATCTGGAGCTGGGAGAAGACAGCCAGGCCATCCCCTGCCAGCTCCAAGTAGCTCCCACCAGTGACTGAGTTCAGCTGGGGACCTGCCCTGGCTTCTGCCTGCCTGTGGGGTTTGCTGGGGGGCTGGTTGTGGGTGAACACAACCGCTTTGGACCATCTCGGAGCCCCTCATCAGCCATGTTTGTATCACTGGTGGGACCAAATCTAAAGGTCTGGAAAAGGTGCTTGTGTGGGTCACCTGTCCATCCCGGGGTCATGATGGCGGCTCTGGGTGGCAGGAGAGTTAATAGGAAAGCAGAGGACCCTGGTACAATGAGAAATCAAACATGGACAGGAACCCCACTGTTGTCCCTTGCCTTGTTTTCTCGACCACTGTCCTCTGATCTTCTTATGTCTGACACTTTGATTCCTTGACAGTCAGGGGATATGGTGTTTTGTGGCCGGAGTCCCACACAAGGCCTTGACCCAAAGGGCAAATGGGGGCTGAGATCTACCCGTGCTACATTTATTAACCACATACTCTGGCACAAGGCTGCATGCCTTTGGAGAGAGGTGGCTTTTCCTAATTTGCACAAAGGTGCTGCTTGGATTAGTGAAGGTCCTGGCAACATTACATATGAGAGCCCCTGGCTTATTCATTGTCCATCTCTGCTGAGTAGAATATAAGCTCCATCAGGGCAGCGACTGTGCTGGGAATATTCCACCTGTCTCTCCAGGTCCACCTACCACCCTTCTCCTCCCTTCTCCATGCCCAGAAAGAATCACCTCCATGGCCTGTGTCAGTGGGCTCCCTTGCTTTCAGGCTCCTGGTTGGACTCAGCCCACAGGAGGCACCACTGGGAGATCAAAGGTGGGAGAAGACAGAGGTTGGAGTAGTTATTCCCTGTGTCCTTTCTGCCTTGTTGATGTTGTGGGTCATGACTTTACCAAGGTCCTGCTCCTGACCCGTGTCTCCATACAGCTCCCCTGTTTGGTTCTCTCCCTGGCTTTGCCCCTAAGAGTGGGGGAAACCTCTGGCTGTTGCTAAGCCCTAGAGAACTGCATTACCCTTATAGGTTTCTCTATACGCTGCCTTGCCTTTGTAAATAGTGTCTTTATTCTACTCTCCTCAAATTCCTGGTTTGCCTGCACCATTTCTTTCCTACTGGGAGCCCAACTGGGATACAGGGACTTGGACTGCTTCCTTACTGTATCCCCAGGGCCCAGAAGAGTGCCTGGAACTGAGCCACCACCAACATCTGTTGAATGAATGAATTCTGATCACAAAAGTGGGGACAGGCCCTTGGTTTCTCAGTGCTTTGCCAAAAGCGAACCGGCGTCTTCTTCATTCAGCAACAGCTCGGCTGCTGGAAATTGGTCACCAGGACTATCCCTCCCACCTCATCTTCTGTGTTCAGCAGACCCCAAATCTCCCCATTCTCAACCATTTATTTCAGATGACAAAAGGACCCTGTCTGAAAACATTCTGACTTTCTTTCTCACTGGGGGGTGAAAAATAATAATAAGTATTACACTAAGAGAAGCATCCTTTTTGATTTCTCAAAAGTATTTCCTCTGTCATTCTTTTCTTTACATCCATTTGCCAGACCTCTTCTCCTAAATTAGTGCTGGTGGCTGCTTCCTCACCATGTTAATTCTACTCTGAAAAAGCATGGGGGCGACACGGGATACAACAGAGCCATTCAGTCTTGGGAGACACTGCGCAGTCACAACAAAGGCATGAGTCTTCAGAGCAGCCGTTCAAGAGCTCTTGGGCATAATGACCAGGTGGTGGCATTCTCATCCTAGGGGGCTGTGCAGTATTCTCCCTTCCAGGGTCTTGCAGAAACGGCATTGTCAGAGAAAACCACGATTTAACGGCAGCATGACAGGAACCTTGAAACTAATGGTACCCAACCCAGATATCAGAGCCAGGCAAATGTAGGAGACAACTGGAAGGCAATTATCTTACCATCCATGCCTACAACTCTGTCATTAACCATCTGAGCATTGCGGGAAGCCCTTCCCCTCTGGAAGGTCAAATTCATATGGTGCCAAGTAGTTGAAAGAGAAGAGCTGGTAACTTGGGGACAACAGGACAGATCTTTCAATGGGGAATTTTCCAGAGCCATACACAGAGCATCTTATCCACCTCCTGTATTTCCCTTTCTCCTCTCTGTGTGTCTGTCTCTCTCTCTCTCTCTCTCTCTCTCTCTCACACACACACACACACACACACACACACACACGCACTTCAATCCAAATGGTATAGCTCTTCTGTTTTCCAAACCCAGTTTCCACCAAGCTTTGTTTATTCAGGCTAGGAAAAGTGGCATTGCCTACTTGACAAGAAGCTTTTGATTAAAAACACTGAACTCTGCCCAAGTAATTGTACTACACACAAGGAAAACATTTGAGGGCCTGAAGAGAAGTTTCCCTTTGTTGCTAGCCTAAAATAATGGTTTAAAGAAAGAAAGAAAGAAAGAAAAGACCTCTGGCTTATATTGTTTGAACAAAACTTGCATCTGTACATTCTAGAATTTGCTCAATTTTTCCCTAATGTGCATGCAGGATGTTTTCTATACATTTTAATGGCGAAAGTCATATAAATGAAATCTGTTTGTGCTGCAAAAAAGGCAATTGCTAGACATATAAAAGCAAAAGTCTCTTTTGAGTATGACTTCCTGTCCCTCTCCCATCTCTGGAGGTAAATACTTTTGTGGATGATGTGGCCCCTCCCACACCCTTTCTCTATAGGTATAAATGTATACGTGGGAATCTTCACACATGTTTTACTTTGAGAATAATTTTGTTTTTCATAAGTGGGGTCCTACAATATGTATTATTGCATAATTTTTAAATATTTATTTTTGAGAGAGAGTGCAAGCAGAGGAGGGGCAGGGAGAGGGGGAGATACAGAATCCAAAGCAGGCTCCAGGCTCCGAGCTGTCAGCAGAGAGCCTGACACGGGGCTCAAACTCAAGAACCACAAGATCACGACCTGAGCTGAAGTCAGACGCTTAACTGACGGAGCCACCCAGGTGCTCCTTATTGCACAAATTTTAATGTTTGTTTATTTTTGAGAGAGAGAGAGCAAGCTAGTGGAGGAGGGCAGAGAGAGAGAGAGAGAGGGAGACACAGAATCCAAAGCAGGCTCCAAGCTGGCAGCACAGAGCCCGACACGGGACTCAAACTCATGAACCATGAGATCATGACCTGAGCCAAAGTCAGGTGCTTAATTGACTGAGCCACCCAGGCGCCCCTTATTGCACAAATTTTAGAAACTTAAGAATACTCTTGGGGATCTTTTCATGGTGGACTTAGTACATAAAAACTTACTTTTTTGTTTCTAATGGCTGCCTAGAATTCAGTTGTTTATTTCATTAGGTCCCTATTGATGCACATTCAGGCGATTCCTAACGTCTGGTTATTATACGCGGTGCTACAATAAAATACTCGTACGTTGCCTCCTTGGACATATGAGCTCACATTTCTATATGGGAGAGACAATTATAGCAGTTAGGATGCTTTTGGCTGCAAACAAAAGAAAACGCACAGCCGAGCAACAAGGGCTTTATTTACGACAAGTCTAACGTAAGTCAGTTCCAAAGATGGTTAATTTGAAGGCTCGGTGCCACCATCATGGACCCAGGTGCCTCCTTTCCATCCTTCTGTTCTGCCACCCTCAGAAGATGGGAATGCCTCCCTCCAGTGGTCACATGATAGCTAGGGATGTTCTACGTGACCCTGCCAAAAGATCTTCAACTTTCCTATCAGCCTGGACTGAGCTGCCAGGTAACATACACACCAGTCACTGGAAGGAAGGCAGTGTAACCAACCATCACGACTGGCATGGACCGCCATGATTCCTCCTCTGGATCTTGGAGGAAGATGGGGGAGAAAATGGATTTCATTAATCAATATGCCATCCAGAAAATATGTATCCTTTGCAGTCTACCAGTTGTATCTGAAAACATATTTCTTCACATATTCACCTACTCTTAGTAAGACGTTTAAAACTGTTGCCAATAAGATGGGCAAAGAGGGCATCTCGTTGTTTTCTTGCATCTACTTGATTTCTAACAAGATGGATGATCGTCTATATATTTATTGTTTATCTGGATTTTCTCTTCTGAAAATTACCTATTTGTATCATTCGCCTTATTTTCTATTGGACAGCTTGCTGTGTTTTTATTGATTTGTTGGAAGTTCGATATATACATCCTGGACACACGTAATCAAGAAATTTTAAAAGATTGTTAAGAAAAAAGAACACTTAAAATCATCTATCTTCGTCCTTCCTTGGATTCTCAAGGGCTTCTGTAAGAGTTCAGGAAACAAAGAAATCGTGTTGCGTGGAAAAGGTTAGGGTGACATGCTTTCCAAAGGGTGTGCCTCAGAACGGAAGTGCTTTGCCAGGTGTCACAATACATTTTGGAAACGCCACAGAAAATGTCCTGTCTTTCAGAGTCCCACAATATCACAAGTAGCCATAGGGACCAGCTCTGTTGTTTGCTCATGACTACTCCCTCTCACTGTGTGACCTCAGACACATCATTCCGTCTATCTGAGCCTTATCCTCATTGTACTCTAGTCCTCAGGTGGCTGTTAGGGAGTGTAGCAGATGCATCCATGCTCTCCTGGTGTCCCCTTGGCTCTTACCAGGCTCATGCACATCCATGGCTCTCTGTCTATGGTCTGAGACAGTCCAGGAGGGGCAGGAAGGTAATGCCCTCAGGAGCAGCCCTCCACCAATGGCAGACAAATGTTGGTGGATAAGGACCCAGCCTACACTGCTTTCAGATGCAACAAGTCTCTGGCACATTCTGTACCAAGGGTCGACAAACCACAGCTCACCAGCTAAATCTAGCCACCACCTGCTATTACAAGGTTTTACTGGAAAATGGCCACACCCACTGGTTTATACATCATACATACTGTCTGACTGCTTTCACATTACAAGGGTAGAGTTACACAACAGGGACTGTATACCCTGCAAAGCCTGAAATATTTAGTGTGGCCCATTCCGCACAAGTCTGCTGACTGACCCTCACTCTATATACCATTCCTATCTACCTGGGATGAGCCCAGCTCACCAACAGTGGTAACCTACTTGCTCATTAGCACAATTTCCTCTCCTTGTCTCACTCCCTTGCTGGTGTTTCCTGGGATCACCCCCCACCCCAAATACATTACTTGTGCTTATAAAGCTGTGATGTCCTGGGCAAATTTACAGAAGAATGGACCGATTGGAAGAGGGTAGGGGGTTGCACACAATGCTTGGTCTGAGGTCCAGGGCTAAAACATTTGAGGGTTAGAGTCCCCGCCCCCTTCACTTCCACAAATCCTACACACACACACACACACACACACACACACACACACACACACGACATGCACGCGCACACGTGCACTGAGCCTGTTATTTGTGGTGGTTATAGCCTACGTTGTTACTATTCGTGGTTGCGGACTTGCAAACTAACAGAAAATGAAAATGAAAACAGGGAGATGAAGACGCTTCTCTCTCCTTGGACCCTGACTCTTGTGAGTGGCCACGTAAAAGAGCAGACTCTCTTCATAGGGAAACCATTGGTTTCTTCTGTAACTATGTGCATTTGCATATGTAAAATAAACAGGGCATCAAACATCTCTCCTAGAGGGGAGAGGGGCTCCCTGTCACGTCTCACCATTCCATGCAATGCTACACTAATGCCACTCTCAAAATTCGGGGGACAAGGGCTGTAGTCTTAAATGCACCGAACCTCTTCTCACCTCCAGACATTTGTACCAGCTGCTTTTGCTGCTAGAACCCTCCCTTAATACGTGCACTATTGTCATTATTTGAGTCTTAGTTTAGACATCACGCCCCCCCCGCCCCCCAAGAAGCCTTCCTTAACCCCTCCTCCAAGTGCCACTAAGCAGCCCAGGTCCCTCTGTAACGTGGTGTTTGCTGTGCTTACCAGACTTTCCCATTGTGGTACTTACCATAAGAACTAAATAAATGTTTGTTGAATATCTTTTTCTCCTACCAGACTCTAAGCTTCCTGGGCATATAAGGAAGGTTCTTTTGAGTTATACCCAGAAATGGAACTGCGGGATCATATGCTAATTCTAGTTTTAATCTTTTTAAGGAATGGTCCTCACTGTTTTGCCACAGTTGGCTATACCATTTTATATGCTATCTTCTCTTAAATGTCATCTACCTCGGGGTGCCTTCAGGATTTATGGAAGATGTTCTGAGGACTTGGACACTAACCATTAAATTACTGGGGTGCCAGACAATGGCTCAATGCCTTAGGCATGGAAATAAATGTTAGAGCTTGGACTCTAGTCTCAGACTGATCTGCGTTGGCGTGCCAACTCTCACACTTCGTAGCTGTGTGACTTTGGGCAAGTTACTTAACCCTTCTGAGCCTCAGTTTCTGTCTCTTTACAATGACAGCAATAATAATCCCTACCTGAAAGGGCTGTTGCCAATGGCACAAAGAACAGTGTGTGTAATGTGGGTGGTGCAGGGTCTGGCACACAGCAAGCGTCAGTGAATGAGAGTGTGTTATTGTCGCTACGTTATTATTGTTGGTACCCCTGGAGAAAGCTAAGAGAATTTTGATGTGTAGGTTGAAAGGACCTTTCTGCATTAGGATAAATGAAGGTCTGCTGTCTTTTCTTCCTTCTGAACCCTGGAAAACTGCTTGGCCTCAGGTTGCTACTTCTAGAAGCCTTCTGCAGTGGGGTCCTGCGGTGTGTCTGGGGATTGCCTGGTACCACTAAGTGCTCACCTGCTTTGCTGCATTGCAAGGGACAGAGAGGTCAGAACTCGGGGCAGGGCCTTGGAAACATTCAGAGATCCGTCATCGCAAGATCAGTTCACCCACGCCCTCTTGGTCATAAGTAACACAAACTCTTTCAGAGAAGTTTGATCAAAAAAGGGGGAATTTACCCTAAGGACAAGGGATGTCCTGTGTCATTCAATGGCAGAAGTTGCAGTGTAGCCTCCTGAGAATGGCCCCAGCACCCAGGACATCATCGTTCGCCTCTTGTCCCTTTATCTCTGCCCACACCCCCTCTCTGCAGACCAGCATTCATGGAAGAAGGTGGCTGCAGGCTCTTCTGAGAACTGCCTTCTGCTGGACTGCAGCCAGCTTTGAATGACGCACTGCAGTTGCCCAATCTTCACCTCGTGGGTGAGCAGAGGTGGACACGTGACCCAAGCTGGGCCAATCAGATTCTTCCTTGGGACTCTGGAATCGAGGCTGATTAGTCTTGGCTGGTTTTCTCCCCTCCAACATGGTGATGATAACAGTAATCTTTACCTTGTCGGACTGTGGTGCAATTAGTAAAAAGAGTGCATGTCAAGTTCTTCGCCCAAGCCAGGGCACACAGTGAGCACCCAGGAAAGCTCCACTGGTATTATCATTGTTCTTCCAAAGGCCAAGCTTCCCAGCCTAGCACCCAGTGGTGCTCAATAGATATTTATTGGAATAAATAAATGAATCAATCAACAAGAGAATGCCATAGGCTGAAGTCACCCATGCTCTTTGATGATGCTCAGGTATAACAAGACATGCACTTCATGTTTGTGCACAATGCTTCTCTCTTCCAAACACTGGACTTTGTATCTTGAATAAAACCAAGTTGAACATCCCACAGCCCCTCGCGTTGTGAGGTGCAGGTGCTATGTAAGAGTTTTGAGAGTTTCCAGGTGCTCATGATACATTTTACAGGTCATTAAACCTCTAGTTAGACAAACTCAATCATGTGCATTCGTTAAAATGAGATTTGGGCCATTTCGGAGCCTAGGCTCATAGTGCAGGAAATATGTTCTGGGTCTTCTTTTGTCAGGGAGGTGGGGGGTGGGGGATGCGTTCCACAATAGCATCAAAGAGTTCCACGGCGTATTTTCTCATTTTATAGTTTCTGGGGCCATCCCCTCCTCTTCTGAATGGTTCCTGTTCTGCATTCACTACCCCTAAACAGTATTTATGTTGTCTGAGTCTCCACCTACACCGTGGGCTCAAAAATGCACGTCCTGGAGATTTGTACCTGCATTAACTGGGGAGAATGTTTATGTTTTTAAAATGTAGCCGCAATAAACGACTTTCGAAATGTACCTTGGACAAACACATGATTAATCAACTCACCCTCAGAGCAAAAGTCACAGGGAAAAGTTTTGTGGACAGAATGTTCTCCCAATGGTTTAGAAAAGAGCCTCCGAAGTAGCACCTGTGTCCACACCGTGGCAGGTTTTAAGAGGAGAGAAATATCAGTCTGTAGCTTCCTGTGTCTGTGTGACATTTTCAGCGAACGAATCCAGCAAGGAAATAAGGACTCATTTAATGGAACTCCCCTCAGCACTGTGGTCAGGATGACAAAAGGTCAGATGGCCTTTTCTGGTCCAGCAGGGAAACAGTGAAGCCATCAGGCATTAACAAGCACCTTCAGGAAGAGAACGCTCTCACACGCCTTCTTTGGTCTGGCAAAAAGTGTTTAACAGCCCCAAGCATCTTGAGCTTACACATTTTTGAGTCCCAAGATCCGGGAACAGTGACAAGCCTTTAATGGGTCCCCAGAAAATATCTGTTGAATTAATAATATTCTTGCTAGACAAAAAAAAAAAACAAAAAAAAAAAAACAAGACATACCATTTACCAACAGCGGGCTACATGCCAAAAGTATGTAGAGTTATACACACTAGTTCCAGCGGTCGCAAGTACCCTGCGAGGCAGGCATTATTGGGGAGCATTTCCCCATTTCAGGGGTAAGAACACTGAGGCTCCAAGAGGCTAATGCACTTGTCCAGGGAGACCCCACCAGGAAGCAGAAGACTGAGGATTTGAAGTCTGTGTCTGACTTCATGCTCTTGCCTTCTTTTGAGCTCTGTGTCTCTGTCATGCTCTTGCCTTCTTTTGAGCTCTCCAACCCTCCCCTTTAGCTTCCTAAGTGCATTTGCTCTAGTTCTTTCTGCCTGCCACGAGGAAGCAGGGGATAAGGTCCGTGTGCTTAGCACCACCTCACCATGTGGTAGTCCATGCAGGGACTCTACTCCTGGGTGCTCCTGCTAAGCACCGAGAGTCTTATACCCACTTCCAGGCACACCCTGAAAGCACAGCGGCACCTTCTAATCGTTCCCAGAGTGGGCAGGCTCCCGGCTACACAGAAAACAGTAATTCTCATGGGTGTCCAAGGCATAGTATGGAACAAAACATGGGCAACTGGTCTCCCCAAGACTGGTTAGGAAAACCGATGATCTTGATCCTCTGTGTCCTTTTCAGTCTTGCGTTATGTTTCGTTACTTCTGGTTCTTGTGCCTCCTATGAAATATCAGTCCCCTCGTTTTCATTACACATCCCCACAGAGTCGTTTAGTCAACCCACAGACACTTACTGATCCCTTACCAAGACAAGACCATCTGATCTCAGAAGCGGGACAGATGCATCAAACAGCTCCAATGCATGCAGCTCTGTGTTCCAAGGAGAGAGGCTTGTCCAATGTGCAATGGGGACAAAGAGAAGTGCGCCTGACTTAGCCAGTGGAGGGTGAACTGAAGAAGGGGGTTCTTGGGAAGGCTCCACAGAGGTGGTGATATTTAAATGGAGTCTTGGAGGATGAGCAGAAGTTTTCAAAGTAGGAGAGGAGAGGAAGAGCATCCCCTGCAGGAGACATAATGCGTTCCCAGGAGTGTGCATGTTTCAAAAGTATTTAGAGATGAAGCCAAGGACAGGGTGTTGGGGGGAGAGGTACAGCCAGCAGATGCAGGCGTGAGAGGCTCTGCAGAAAACCCTGAAGAACTGGGACTTTGCTGAGGTCAATGGGGAGCCACTGAAGGGTTTCAACAAAAAGAGTGATAGTCAAGTTTGTTTTATAGAAAGATGGCATATTAGCGTTCTAGGGTTGCCTTGACTACCACTAACTGGGTGGCCTAAAACAACAAAAATTTACTCTCTCACAGTTCGGTAGGTCAGAAGGCCAAAATCAAGGTACAGCAGGGTTGTTCCTTCTGGAGGGATAGAGGGAGAACCCGTTCCACGCCTCTCTCTTAGCTTCCAGGTGTTGCTGTCAACCCTCCGCTTTCCTGGGCTTGTGTGTACATCTCTCCAGTCTCTACCTCCTTCCCAGGAGGAGGGTCTCTTCCCAAGGGGAAGGGGGAGGTAATGGCAACAATGAGCCCTGTTGGAAAGGATCTCAGAAACCAGAGCATCCAGTTTCCCTCTGCTTATTGATAAAAGTGGTTACAGATGCTATTAAGTGGTGGAACCAGTATTTTACAACCGGATAGTCTATCTCAAGCATCCCTTTATATTCTTAAGATTGTTTTTTTAATGCATACTGGCTTTCTCTAGTAAGGTTTAGCTTAGACAGGGCCTTCAGGAGCTATGGAGCTTATTGGCAGAGCTCATAATTGTCTTAATAGCCAACATTTATTAAGCACACGCTAAATGCCAGGTGAGGCGCCTTGAATTCATTAGCTGTGATTCTCACATCGTGTCTGAAAAGAAAAGCCATATTATGAATGTCCTCATCTAAGAGATGAGAATCTTTGTGCTCAGTGAGGTTATAACTTGCCCAGGGTCACCCAGTGGTAAAGCTGAACCAGCACCCAGGGCCACATGATGCCCAAAGCAGTTTCTAAAATAAAAAGAATCATTTGTTAAGAACCCACCATTGAGAAAAATATATAGGATTAGGGAAGTGGGGTATGAAAGCCCAATCAATTTATCTCAGTCCAATTGAAAGAGTTTCCATGTCCCTAGTTTGGGATAAAGAAACCATTCTGGAAGCCTGGATGACAAACTGGGGTCACCCCCCCCCACCCCAGTCTGTGGGGGGAGTGCAGAAGGAGATGCATATAGGACCCAGAAGGGCACCCTCCTGTCAAGTGAGGGGCTAAGGCTCCGACTTAATTAATCCCCTTCTCCCTGGCAACATTTCCCTTGCCCTCCTGTCTGTTCGAAAGAAGTCTTTTCCTCTCTGGGGATTAAGGGACCTTTTCAGCTCCAGCTTATTCAGAATAAGGTTTCCTCGAACGAGTGGCCAATTTCTTTTCTCCCTTTGAGCCTGGCGGGCAAAGCCTGCTGCTGAATCAGGAAACTGCCAACGAACCCATCATGCCCAGATAGCTGGCGTCTGCTTGGGTGTTGTTGTTGTTTATTTTTTAATACTTGTAGGGGTTTTTTTCTTTTAATTTATTATTATTCTTCAGAGGGAATCTGGAACTTGCAGGTGCAAAGATCAAGAAGGGCCGTGTTCTTCCCTGAATGCCCCAACAGGACTCCGAAGACAGAGGGGGAAGGGCAGGGCGGGGGCTGACACCATCACCCTGACTCACATCAGCCTTCCCTCCCCCCATAGCTTACTGTGCTCATCTGCTTTTGCCCGTGATGGCTGCCAGTGGGCATCCCGGTCAGCCAACTGGTCCTCTTGGTGTGGCCAGAGTAACGGGTCAGCCGTGGAATGTCATCTGAGGATGGACCACCATGGTCTCACCCTAAAACGTACCCCAATGCACCAAATCTGGTGCATACCTGAAACTACAACATCTGCCAAGCACAGCATTGGGTTAAGCATTGCTTACTCCCTGCACTCCATTTTCAGGGTGAAAATCCTACTAGGCTCAGTGATACCTTATGTCACTCCCACCTTAGTATAAATTAATCTACAGCCTGGTTTCCATAGGTCAGAACACCATGAGGGTATTTGGCACCTTGGGCTGGAGAGGAGGAATAGTTAATGGGGAAGAGTAAATATTAGACATCACTAGAGAATGAAAGAGAAGGAAACTGGAAGTTATCATACACCTACCATGAGCCAGTCTTTACATATCTATTATTTCTATTTTCATAACAACCTTCCAAAGTTGGCACTATCATCCACATTTTGCGGCTGACTCACCAACATCCATCCCAGCTGACTCGTGTAACCCAGGGGTTCTTAGACTTTAGCAGGCAGAGGAATCCTCAGAAAAGCCTGATGAAGGAGATTCTTGAACCCCACCACCGGAGGTCCTGATTCACCTGGTGTTGTATGTGGCCCATGACTTTGCAGGTATAAGAAGCTCTCAAGGGATGCTGATGGTGCTGGTCCATGGGACCACAATTTGAACAGCATGGGTCTAGTCATGGCAATCTTGTTCACCCAGCCAATGATTCGTTCAAATGATGGACCAGTTCAAGCCCATTTGGACCAATGAGACATGAAAGATATGCCAGGGCTTTTGGGAAAAAAACCTTGACCCCGATTGCTACCGGCAGCTGTTTTACAAACGTGAAGGGAAGATGTCTAAGGATAAAGCTGATTCTATGGACAGCTGACCCTATGGGCAGCTCAGTGGCATGATAGAACCTCTAAACCAACCCCAAATCCTACTCTGGACTCCCCGTTACATGAAGTAATGCATTTCCTTATTGTTTAAGCAAGGGTAGGTAGAGTTTACGTTGCTTTCAGCTCAGAACATCCTAACAGACATTACTGTCATTCACAGATGAAGAGAAAGAGATTTGATCCAAGGCCAAGGTCACACAGCTGGTAACCCAGTTCTGTGGGGGGCAAAATGCCTTTCCAACTTGTCACCCTGCCTGAGTGGCTTTCTGTCCAATACCTGATGTGGCACCCTATCTACTTTGGCCATAGTATTTGGGGCCAGACCCACCTAATCTTTTATCATCAAGAGGTTAAGGATTACATCTGTCCATCTGTCCATCCTTCCCTCCATCAAGCGTCCATCCCATTCTTGCTGCATGTCAAGCCCTGTGCTTGCGATTCACTGGAGGACAAGATTCAGTCTTAGCCCTGAAAGAGTTCAAATGTAGAGGAAGAGACAGACCCACAGTCTCAACATCTCCTTCTCCATTCCCAAGACTTTAGCACCATCAAGACTTTAGCATCAGCCCACCGATGCCCCGATGCTCAGTGCTATTGAGTTTCTAAGCTGTTGGCAGATAATAAAAGCCCAATCTTTTATTTAACTCAGACAGATTTATATACCTTTGGAAAATTGGAATTTTCTTAAACATCAGTAAAGCAATTCAAAATCCTTAGTAATGGGGATTATATAAATATTCAACCATCACATTTCTCTGTTTATAGAGCATCAAAGTGCACAGCACATTATAAAACTTCTAATTAATCCTCATAATGCTCTGGTGTCATGAGCAAAGGGCAGATAATAACCCTATTTTACCAATGGGACCAACGACCACTGTAACTCAGCAACTTGCCCGTGGTCATGTGGCAGACACCTGCGTTTTACACCTTCATTAACAGCACAGCTTATTAATTATAACAATTACATTAACAACTAGCATTTATTGAGAGACCCCATAAACCCGGCTCTGTCCTGAGAACTTGACACACATTAGCACATTACATCTCCATCACAACCCTGTGAAGTAGGCTCTGTGCGTGAGGAAACTGAAGCGTAAAGGGCTGTTGTATTTGTCAAAGGCACTGGCCAGTCTATGTGACTCCAAATCCTTCATAGCTGCCCTTTGATTTATTGTACTTGCTGGGTGACATGTTGGGAAGTAAAGCCCTGAGTATTCTTGTCCTGAGTCTCTGCTGCCTTCCTGTGTGGCCTTAGGAAGATTTTTAGCCTCTCTGGGTCTTAGATTGCTCATCTGTTAGTGGAGCAAGGAGAGTACAGACTTTGGAACCAAACTGTAGTTTGAATTTCAACTCCACCTCTGTCCCTTACTTATCACGTAAGTCTGTAAATTTACTTCACCTTTATGCGATTCCATTTTCTAATCTGTGAAATGGAGTTCATAACAATCCTATCCACAAAACGTGTTGCAAGAGTGAAATGAGTTCATACATGCAAAGCTCCTACAACCATGCCTAACAACTTAGTAAGCATTCAATAAATGGCGGCCATCTTTAGCATATCTGTCACATGATGTAGGGGCTGTGCTGGGTAATCTCTCAACTCTGATGATCTCTAGTGACTTTAAAATCAGTGCTCTCCCATTGGTTTTGGTTTAGCCACAGGGAAATAGTACAACTCTACTAGGTATAGTGTGGGGTCATCTAGACTATTCACAATATGCTAACTACTTGCAATATGCAAACAAAATCATGGTCAAGACCCTTTTGACTGCCAATGATAGAAAAACCCAATTCAAAGTGACCGAAGCAAAAGAGAAAATTGTCTCAAGTAAACACAAAGTCCATAGGTAAATCTAGTTTCAGGAATAGTTGGGTCCAGTAATCAAACAATATTTTTCTCTTACGTTTTCTCTTGTGTTGGTTTCATTCTCAAGTAGTCTTTACCAAAATGGTAACCAAGATGACCAACCAAGAGCTCCAGGTTGACATTCTCCCAGCTCAGCAACCCCTATGGAAAGAGATCTCTTTCCTAACTGCTATAGTGAGTATCCTGGGATTGAAAGTCATTGGTCTGCACTGGGTCTCAGATTCATAAAAGAACCAATCCCTCATTGTGACCAGGGAGCTGATGGCACATTTTCACTGGCCAGGGCTACATTATGTGCCTGTCCCTGAAGCCACATGGATTGAGGGTGGGAGAGGGGCTCACCCAGGAAGGCGACTGCTGGGTCTGTGCCTAGGAAAAGTTTACTGCAGCACTAGCTGTCAGTCTGCAGATTTCCCAGGCTAAGGCTTCAAGAGCATAACTTTGGGCTTTAATCAGCTTGAGCTGCAAATCAGTGCCCCACCTCTGATCCCAGGGGTCTGAGCAGGCTCCCATCAGTCATGCTTAAATAGGAATGTTCTCTATCACTTCCAGATCTTTGCACATGCTGTTCCTCTGCCTGGAAGAGCATCCTCCTTCCTCTTCTTTTCTACCCCCCTGATCCTTCAAGTCTCCACTTGGGCTTAGGAGTCACTTCCTTCATCCCTGACTACTGCCTGCCCTAGCTGGGTCACATGCACCCATGGCCCCTCGGCCCACTGGCACCCCTGCCTACATTACATGATATTGTACTTTGCTTAATTGTCTGCCTACCCTCCCCCTGACAAGACTCTGAGCAAGAGCTTTGGGAAGAGTGTGTGTATCCTAGCACCACGCTGGAACCCTAAGAAGAACACCGTAAATCTTTTTTGAACAAAAGAATATCCAATGTGTCCTGGACAGTGGGATGACATATTGACAAGTCCAAGGGGGCAAGAGGGCCAGGAGCAAAGCACAGAGCGTGAGAGAGAAGTGAGAAGGCTCTAGACAATTGTCAAAAGACCCCAACATTAATGGAGACAGGTAGGTCTGCACGAGATTAGGCAAATGGTGCCTGCTTGGATTCCAGCTTCAGACAGAATCTTAACCCAGGCAAACATACCATGTCCCAGAAATATCTAGAAAGTGTACTTAGCAGGGCCCTTTTGGAACAAGGATCCTTACCACCTCTCCTGAAAGGCACATCTAAGATGATTTCAAAAACATCTGTGCGGTTCCCACACAGAATCTTGTACTCGGAAAACAAAAACACTCTCCCACTCACTACTTCTGGAGTGTTTGGTTCACCTCCCTCTAATTTACATGGCTAACTGGCCTCTCCCTGGTGAGCACCAGCAAAGCATGGAGATGAACATCTGACACCATCAAGGGCATCCATGCCTTCACCTCTTTGGAGAAGAGAAGGGCTCTCCGTGCAGGCTTTCACATTTGAAAACAATACACAGGTTACCCATCCCAGGCTGCCCTGCCACTGTCCTCTCCCACCTCCGCTCACCACCCCCACCCAGGAACCATGTCTGCTGAATGTGAGAAGCAGGTGTTTTGCTATTTCAAACAAGTCTGAACCCCAATTCGTTTCTCAGTAACTTGATACTCATTGGTGACGACCGTGGTTTCTCATCTAGCGTTGTTATTGATTTGGTCAGAAGTAATTAAGGAGATAATTCTTACTCAATTACATTTCCCTGAATTTCCTGAGGTTGCTAACTCTGCTCCCCGGCTGTATTTTCTTTTCTAAATTAATTTTGTCTTGACTTCGAAATGAGAATGGATATTAGGGGCTTGCTGTGCTTGTTGGCTTTCATAGGAACAAAGTGGGGCTCTGTATTTTAATTCTGACCAGGGCTCTCAAACTATTTTAATTTTTTAAAAAATAATGTAAAATATACACTGGTTTAAAAAAATAAGCAAACATGAAAAGTCTTCTACCAAAGAGTAGAAGTTCCTCTTCCCAGCCTATTTGTCACTCCTGAAGGCATTCCCCAGGCTGGCACTTCTAACACTTTCCTATTATTTCCTCAAATGATCTACGTTTCCAAATCATTTAAGTTGCAATTCTATTTCTCAGCTTGTATGTTTTAGACTTTAATGACCTCCTTCTATGAAAAATGAAGATCTGGCTTCTTGGAATCCTTACACACTCCCCATCTCCAAGTCCTCCCCCAAATAGTATTACCTTTAGTTCTACCTCTGGTTAATTCTGTAGCTTTAAGAAATATGTTATTAGGGCAGTGAAACTCTTCCATAGGATACTATCATGATGGATACATGTCGTCATATATTCATCCAAACCCATAAAATGTGCAACGCCAAGAGTGAATCCTAATGTAAACCATGAACTTGGGGTAGTAATGATGAGTCAGTCAATATAGGTTCATCGACTGTATCAAGTGCACCCCTCTAGTGGGGAATGCTGATAATCCAAGAGGCTATGCATGTGTGGGGGCAGGAAACACATGGGAATTCTCTTGTACCTTCTGCTCAATTTTAAAGTAATATTTAAAAAAACCATATTTTTAAAAAACTATATTACATTCAGGGCACCTGGGTGGTTCAGTCAGTTAAGTGTCCAACTCTTGATTTCAGCTCAGGTCATGATCTCACAGTTCCGTGAGCCAGAGCCCTGCCTCAGGCTCTGCACTGACCCTGAGGACCCTGCTTGGGATTCTCTCTCTCCTCTCTCTGACACTCCCCTCCTTGTGCTCTCTCTGTCTCTCAAAATAAATAAACTTAATTTTAAAAATTATTTTAAATACAACTACGTTACACTTGCATTTCTGTCCCCATTCATCATAGAAAGTATCTTTGACTCCTCACTTTATAGAGGCGATTAGTTCATCATCTCCCCTTGTGTCTTTTATTACTACTTTTACATCATCAAGATTGGCAGCCCACATTCTGTTCTGGGCCCATAGTTAGTTTCCCAGGCTTTGTCTATGAGTTGAGTCTAAAAGTTGAAAATCAAAGACTATTACAGCTTCCTTTTCAATGGCTCATCCACCCGCTCAACAAATAGCTGCCAAGAAACCACTCTGGTTTGGCACTGTGCCAGAGACCAAAGAGGCAATATGACAAGGTCACACTCCCTATATGCACTGCAAGGCTACAATTTAGAGGAGGGAGGGAAAACACACAACTTACAACATAAGCATAATAGCTGTTTAAATCAGTGGTTTTTAACTTTATATTAAAAATAAGAAACATTGGGGCGCCTGGGTGGCGCAGTCGGTTGGGCGTCCGACTTCAGCCAGGTCACGATCTCGCGGTCCATGGGTTTGAGCCCTGCGTCGGGCTCTGGGCTGATGGCTCAGAGCCTGGAGCCTGTTTCCGATTCTGTGTCTCCCTCTCTCTCTGCCCCTCCCCCGTTCATGCTCTGTCTCTCTCTGTCCCAAAAATAAATAAACGTTGAAAAAAAAATTAAAAAAATAAAAATAAAAATAAAAATAAGAAACATAATAAAGAGGTAAGCGGCCTATAACAAATATTTTAAGTTAGAATTGCTGGTTTTTCTTTTCCTTTGTGAATATAAGTAGAGTCTTGGTGCTCAGGCCTTGCCCCACCTATCTTCCCCACAGTGATCCTCAGGCTGAAGCCAGAACAGATTTTACCCACTGGGGATCATATCCGTCCTCCAGGGATGGAGAGACAGTGAGAGGCATCATAGCTGCAGTTTTGTTTTGTGTCTATAAAGTTCCTTCAACAGGGAGCCTTTGCAGCATTGGATGCATTGGTCTAGAACACACTGGCTGGAAATATCACTCTGAGGGCAGCTGGGAACAAACATCTGCTCATCATGGGAGGTGCCAGACCAGCCACCATGATGCCCATGGGGCCAGTGCAGACACCACGGGGGCCTCTGGGGCCATGGAGGGAGTATTCTGACCGTCCAAGTGGTGGAGCAGGTGCAGGCATGTGTGTGTGTGTGTGTGTGTGTGTGTGTGTGTGTGTGTGTTTGCTTATCAAAGTATAAAATCTCTCTGGCAGGATACACAAGAACTTGGTAGCACTAGTCATCTCTGCGGAGGGAAATGACTAGCTTGAGGACAAGATGGAAGTAATGCTTTTTAACTATTTACCCTTTTGTTTGTTTTTAAACCATTTGAAAATGCTACCACTCAAAAGAAAAACTAAGATAAAAAATGAAATTGGGGCGCCTGGGTGGCGCAGTCGGTTAAGCGTCCGACTTCAGCCAGGTCACGATCTCGCGGTCCGTGAGTTCGAGCCCCGCGTCAGGCTCTGGGCTGATGGCTCGGAGCCTGGAGCCTGTTTCCGATTCTGTGTCTCCCTCTCTCTCTTCCCCTCCCCCGTTCATGCTCTGTCTCTCTCTGTCCCAAAAATAAATAAAAAACGTTGAAAAAAAAAAATTAAAAAAAAAAAAATGAAATAAAACTTGAGGCTTCATCTTTGGTCCTTAGCTAGGGCCCTCATCTCTAAGCTGATGTGGCTTCTCATGGCTTCTCAGCAGTATTACCAGCATTGGGCATGTTTTCTCCTGCTTGGGGACTTCAGGAGAACCTTCATAATCCTCCCACCTACCCATCACACCTTATGTTCCAACTCCTCCTGGTTCCCTTTGTCTGAAACAGCTCTCTCTCCACTTCAGCTCAGTGACAGCCACGGCCAATAACCTGCCCTGACCAGCCTCGAGCTGAGGTCAATGCCTGCACTTCACCACATTATAGTTAAACTGCCTGTTTGGTATCTGTCTCCCCGATTAGACCATGAGCTACTTGAGGGCAGGGAGGCTGTCTTGTTCAGCATCGTATCTCTGGCCAGTTTCTAACTCATAGCAGGTATTTAAGAAGTTTTTGAGCCTCTGGTCCCTCACGCAGTGTCCTAATGTGGCCCATGTAACCTGGCATTGAATTGCATCTTGTGGACAGCATTGTGGAAGCATTGCTTCATATCAAAGCAGCCCCGGACGCACATGAAGGCTCCTCCCCAGGGGAATGCAAGCCCCCACCAGCAATTCTGCATCTTGGCTCTTTTCCCTTTCTCTCCCCGTCCCCCCAGTCCTAAACTCATCTCTCTGCTTCTGCTATTCATGTGGAAAATGAGGTTAAATGAATTACTAACCCATGGAAGGCTGGGTTTCTTTGGACCTTCAGGGGATTCACTGGGATTCTGCAAAGATGTTGACTTCCATCTTCCTCCAGGGAGAGAAGAAAAGAAACCGAGGGTGCATGGGGACGTATCCCCAGCCCTCACACACACACATGTAAAGTGCCTGGCATGGGAATGGCAGTTGTGTGTTATGATGCTACTTTTCCTTCCTGGAACCATGGCAGACATTGCTAATCAATCCCAGAATTCTTCTGATGAGATCAGACTGCAGGGACTTCTAGACAGCCACTCCTACTAATGTAGATTGAACCTGGCACTGGAGATGCCCATTTGGAGATGGACAGAGCCCGTCTGCCATGTCCAGCCTAACACATTTCCAAACACACGGGAGGTACTGAAAATTTAGGCATAATTTTTTAGGCATAAATTTAGGCATAATTATTAAACAGAAGTGCTATTGGCAAAAGATGGTTGTTACATCCTGGGGCCCATATCCTGAAGCTCCTCCAGGACTTTGAATGACAGCCCATCATATGGATTCCCATTGGCTACTGCTGCCCAACAACCGGACTGCTGGCCCCTCATATACCTCGTCTTTCAAAAGAACTTGTGAGATTAATGTATTTGATTAAAAACAAAATTTCTTTTTTACTGGGTGGATATAGCACATTGGCTGCTGGCACGCCAGCTCAATCCCTGGGCTGATGGAGGCTCATTGATGCTGGAGGCCAATTTCCATTTCAATCAAGTGCAAGTGGAGGGTGGCAGAGAAAAAGATTGAAGGAAACTGGGACTTGACTGAAAGCTATGGCATCTAGTGCCACCTACTGTTATATCACTGCATCGCTACCATTTCTGACCGGCTCCGGGTTGTTGATAGCCTTCATCTGTCCTTCATGAGTTTATTTGAGAATAAGTCATTCAAGTTATATTTTGTCTTTATGATTCAATTTTTTAAAAAAAATTCCAGATACTCACTATATAGTGATAATGATAGTAACATTCTTTGATGTGTTTAGTTCACGAAGCCAAAATACCAAGCTGCCTCTCAGTACCCTCACAGCTCCTTGGATGAAGACTGGGCAGGTGACAGGTGGGAGTCCTGATGTCCGGAGGGGAGTGACAGACCTGGAGTCACACAGCTAGAGGGGCAAGGAGCTGGGACTCTGAATCCTCATATCCCTTCCGTATCTGTCACTCTCCCACCTCTGCTCTCCCCTGCACACCTTGGGGCCTGGCTCACACCTTGTCTGGCCCCCTCAAAGCATAACTCCTACTTTAGAAATTCCAGTGTGTAATGTGGATTTCACTGGAGGGTTCATGGAAGAGATGGAATGGAGGGTAACATTGAGCCCCATGGAGGAAAAATCAATAAAACAGTCTTTTCACTGGTGCATTTTTACTGGATGTGAGCTACTGCCTGCCCCACCCCAAGGCTCTCTTCCCACCCTCCATGATATATGACTCTGCGTTTATCAACTGGAACCCTTCCTCCTCTCTCTGTGTTTCCCCAGAATCTGTCTTCACACTCCTCTCCCTTCCCAACAAATCAATCACCCTCCTTAAAAACAAGGAGGATTTAAGAAACGATGAAATAATGAAATGATGCTGTCTTTCCCTTTTACTCAAAGAATTGCAAAAGACTTTTTGAATTTTCAGGGAGGCTTAATGATTGAGGACCCAAGTTGTAACTACAGGAAGATTGGATGTATTAGAGTTCTCCAGAGAAATGGAGCCAATATGACACATATAGATAAAGAGATTCATTATAGAAATTGGTTTGTGCAACGGTGGAGTCTGACCAGACCCAAGACCTGCATTTGGGAAGCTGGAGACCCAGGAGAGCCGGTGGTGTTCATTCTAGACTGAAAGCCTCCCAGCTCAAGACCCAGGAAGAGCCAACGTTTCGGCTCAAGTCCAGAGTCAGGAAAAAAAAAAAACATCCAATGTCCCAGTTCCAAGGGCAATCGGGCAAGAGGAGCTCCCTCTTACGAGTCTGGGGAGATAAGGCTTTTGTTCTGTTCTTCAGCTGATTGGATAAGGCCCACCCAAAATTAGGAAGGGCAATCTTTGGGGCGCCTGGGTGGCTCAGTCAGTTAAGCATCTGACTTCGGCTCGGGTCATGATCTCACGGTTCGTGGGTTTGCGTCCGTATCAGGCTCTGCACCACAAGTGGGATTCTCTCTTGGGATGCTCTCTCTCTCCTCTCTCTCTGCCCCTTCCCCGCTTGCACTCTCTCTCCCTCCCTCTCTCTCTCTCTCCCTCTCTCAAAATAAATAAATAAACTTAAAAAAAAAAAAAGGAAGGGCAATCTTTTCTATTCAGTCTATCAATTTAAATGTTAAACTCATCCAAAAACACCCTCAGAGAAGCACCCAGAATAGTGCCTGAGCACCTGTGGCCCAGTCAGGTTGACACCTCAAATTAGCCATCACATGGGGGTTCTATTCTTTGCTGTGATAGCTGGCCAGCTGTATGACCTTGAATGAACTTCCTCTGTGCTCTCCTTCTGTAAGATGGGTTTCTTAATAACTGTCCCATTGGGTTGTTGGAAGAAGCAAACGAGAGTAAAGGCATAAAATGCTAAACACGGTGCTGATGTGGAACAATTCCACAATAATTTGTCAGCTTACAAGACTTAGCCACCTCCCCTCCCTCCACCCATCCCCCACTCACAAAGCAAAGGAAGCCCGCACAGTCCACGTTTTCTGCAACCCTTTACGTTGTTGCACAGCTAGAAATCTGAGTGTGTATATGAAAGATCATAGTTTCTAAAGGTAGGAAATGAATTCCAAATAATTGTAAACACTGCACAGATCAAATGAATCCTGCAGGCCACCAGCCTGACATCTCTGTCTCTCATTTACAGATGGGAAACAGACTCGCCTAGGTTTTACAGTCATAAACAAATAGGTGTGAATGTGTTCCAGTAAAAACTCCCGATTCACAAAAGTCAACAGCAGGCCGTGGTTTGCTGGCCCCTAGACTAGATAAGGGTGAAGTGGGATGGTCAAGGAGTGCAGGACACTAATCTCCACCACGGATCATCCATGGGCCCTTGAATAAGCGACTTAACCTCTCCAGTCCTGGGTTTCCTTTTCAGCAAAATAGGAATAAGAGTACCTCATAAAGGTTGGCATGAGGATCAAATAAACCAATGTAAAAAAGGGCCCCAACCCCAGACTCCCCATCCAGTCCCCAGGCAAGCTGTTGACATAGTCGGGGCATTGTCCCTCAGAGTGAATGTTGCTGGTGACAGATGCGGGTGGTGGTTTATAAGATTTGACACTGTGAGGCGTGCCTAGGTGGCTCAGTCAGTTAAGCACCCAACTCTTGATTTTGACTCAGGTCATGGTCCCAGGGTTGTGGGATCAAGCCCCACCTCGGGCTCCACGCTGAATGTTGAGCCTGCTTGGGATTCTCTCTCTCCCTCTCCCCTCCCCCTGCTTGTGCTCTCTCAAAAAAAAAAAAAAAAAAGATTTGACACCGTGGAAGGTGTGTCTCTTGGACCTCTTTCCAAGAAAGAACTTGCCATTCAACCCTAAGGACTGCAGGTAGCTGAGAGCCTCCAGCTGTTGGCACTTGTAGGACCTACCTCAGAGGCCAGGATCAACCCATCGTCCCCAGCCAAAGAACGCTGGCCATTTCTGCCCTATGTTTGGACTCCTAGTTTGCTCTAGACTTTGTCTAGATCCCCATCATGGTCTGAGGCTCTCTCTACCCAGTCTTGCTCTTTCCCTCTTTTCTCTCTCACAAGTTTATCCCAATAAGCCTCTTGCACTCCTGTCTCAGTGTCTGCTTCCCAGAGGCCCCAACAGACACAGATGTTGAAGTTTTCTTTTTTTTTTTTTTAACTTTTTTTTTCAACGTTTATTTATTTTTGGGACAGAGAGAGACAGAGCATGAACGGGGGAGGGGCAGAGAGAGAGGGAGACACAGAATCGGAAACAGGCTCCAGGCTCTGAGCCATCAGCCCAGAGCCTGATGCGGGGCTCGAACTCACAGACCGCGAGATCGTGACCTGGCTGAAGTCGGACGCTTAACCGACTGCGCCACCCAGGCGCCCCGATGTTGAAGTTTTCAAAGATTCCAGGTCATTTAGTTTGCAGAATGACCCTCACTTTTTATTTTTCTGATTGTTCCTTCCTGACCACATTCAGACTGGGCATTTGGGACAGAACGACAGTGTAGGTGGGGCTCCTGGGTGGCTCAGTTGGTTGAGCTTCCAACTCTTGATTTCATCTCAGGTCATGATCTCATGGGTTTGTGGGTTCGAACCCTGCATCAAGCTCTGTGCTGACAGAGTTTCTGTCTCCTTCTCTCTCTGCTCCTCCCCTGCTCATTCTCTCTCTTAATAAATAAATAAATAAACTTAGAGAGAGAGAGAAATACGATGCAGGTGATACTGTATCCTCCCCAGTGCATTGCTTCAGGGCACATGACATCAGTTTGTCCCATCACTGGTGATGCTGAGTGTGCTCACACTGGTTCAGGAGGTATCTGTCAGAGTTTGTCTTTATGCAAGTACCTTGTTCCCTTTGTAATTAACAGCTAATCTGTAGGGCTGAACCTTGAGACTGTGATATATTCATCTCGTCATTCAGCAAATGATGGATTGAACTCAGGGTCAGACACTGTGTCAGAAGCTGGAGATCAGAAGCTTTCTTCCCAGGAACCATTGCCATCCTTCTCTTCCCCCAGAGATTCCTGCTGCTTATTCTGTTCTTAGGGTCCCAGCATAAGACTCACTCTTCATCCCTCCCCTGGTTAACCATCCCCTTTTCCTTACCCCACTACTCTCCAGGGCCCCAATATTCCCCAGGCCCCCCACCATGTCGTTTCTCCTGGGAGTTGAGAAAAACAAGAATGGTTAAATCAAAATACTCTAAAGGATGCACCCTGCCTTCTGTGAAGAAATTCTTTAAAAAATTCAATAGCACACTTCCTATTTCAGCTTGAAGTGTCTACATGGGAATGAGGTCACTAGTTCTGGGTCATCCCTACATAGGTAGGTATGTGTCTTATATCTTTAAGAAAAAAAAACACCAAAAACCAAAAACCAAACAAACAAAAAACCTCATTCCCCCCAAAGGAAAGTGCCGATCACCATCATAAAACCACCCAAAGTTTAAATATCAGTCTGCAAACTATGATCTCTGGTTTCATGCATATACCCTTGCCATGGATCCTACCCACTCTCTGCCTATTTTGTTCTTTACAGCTTCTCCATAAGGAGTCTGAAATTTGCTAATCATCTTCCTTGCTCCTCAATGCTCTCAGCTTTTCAAATGGTCTCCCTTCCCCCTCACCACTTGACAGAGCTTCCCAGCTGTTCCCCTGATGTCTGTATCAGCCCAAGTACATTTAGCAGGAATTCATTTCCATCTTAATCTGATTCTAGGAAGTAGATCATATTTTAAGAAGTAACAAAGATGGGTTTGGAACATTCTTTGATAAAAAGACAGAGAACAACAGATATTTAAAAGATCGGCTTGCCAACAAACCATTCTGATGTTTCGCCATATAAAAATTTTTGTGACAAAATCCAGTGGGCAAGCTTTGGAGGCAGTATCTTTAAATTAATAGCTAGCAACTGCTATCCCTTATTTAGCCCCCACTATGCAAAATGGGAATCAGAATGAAGTCATGGTTAAGAATACAGGCTCTGGGGGGCGCCTGGGGGGCTCAGTCGGTTAAGCATCCGCCATCAGCTCAGGTCATGAGCTCACAGTCCATGAGGTCGAGCCCCACGCCAGGCTCTGAGCTGTCAGCACAGAGCCTGGAGCCTGCTTTGGATTCTGTGTCTCCCTCTCTCTCTGCCCCTCCCCTGCTCATGCTCTGTCTCTCTCTGTCTCAAAAATAAATACAGACATTTTTTAAAAATTAAAAAAAAAGGAATACATGCTCTGGTGTCACTTGAACTTGAGTTCAGACCCAGAATTTGCCATTTGATAGCATGTTGTGTTCACTTTTCAAAGCCTCAGCTTGTTCCTCTATAAAATGGGGATAATAATATGGCAAGGTCTAAATGGAATCATGTATATCAAATGAAAACACACTTAGAACAATGTACGGCATATAGATGAACAATAATGTTGTTGGTAGACAGTATTAACTCCATTTCACAGATGGGGAAACAGACTTGGGGAGGATATGCAACTTGCCTAAGTTCTTCAACTCCTAAGTGACAGAGCCAGGACTCAAACCTGGGTCTTTCAGACAAAAAAGCTCTTTCTTTTCATTCCTGCCACCTCCCACTTCTCAGCTATCAGGTTAAACCAAATTGCTTCCAAATGTTACTATGAATTTGAATATTCACAGTACATGAATATTAAATGTGAATGTACCTGCCCCCAAACCAACCCCAGCTAAGCCTCCAATGAGTTGTTTTCCTCCTCTCCCCGCCACATTTATCAGCGTTTAACCTGACACCTTACAGGATGTCATGTGGTGTTTCTCACAGACGCTGTCAAAGACTCATTTATAGATCAATCAGAATAAGGACACACACTGTAGGAAAATGTAGACATGGCAGAGATTTGACTTTGTTTTCCAGGAAACAAAGAATGAAGGCATCCCCTACACTCTACAAGTCAACGGAATAAACCGAAGGCTCTTAAGGCCAATGGCACTCCCGAGGGAAGCAAGGATAGAAAATTAAAGTCAACAGTCCCAGGATGGTTTTTATTAATCTTGGCTGGAAGTAGTCACAGAAAGCAAGGCAAAGAACATCCAAAGGGATGGTGATAGGGTTATACTTGACTTTTATTTTCTCCCAACTTTTTAAAAAAATCTTTTCTTGATTTTCCACAATGTTCATTAGTTAGTTTCATAACCAGAATACAATCTTAAACATAGAGTTGTATTGCAAACGTGTTACCAGGGTAGGGAGACACATTAATCAGTGTCAGCAGGGAAGAAATATTTAGCATCAGTTTGTTTATCCGGGATAAGGGCTTAAAGTGTGTGGAGCACAGGACACATAAATTTTGGTGCAAGAGGAAGTGGGCTATGAGGATCTGGAATAGATGATACAAGTGACCCTTCACCAACACAGAAATTAGGAGCACTGACAGCACCCCCCCCCCACACACAGTATCAAAAATATGTATATAACTTTTGACTCCTCCCACAACTTAACTACTGATAGCCTGCTGTTGACCAGAAGCCTTCCTGGTAACATAAACAATCGATTAACACATATTTTGTGTATTATATGTAGGATATACTGTATCCTTAAAGTAAAATAAGCTAGAGAAAAGACAGTGTTATTAAGAAAATCATACAGAAGAGGAAATACATGTACAGTACTCTTCTGTACAAAGTCCAAGTAAAAGTGGATGTGCGCATTTCAAACCCATGCTGTTCCAGGTCAGCTATACTTCCTAGGGAAAAGAAACTGGGAGAAGTAGGTGGGTTCTGGATACTCTAGAAACCTGCATTGTGAGAATGATTTTGAGAGAGAGAAAGAATGATCCCAATTCTGGAAAGAATGATCCGAATTCTGGATACGCATCTCAGCCAAGGAAAATTCTAAGAACCTCAAACTTAGGACCCAAAGATAAGAAATATCCAAAGTTACCATCTGCAAAGGGTTCCGTATAAATCAGGAAAACCAGATTTATAGTCCAAAAATACCTGGTCAGCACCCAGAGCATAAACTATAACCACAGCCATTTGATGTTGGCCCTCATTTCCATGTTCATTTCCTGCTCCCACGGGGGGCTGATCCTTGCAAACTACATTTCCCAGGTGCCCTTGCCAGCTGGCTTCCCGAAGAGGAAACTGGAGGGTCAGAGGAAGGGAGAAGCCAGAGTATTTCTCTCCTTCCCCCACTCAGCTTCTGGTGGCAGCTCCCAAATGAAACTACATCTCCTCCACGGGCCCACCTTTTGCCAGGGGGATTGGGCTGGATTGGGCTTTTGAAGGCTGCCTCTCTCCTTAGCCCCTCCATCCAAGCTAGGCTGTCAATCTCTATCTTGTCATGCCATCCCTTATTTAGTTTTTCAATTCTTCCAACACCTTTGTGATTGCTTCCCTATATTAAATTCCCTGTATTGAACTGTCTGGCATGAGCTCTGTTTCCTGCCTAGGCCCTGCTAAAATAATCTACTAACTTACATCACTTTAGCCTAGTGTGCTAAAATAATCTACTAATCTACATCACTCCAGACTCAGATTACTCAATTTAAAGCAGCCCTGAAAACTTACACTTAGCTCATATTGATAGAATCAGTCAGAATTGCTTTACAAACATGAACACGCTATTATTTTATTGGACAATTAATAAAGGTAAATTATTTTTAAAGAAGAGAAAAAGATGACCCAAATTAAAAGTTACCACTTACCTATAATTCAAACATCCTGCAATAATATCCTTACTAACAATTTGTTACATTTACTTTCAACCTATTATGTTATTGCATATATACCTTGCCATATATCATTACTTTATTTAATTTTTTTCAACGTTTATTTATTTTTGGGACAGAGAGAGACAGAGCATGAACGGGGGAGGGGCAGAGAGAGAGGGAGACACAGAATCGGAAACAGGCTCCAGGCTCTGAGCCATCAGCCCAGAGCCCGACGCGGGGCTCGAACTCACGGACTGCGAGATCGTGACCTGGCTGAAGTCGGACGCTTAACCGACTGCGCCACCCAGGCGCCCCACTTTATTTAATTTTTTTAATGTTCATTTATTTTTGAAAGAGAAAGAGAGAGCACAAGCAGGGGAGGGACAGAGAGAGAGAGAGGGAGACACAGAATCCGAAGCAGGCTCCAGGCTCTGAGCTGTCAGCACAGAGCCTGACAAGGGGCTCGAACTCATGAGCCTTCAAGCCGTGAGATCACGACCTGAGCCAAAGTCAGAACCTTAACCAACTGAGCCACCCAGGTGCCCCTATATATATATCATTACTTTAAAATATAATTTGTATTAGTGTATACGTATTTTTAGAAATATCTACAGATTTTTATGAATATGAATCTTAAAACTCTCTAGATCTAAGTTCTTTACATTTTTATGACATGTGGTTTTACTTGAAATTATATTCCTTTCCATAGCAACAAATACACATCGATAGCAACATTAACTACTAGCACCAAATTCAAATGCATTGTATGCCATGACCTGGATAGACCATGATTTATCCCCTCAACGCTCATTGTTGGACACTTAAATGTTTTTCACTATTATTAATACTGTTGTGATAAGAATCCTCATGGATAAATCTTTTTATCCTTGCTGAAAAATTTCCTGGGTAAAAACAGAATTGCCAGGCATGAGCGTATGTGTTTTTAAGGCTACATATACACATGGCTAAACTGCCCTCCAGAAAGCTGTAAAGATGGTGATTCTTGGATGTCGTGTGTACTTTTAATTGTGCTAATATCAAATAGTGTTGGTAAACGTCCTGACAACCGGAACTCCCTCCTTCAATGCCATTATTACTGCTGGCTTATTATAATTGTAATTAAATAATAGTCGCTTCCTGAGCGACTATTGTGAAAATCGCTTCCTGAGAATTCACTGAAATGATGACATAATTGCAGGGATTTGGGGGCTGGATCTTGTCCTGCTAAAGTTTTGTGTCAAGTGGGGGGGACAACTTGACTTTACTGCTATAAATTGGTCAGCACCAGCCCTAATCAATACAAATTTTCTTCTACAGGCAATTGTCAGTAGGCAACATTTGGAGAGGGAGGGGAATGTGTGAAATTTGGACAGTATCATATTTGCTTCCTGAGGGGAGTAAAACTTGAGACATTTAAGAGAATGATGTGTAAACAATTGTGACTTCAAGCAGGGTTTCAATCTCGTATTTTCAAATTATCGGGCAGGGAAGTTTGAGTGTGTTTGGTTTTTCATTGTTCATAAATATTTTTAATTTACAATATCTTTTAAGAAAGTTACTTTGGTCCCGTAGGGAAGAGTTATAGAAGGTTCAGAAAAAGAGAGGGATTAGGAAGATAGGTAACAATGACTTCAAACTTTGATCTCAACTTGGCCAATCTCATTGGTTTCACTGCGAAATGCACCAAAATGGATGTCATCTGATGTTGATCACACAAGAGGGGAAGGGAAGGGAAGGGAAAAGAGGATGAGTTCTAGTTAAAATAATTCTTAAATTTTTTTTTAATGTTTATTTATTTTTGAAGGAAAGACAGAGTGTGAGTGGGGTAGGGGCAGAGAGAGAGGGAGACACAGAATCTGAAGCAGGCTCCGGGCTCTGAGCTGTCAGCACAGAGCCTGATGTGGGGCTTGAACTTACGAACCATGAGATCATGATCTCTGAGCTGAAGTTGGGGCACTTAACCCACTGAGCCACCCAGGTGCCCCTAGTTAAAATAATTCTATCTATTGACAGGCTTGGCACACCCAAGGGAAGACATTTTTCGGATAGAAATCTTATGGTTGTGGGTAACAGAAAATCTAACTCAAGCTGGCTTAAATAATAAAGGAAATGTTCATGAACAGCCTAGTAAAGCCTGATTAGTTCAACAAGGCACCAGGGAACAAGTTTTTCTTTGACTCTCCTGTCTTCCCCCACATCTTCTTCAACTAGAGGCAGGTGCTCCTCATGGGCACAAAATGGCTGCCAGCAACTCCCACAGATCATCTGCTCCTCCAATTATAGTCAATGAGGAAAGAGGACTTCTCGGCCTGTGGTTCCTTAGAGGATCTAGGAACCATGCCTTCTAGAAGCCCCTGGCAAATGTCTGCATGCATCTCATTTGCCCAAACCACATCACATGACCATTCCTTAACCAGTCACAGTGATGGGGGATGGGCTGTGCTGTTTGGCTTCAGCCACTCAGGACCACCCCTGCTGCAAGTACCCCATGGGGGGGGGGCAAATGGTCTAGTGAGGGAGCTAGTATCACAAGGGAGAGTACTACATATTGTAACATGACTTCCCAAAGAACTCAGACATCTCCGTATGTCAATAAATATATTTCCATCCTTATACTGTCATCACACTTAATTGCTGTATACTATTCCATTGTTTAGATGCACCATAATTATTTGACCTGTCTTCTATTGTGAAGACGAATAGGGAGTTGCCGTGAGTTTCCTCTTACAAGCAGCATCCCAGTGAGTGGTTTTGCTGATGGATCTCTGTGCCCATGCAGGGATATTCCCACGGGACGCCTGACAGCAGAAGGATCATCATACCCTGAGGCAAGCACACTGTGGCAGCATTTAGGGTGCGCTGACGCATCACCCTTCAGAAAAGTCACCACAACGTATTCTTCCACCAGCTTCATTGAAACCACCCATTTTCCCATAATGTCTTGGCACTTCCTTTGGTTAAAAAAAAAAAAAAAGAATTAGTACTTCAGGCATTCATTTCCAGGCAGGGTAATCCAGATAATGATCTTGCTGTTGTTCCACTAAACTGGGGCTGAGAAAAGTGACTCTTATATTAGAATACAGTTAATTTAACTCTCTTCTTTACATTGACCTGGTATCCACCTCTGAGTAATGAATTTAAGTCTTATGAGGTTTCCCTTATGGCTAGGCAAGGCCAACGATTACCGGAAAGGCAAAGAAAAACCCATGAACAATCACCTGGTTAATTCACTCATAAAACTCTGCTATAGCGGCGGCGAGGGGGAAAAAGTACCATTGACAAGATTCACTTCTCCAAATCAGCTGCCTACACCGCCAACAATGATTATTAACGTTTCATTCTTTGCTTTGCTTTGAGTATAATGTTAATATCAAGAGCCTCCATTTATCAAACGCTTGCTACGAGTCAGGAATTTGGCGATGAATTGTCCCAACAAGGTAAGAATTATTCCTCCTCTCTGCTGAGAAAGAGGCCCAGAGAGGTTGAGCAATTTGTCTGAGATCAAACAGCCAGTCACCAGACAGAACCAGGGTAAGAGCTCAGGTCTGCCTATCTCCAAAGCCCTCGTTGCTTCTGCTGTGCACATGGACCCTCTCTGGTGTAGAGGAGGTCACTGTGCTGCCCAGGACCCCTTCCAACCTGGTCAGAGATCTTGGATGAATGCCTGAGCCTCCTGCAGCCTGGCTCCATTTGTAACGGTGCACTAACACTTTTTTCTTTCACTTCTTGGCTTCCCATCAGGTTCCAGACAAGCCGATGAAGAGCATCAAGTACTTGGACAAGGAAATCATAAACCTCAAAAAAGACCTTGCACGAAGCCGGTGAGTGAGCCCGCAAGGATTAACCCATAGATGCCCTGACAGAGATGAGCAGGTTACGGGGTGGTCCCTACGAGTCCTTGCTAAAATCCCAAGGTCTCCAACACTAAACATTAAGCAGAAGACTTGCAGGAGGGTGTCCCTTGGCTGGACTTTCCAGAGAGTATCTTTACTGGACTAACCTCTCCACTAGCTGCCAATCACTGCCTAGAATTCCCTTTGTGTTCCTTCCTGGACCTGAATCCAACTCAAGACAGTTCCCATGTGCTCCAGAAAAATCTCTCCTTTTTACTCCAGACGCACATCATGGTTGCCCAGAGTCAGACAGACCTGGTCTCAAACAGCAGCCCTGCTACCTTCCAGCTGGTAACGTGGCAGAACCTATTGAACCTCCCCGAGTCTCTGTGTCCTCATCTGTAAAATGAATATGATATGAGGTTGTTAGAAGGCCTGGGTGAAATAAAGCAGCTAAAGTGCCCCTTGTGTGGCCTTTAACACAATGCCATCCCTATCCAACCTCCCACCCCACCCAACCCCTTCCTGTAAAATAGCATGAACAAACTGAGGTCTAACCCTATCTTAGTCATCTCTGGACGGTGAGCTGGGCTTTTTCTCCCTCTCACCTCTTAACTCTATCCTGGGACCTGCAACGTCCAAGGTGGGATCATAAATGGGACTTTTGGCAAAACACCTCAAGGCGCGGGAAGAGATGGAGACTCTCTGAGCACAAAACACGTAAAGATGTGCTGAGACGGGGGTCATACAGGCAGTGTGGAAGGCCCGTTTATCTTCTGTGTCTCCCACTCTGAGCCAGACCACAATGCAAGTCAGGGCAACACATTCTCGTTCTTCACCTCCCTCACCCGGAAGCTCCCTCTGTCTCTACTGCCCATCTGCGTCTCCACACCTTCCCCGTCCAGGAGCACAGCTGATGGTACTGGATGCAAGAGCCCAAGAGGGGGCTGCAAGGTGTGGGCATGAAAGGTGGGGAGGAAGAATGGCATGAAGGGACGAAGGCACGCATCAACACCCCCTGTCCGGGAGAAACGTTAATTGCAAGCTGTGCATGTAATTTTAAATTTTTGAATAGCCGCACTACTATTGAAAAGTAAAAAGAGACAGGTGAAAGTAATTCTAATACCATATTCTATTTAACCCAACATAGCCGAAGTGTTATCAATCATCATGTAATCAATATAAAACATATTGATGAAATACTCTATTCCATTCTTCATACGTGATGAAAAGTGACAAAGTGATACAAAATGAGCAGTGATGAATTACACTCAGGGCACACATCAGTTTGGACCAACCACCTTTCAGGTGCTCAGTAGTTACTATGGACTGAATTGCACACCACCCCCCGATGCACATGTTGAAGCCCTAACCCCCAATGACTATATGTGGAGATAGGACCACTAAAGAGGTAATTAAGGTTAAGTGGGGGTTCATAAAGGTGGGCCCCTGAATCAACAGGCCTGGTGTCCTTATCAGAAGAGGAAGAGACATCATCAGGAAGGTACTGTCTGAAAGCCAAGGAGAGAGCCCTCAGGAGACACCAACCCTACTGACACTTGGCCTTGAACTTCCAGGCTCCAAAACTGAGAAAACAGATGTCTGTTGTTTGAGCCATTCAGGCTGTGGTATTCTGTGATGGCAGCCTAAGCAGACTAATAGTCAATGTCGAGGTAATCCTGCAGAGAATGTCCCCAGCTCGAGAGCGGATGGACCTCAGTCTCAGAAGCTCGTGTAGACCTGAGCGCAGGGATGGCATGTGAACTTGGGTCTCAGAATTGAGGGCTGAGACCCACAAGGACTCCTCCATTACTTGTGGACATATTGGCCTCTAGAGTATTTGAACCCAGGCTCGAGAGGGCTTTTGAGGCTCAGGCCTTGGGAACCTTGGGGGGAGTAGTGTCAGAAAGTCAAGAGCTACCTGAATGGGGGCAGCAAAGAAAGAGGCTCGTGAAGCTGAGAAAGAACGCCTCAACCGGGATCTGTACTCTGCTCCACGGCCATGCCTGGAGGACATTCCAGGCTTCAGAAGGAATGGTGCAGCACAGAATGTGGATCAGAGGTGAAGTTCAAAATACAGAACCATCTGTATGTCATGGGCACCAAACAATCGGAACAGACACCGGCCATATACAACCATTGTAACCAGGTTGGTTCTTACCAGCTGAATATTATCAATCTTGAGGTAGATGATTCTGACCCAAAGCCTCAGCTGCAAATACATACCAGAATCTTGGGAGCCTGAGAAATGAGGGTTTCCATATTAATCTGTATCCTGTAGACAAACAGCTGATAACTAAAGGTACCAACAGACGGCTTGACCTATGTAAATTCCAGATACCAAGACTCAACACAGCTCAAGGAGGGCGACAAAGCTGAGCCAGCTCAAACCAGAACTGAATGTGAAATTTTCAGCAAATTTGCAAGCCAGTTATTAGACACAGCTACAGTTTAAAATTCAATGATGTGAACTCACAATTAAATGCATCACATTAAAACAAAGGTAATAAATACTCAAAACCCATCACTTCCTAATGATGCCATACATTTCACTCTTCTCTGTGCTCTTGACGTTATTTCTGGTTATGGTATCTGTTTGGTGGAAATATTGTAGAACAGGAGCGGCTGCAGGCAAATGTCTGCCCAGCTCTACATTCACTGACATCACGTCGGTAGCTCAAAATCAGCCACAGTGGAAATATTCACGGCACAGAAATCCACAAATGCTACAAATCAGGGCTTATTTGTACCCCCCTCCCTTCCCCCGCCAAGAGAGATGGTTGTGGAGCATTCACCGGCACATCCCTGGGGACATGCTTCCTCTCCCCCACCAACCAAGGTTGAACTTTGGACTAAGCCAGCAGAACATAGGGGCTTTAGTCAAAAGGTGACAAAGACAGTGGCTTTTCTGCCACCCCTGAGTTGGCAGGCTGAGACTGTCACTCCTGCCAGACGCATTTACCATGGCTCTGAAACTAGCTAGAATTTAACATCCTCACTGGACAGGCTTAGCCTGTCCAAACGCTGGACCTGAAAGAGAATGTGGAAAAGGCCACACAGAAAAGCCACAAGCAAGAAAACAAGAAACAACAATAAAGTGTTCCACCTGGCCACGCTCTCGGATTCCACTGACATTTAAGGAAACAGCGAGTCCCCTTCAGAAGGAAACATCCTGCTTTCCAGGGGAAATCTCCTTCCCAAGAGATGCAAACCCTGTGTGCCCATCTCCCAGTATTAAATGAGGCGAATTATTAGCAAAGATGTTGTCTTTCCCACTTACTGTTTTTCAAACCCACTTCGCCGATTAGACTTTAGCCTACGTTGAACCAAACACCTTGACTACCTCCTAGATTTTTTTTTAAATGTTTATTTATTATTGAGAGACAGAGAGACAGCGCATGAGCACAGGAGGGGCAGAGAGAAGGGGAGACACAGAATCCGAGGCAGGCTCCAGGCTCGGAGCTGTCAGCGCAGAGCCCGACGCAGGGCTCGAACCCACGAACCGTGAGATCATGACTTGAGCCGAAGTCGGACGCTTAACCGACAGAGCCACCCAGGCGCCCCGACTACCTCCTAGATTTTTATTTAATACCTCAGCCCTCTTATAATTCAATGACACCATCCCCAGTTTCATGGCCAGTTTAACATGATGCTAGAAAGAATAAAAACCTAACTGCTTTCCTCCTCGCCTGCTCTGCCAGATGTTCGGTGGCACCAGGCAGCCTGCCACGCGCTTGCTCGCGGAATCTCTCCTAGTGGAAGCTGACAATCGGGGTGTCCGCATGTGCCCAGTTCTTGGACTCATGAAGCCGATAACCTATCTTTCTCCAAAGCTGCTGGTGCTTTTTATTGCAAGTGTTTTAAGGAAAATAAACATCTCTGCAACTAAAACCAAAACATTGACCTGGAGCTATGATCTGCCCATGGCGAAGTTTAGTTAGGTGAAGGCAACTGCAAAGACACAGGGAGAAATTACCGCCCTGCCCACCCCCCCGCCCCCCCACAAGTTCCCCAGCAGACCCCAGCAGGGTTCAGATTATGCAAGTGTTTGAGATTTTGCTTTAGAGCTCCATTTGGTAGACAGCTGAAGCAAGGCAGTTAGAAATAACAAAGGTGGAATTCTGGCAAAGGAAGAAGCTTTTTTTTCTTTGTAAGAGGTTAGGCACTTCTTGGTTCTTCCTCAGTTTTCTGTGGTCACTCATTTTCATCAACAAATATTGAATATCAGGTATCACCAGGGATACGCCAGGCATGACTGGATATACTGGAGACACGGCAGCGAACAAAACATTCAAAATCCCTGTCCTCAGTGAATAAGAGGCAATGGTGTGAATTAAAATGGGGCAAAGATGGGGCGCCTGGGTGGCGCAGTCGGTTAAGCGTCCGACTTCAGCCAGGTCACGATCTCACGGTCCGTGAGTTCAAGCCCCGTGTCAGGCTCTGGGCTGATGGCTCGGAGCCTGGAGCCTGTTTCCGATTCTGTGTCTCCCTCTCTCTCTGCCCCTCCCCCGTTCATGCTCTGTCTCTCTCTCTGTCCCAAAAATAAATAAACGTTGAAAAAAAAAATGGGGCAAAGACAACAAACAAGTTAGTGGGTGATGAAATAGGATGGAGAAGGGAGTGTTGGTTATATACTATGAGACTATAAAACAAGGTGATGCAGGGAGCCCGGGTGGCTCTGTCAGTTAAGCATCCGACATTGGCTCAGGTCATGCTCTCACGGTCTGTGAGTTTAAGCCCTGTGTCAGACTCTGTGCTGACAGCTCGGAGCCTGGAGTCTGCTTTGGATTCTGTGTCCCTCTCTCTCTCTCTGCCCCTCCCCTGCTCGTGCTCTCTCAGAAATAAATAAATATTGGGGTGCCTGGGTGGCTCAGTTGGTTAAGCAGCCGACTTCGGCTCAGGTCATGATCTCGCAGTTCGTGAGTTCGAGCCCCGTGTCGGGCTCTGTGCTGACAGCTCAGAGCCTGGAGCCTGTTTCAGATTCTGTGTCTCCCTCTCTCTGACCCTCCCCCGTTCATGCTCTGTCTCTCTCTGTCTCAAAAATAAACGTTAAAAAAAAATTAAAAAAAAAAAGAAAGAAAGAAAGAAATATTTTTAAAAATTAAAAAAACAAAACCACCAAGGTGATGCCTATAGCCTGGTGATGGGGAGAAAGCTGCTATTTTATCTAGAGTGGCCAGAGGAGGCTGTTCTGTAAAGGGAGCTCTCGGCCTGACATCTGGATGGTGAGAACCATTCACATAAAGATACAGGAGGAAGGGGGATGGAGGACAACAGGTGTATTCCAGAGGAAAATAGTGGATGGGAGCCAAGGTTGGAACAAGCTGGAAGTGTTAGAGAAACAGAGAGTAGCCAGTGTGGCTGGAGCTGAGTGAGAGAGGGTGAGAGAAGCAGTCAATGAAATTAGAGAAATGGACCTCGGGCCTCATAGGCCATGGTGAGCATTTGGGTCCTAGTCTAAATGTAATGAGAATCCATTGGAGGGTGCTGAACAAGAGAAGGATATGATCTGATTAAAACAAATTTTTTTAACGTTTATTTATTTTGTGTGTGTGTGTGTGTGTGTGTGTGTGTGTGAGAGAGAGAGAGAGAGAGAGAGAGAGAGAGCGCCTGAGCAGGGGAGGGGCAGAGAGAGAGGGAGACACAGAACCCGAAGTAGGCTCTAGGCTCTGAGCTGTCAGCACAGAGCCTGACACAAGGCTGGAACCCACTAACCATGAGCTCATGACCTGAGCTGAAGTCAGACACTTAACCAACTGAGCCACCCAGGCGCCCTGACTATGATCTGATTCTTAAGAGAACATTCCATATGCTGCATAGAGCCCAGTTGAAAGGCTGTAAGAGTTGACAATGGTCTGGCCGGCAAATAGCAGTGAACCGGGGAGAAGTGGGTAGACTCGGGATTTATTTAGAGCCACAGGACTGGCTAATGGATTGGATGTGGGGGACAAGGGAAAGGCAGGGTCAATGTGCTACAATGACTCGTTGATACCTCTGCCTCCTTCGCTAGGATATAAGATCTACCATAGCCTAGACTCTATCATGTCCACTGTCACAGTTCCCAAGTGTTTGTTGATGGGATGACTTAATTCTTTATGAGGTAACAACGTTTAATAAGGGACATTCACTTTGAGATATGGTTTGTGTCTGAGCTGGTAAGTAGAATGAGTTTTTCCCAACTTTTTTTTTTTCCTGGACACAATTAGAGATGAGACTAATAAATTAATTAAAAGTTACATCCAGGATGGTAGATAGGCGGCTCGTGTACTCCCACTTCTCTCTCCTGTGTCCAAGGCAGACATCACTAGTGGATCACAGCACTCTTTCAGTCTGAGTCCAGATTTGGTCTTGAAAATCCTCTATGCACAGGATGTAATTTATTTGCCATCTCGAAAGGAGACTCTGGTGTCTATAATGACACCTTATTAACTCCATTTGAGGGTTGGCATGCAAGAGACCAACAGGAGGAACAGACCTCAACCAAATCCCTTTATGAATGAGGCTGATTTTTAATCAGTGAATTTAAATAGCTGGAAAAATTATTGTTGACCTCAGACATTCACTGGCGGTTCTCAGCAACTTCTACGTCTCACCATTCAACACCCAGGACCTCCACGTCCACAGCCTGTAACTCAGAACGTCTTCATTTACAAGTTCAGGCCTGACTTGGCCCACCAGCCCCTCCCCCTGACTTGAGACTTGCCTCAAAGCCCCAGAATTGTTTCAGAAAAATGGATTTACATGCTGGTCAATGCCTCGGATGCAGGCAAAGTTAAGGCTTCTGAATTGCACCTTATGAATCATTCAAAGAAGCCCTCAGTGCCTCCCCCCCATGTCACATCATCCCCACACCCTCCAGCCAGCGGGTGGACTTTAATGAGTCCCCTACATGTTCCATAAAGGCAAGCACTTGGCCCTACGTCCTTAGCCCAGAACTGATAAACACAGCCGCGTGCCCAACGGGTAGGTCACCGCTGTAGGCTGGAGGAACCTGGCTCAAGTTAATTGCATTTTTATCATCTTGAATGTGACCCAGAGGCCCTGCCCATTTTTTTTTTCTCTGTTACTGATGTCTTCGTGTGTCTTTGACACCTCTAGTTAACCGTAGATCGAGGGCAAGTTTTCTTCTCTGCTTTTCTTAAACCGCTCTCCACTGAGGGTAGATATCTTTTTAATTCTTTTCCTTGTGGCTAGGGCTACCTCAGAGGATCCCACATAAAAATTTAAAAAAAAAGAATTAAAAGACCATGTTTTCAAATCTAAGCATCATAGTAACTTGAACCCTTGAACCTTTGGCTACATAAGGATTCGCACAATACTTCGTTTTCTGAAATTCTTTCCCAGATGACAGGCAATGTGCTCAGTCTTATAGTTAGGCTTGGGGCCTTACATAATACAGTTGGAAGTGCATTAGCTTTGGAGTCAGCGGTGGATTCAAATCCCAGCTCTACCAGCAATTAGCTAGGCATCCATGAACAAATCAACTCACTTCTCTAGACCTCAGTTTCTTTATCTATGGTATGGGATACAGAGATAACAAGATCTGCTTCACACTGTTGCTGGCATTTGTGAGAACAGAGATGGGCGAGGAATGCAGGAATAAGTCAACAGAAGGTAGTCTTTGTTTTTTAGCTGGTTTTGTGAGATCATCTGAAAATGTTCACAGGCAGTGACAAAAAAGCGTCAACGTTGGAGACAAACAGTCCCAGCCCTGTCCCTTATCTGCTAAGTGGTCTTGCTCTGGTCATTTTACCTCCCTGAACCTCAGTTTCTCATCTGTAGGATGGAATCAATGTCTCCTTCCAGGGGTTTCTTTGATGAGAACAAAAGGAGACAAGGTGTATCATATCTTCTATTCCACTTCGTTCCTTCCCTTAGCTCTTCTAATGCTCTGAGAACAGAGATGAGACCAGGGAATTCAGAGTTGCCACTTACAAGCCACATAGTGATGAACAAACTACCTAATTTCTCTGAGTCCCAGAGTGGGGATTGCATAAATACTTTCTCCCTCTCACAGGGCTCTTGTGAGGATTAAATGAGTTAATACATGTGAAGCATTTAGAACAGTGCCCGACCCATGGTAAGTGCTTGATAAATGGTAGCTGTGTATCTTACATCATCCGTGTACCCTGAGTGACTGTAACTATTTTACAATATGATCGCGATCTCATGGATTCCTCCCTGTCCCTAGTCAGGGAGCTCCAGGCACAGTGCAGCATGAGATGCGGGAATATCACACCCAATCCCAGATTCTGAACCTTGGAGGGTTATGTTTTCAGGCCAGCTAGAGCCAATACGATAGGGAGAGGTGGGGAGTCAAGAAGGATAGTTCATAAGTGGAGACTGTGCAAATCAGCGGTTAGTACTGGATTTCCAGATTAATTTTAAATCTCTTCCTATGGGGATTGTTGAACAAGCCATTACTCTAATGGATGTAACCACAGGCTGCACAATAAAGCACTAATCCACCACTTAGAGCAGACGCTGCATGCATTAAGCCCTGTAATTTTTAAAAATTTTTTTATTGAAATATAACATAACACAGGAAAGCACACAAATGATTAAACTCAATAGACTTTCGCAAAACGAACACACCCCGCTAACCCACACCCCCATCAAGAAAAGGAACATTACCAAGGCTCCCCCAGAAAGCTTCCTTGTGTCCTCTCCAGTCACTACCCCACCCCCAACCCCCAAAAATCACTATCCTGAATTCTGAGGCTGAGATCAGCTCCTCCTGTTTCAAACTTTACATAAATGAAATTATACAGTTGGAGCTCTTTATATTATCAGGTTGTTTTCATCCAACATTATGTTTCTGAGGCTTATCCATACTGTCTCATAAAGCTGGATGGAGTTTGGTCTTTCTCAGGTCCCCTCTAATTTCCATTTGGTGAAGATAGCACGACGCATTCATTATGGTATTGATGGACATTTGGGTTGTTTCCACTTTGAGGGGGTACTATGAACAGAGCTGCTGTGAACATGCTTGTGCATGTGTTTTGCTGAACATACGCATTTCTGTTGCAAATACACCTAAAAGTGGAATTGTTGCTCATCGAGTTTGCACATGCTCAGCATTACTAGATACTTCTGTATCCCAAGCCCTATTTTTTAAAAAATTTTAATGTTTATTTATTTTTGAGAGAGAGAAAGAGAGAGAGAGAGACAGGGCATGAGCAGGGGAGGGACAGAGAGAGGGAGACACAATCTGAAGCAGGCTCCAGGCTCGGAGCTGTCAGCACAGAGCCCGATGCTGGGGTCGAACCCACAAACCGTGAGATCATGACCTGAGCCGAAGTCGGACACTTAACCAACTAAGCCACGCAGGCACCCCCCCCAAAGTCTATTTTTTAAACAACTTTCAAAACATACACCAATAAGACAATCTTGAAAAACTAGAAAATACAGATCAGTAGATATAAATAAGTAATGGAACCACACACAAGTACATCACTAAGCAATGATTATTCATATTTTGGCATATCAACTTCCAATATTTTTCTATACAGACATGTAATTTTAATAAGGCAAGAGAACCACTCTGCCTGCACCATTTGGTAACCTGATTTTTTTTATTCAGCAACAGATTATGAACATCTTCCATGCAATAAATGCACATCTACAACTCCATTTTTTAAGGTTTTTAGTATGAAAATGTTCAGATATCCATAAAGGCAGACAGAATAATATAATTAATACATATTAATTATATTAACAATATATATATTGTTAAAATATTAAGAATATTAACAAATATTAACAATATATAGATCTTTTTTAAGAGAGAGAGAGAGAGAGAGAGAGAGAGCGCTAGCAGGGGAGAGCGGCAGAGGGAGAGAGAATCTTCAGCAGGCTCCACTCTCAGCACAGAGCCCTTAGTGGGGCTCGATCCTATGACCCTGGGATCATTACCTGAGCCGGAAACAAGAGTCAGACACTCAACCAACTGAGCCACCCAGGCATCCCTTCCCCCATTATTTTCAAGCATTTATTATCTTATCTGTAAATATTTAAACGACTATCTACAGAAGAACTCTTCTTATTTTTATTTTTTTTTTTAATTTTTTTTAATGTTTATTTATTTTTGAGACAGAGAGAGACAGAGCATGAACAGGGGAGGGGCAGAGAGAGAGGGAGACACAGAATCGGAAGCAGGCTCCAGGCTCTGAGCCATCAGCCCAGAGCCCGACGTGGGGCTGGAACTCACGGACCGCGAGATTGTGACCTGAGCTGAAGTCGGACGCCTAACCGACTGAGCCACCCAGGCACCCCAGAAGAACTCTTTGAAAGCAAAAACCATAATAACATTACCACATCTAAAAATTAGCAATAATTCTTCAATATCAAATATCCACTCAAGCATAACAACCATCTTAATAGCTGTATAATATTCCAGTGTAAGAATGCAGCAAAATTCACCTAACCTATTTCCTATTGCTGGACTTCTTCATTATTTTCAATTTGGTCCTGTTATATAAACAGTGCTTAGAGGGACATCTTCGGAGTTAGATCATTATCACTTTAGTTGCTTAGAATGAACTCCTAAAGCATGCATCTTTAAGATTCTAGACCCTTCACTGAAGTCTTCTACATTTACACTGTGTTTCCGTTCTGAAGAGGTAGCTAATTCAGGAAGTGTTTGAAACAAAATGAGCTCTTCTCACAAGAAATGAGAGAAAAGCAAGAAATACAGGGTGAGAGGTTGAAAATACTTGACACATGACTGTGCACTTTTCGCTTTAGTATAGTCTTCAGCAGTGGGGATGGGGGGAGCAGTTTATGGAAAGCAAAATGAAAACGTAAAGTGTTCATGAAATAAACCCCTCCTAAATTACTGGCAACACCCAGCTGAGCCACAGATAGAACCAGGCTGCACCAGTGAGATCATTTCCCATCCCCAGGATTCTTCACGTAAAATATCTGCCCTACTTATTAGCACTTCCTGTAATCCCAGCCCCTCCAGAAGTGACTGTTGTCACCCAGATGAGCCTATTGCCCGGGGCTATAATCCATGCACCTTTTGCAAAGCAAATGAAAACTTTGACTTTTCCTGAACAGACTATAGTCTTTGACCACATCTTTGCCTGGGTCTTTTCTGTAGAGTGAACTAACATTTTGCAGTCATGAATTCACTCAAAAAAAAAAAAAAAAAAAAAAAAAAAAAAAGCAACAACAACAACAACAACAAAAAAAAAACTGCATTAAAAAGCCAGAAACCCCACAGGTTCACCAAGCTCATCTCGGAACACCTGAACTGTGCTCAGGAGCAACACTTGGGATGCTAGACCAAAAATCACCCGGTCGCCCACTGGGAGAGAAGTGACACTCTGTCATTTGTCCAACCCACAACCCACGGGAGCGCAAAGCAATAACAATAATAAAAATAGCAGGCAGTTCACACTCTGTTATTGTGAAATTAATGCTTGTAAATATATTTCAACAGGTATTCATTTCCTCATGACTCTATTCCAGAAATGGATAAGAACAAGAAACACCTTTAAAACCAGTTTTCCCGTCACCTACCCTTCACCTGATCTAATGTATTGACAGATAGTATAATGTGATGGCTTTTGGAACCAGCCTGAATCCTGGCTCAGCCACTGATAAGATGTTTAAATGTGGGTGAGCTATCTAATCTCCGAGTCTCATTGCCCTCATCTGTAAAATGAGGAGAATAATAATGAAATCTACTTCACAGGGCAGGGATGAAAATAAAATGAGTCAAGATGCATGTATCCGGCACTTGGACTGCATCTGTTAAATACACACTACAACCAGAAGGGCCAATACTCCTGATGGCTGGTGTTTAATACCACACCCCAACTGCTTGACCATGCCACTGGGGTTCTTCTGTCCACTTAATTTCGGTGAGATTTTCTTACCACCTGTGAGGGGAGTCAGAGATGTCTCATTCCTGTCTGATGGGAAAACCAGGTGCCGGAGGATGTGCAACTGTAATAAGCTTAGGACACTATAGTTTGGCCTTTGCCTTGACAGACAAAGAGCTGGATCCTTTTCAGACACTGTTTTTAAGATGACATTAGTTAGTCCACAGGAAGCATTTCGAATAGAGTTGCCCAAGTAAGTGTTGGCTCTTGTCATTATCAGCGTTTTTCTTATTAGTATTACCTTTATCGGAAGTGGAGTCAACAGCTTGAATCAATGGAAAGGAAAAAGGATGGATCACAACTGAACCAACCTATGTCCTTCCTCCATACCCACAAACCCATCATTGAGAAGAAAATAAGCAATTTCATCCTACGGACCACTTTTTCTGTAACATGAAAGAGGCTACAATTTGAGTCACGCTTTTTATTTTTTCAGTTGACCATATGAGCCATCATATGAGTTATTCTCAGGAAGTCAAGGGTCTCCCTCTAGAAGCTTCACTTCCTCCTTTGGGTTGTCTAATAAACAGAGGTTCATTGGGTACCTTGCACACCCAGAGGAGAAAGCTTGCGCTTGCAGCGTCCTCCGCTGCCATTGCTTTTCACTACCACAAGGTGTCGCTGTAGAGAACAGGTCCTCCAAGATCTGCCAGACCATACTGGCCTTTCTTTGCTGACATCTCACTGATCCACATCATAGCTCTCAAAACCCATAGGATTTCATTAGATGCCTTCTCCCAGACAATCAGTTTACCTGCACATGGGAGGTTACCTTTAGGGGCTCCAGGATGCCCTATCCCTGTTCAATCTGAGGGAAGCTGTCCAAGCATCTGACCAAACCCATTTTCTGGCTGCTTTTTTTGGGGGGTGTGGGGAGGGAACTTACAAGGAGAGCACAATTTTTTTTCCTATTGAGAAGCCAAGATATGTTACATAAATCATTTTAATAGATGCGCAATGATGTGGAGTGAAAATGTTTCCCCAAAATCAAATCTCACTGCAGCCGTATTATACCATCAGATGGATGGGGGACATTAGGGCGACCCCTTAGAAGCTTACCTGGACCTCATCCTCTCAAAATTTCCCACGAAAACAAAAACAGAGTCAGCAAGAATGCTCATAGAAGCACTCTTCTGCCCTGAGCTGAAAAAAATGCAGGACAGCCAAATCAAAGAGCCTGATAAGTGTCTAATGATGCTTCAGCAAGTTCTCTTAGGGTGCGTCTGAGGCAGACAAAGTCTGAGGGTCAGGAATTTCTGAATGTCTTTCTGCTGCTGTCAGTCTCATGGGTGCCATTTAAAGAAAATGCATGGCCTGGCCCTTCAGCACATCTGACGTGTTTCACTTTAGGAATCATTCTTGGTCAGATTAGCTGCAAACAAGAGTTTCCTGGCAGCATGTGGATGCAAAGTTAAAGAAATCAATTAGAACTGGGACCTCATCAAAATAAAAAGCTTCTGCACAGCAAAGGAAACAATCAGCAAAACTAAAAGGCAACTGATGGAATGGGAGAAGATTATTGCAAACGACATATCAGATAAAGGGTTAGTATCCAAAATCTATAAAGAACTTATCAAACTCAACACCCAAAAAAGCAAATAATCCAGTGAAGAAATGGGCAAAAGACATGAATAGACACTTCTCCAAAGAAGACATCCAGATGGCCAACAGACATATGAAAAAATGTTCAGCATCACTCATCAGGGAAATACAAATCAAAACCACAATGAGATACCACCTTACACCTGTCAGAATGGCTAACATTAACAACTCAGGCAACAACAGATGTTGGTAAGGATACGGAGAAAGAAGATCTCTTTTACATTGTTGGTGGGAATGCAAGCTGGTGTAGCCACAGTATGGAGGTTCCTCAAAAAATTAAAAACAGAACTACCCTACAACTCAGCAATTGCACTACTAGGTATTTATCCAAGGGATACAGGTGTGCTGTTTCAAAGGACACATGCACTCCAATGTTTATAGCAGCACTATCAACAATAGCCAAAGTATGGGAAGAGCTCAAATGTCCATCGATGGATGAATGGATAAAGAAGATATGGGGTGTGTGTGTGTGTGTGTGTGTGTATACGTGTGTGTGTGTATATATATACATATACATACATATATATACACACATATATACATACACACACATCTTTTTTATCCATATATACATATATATACACATATATGTATATAAATACACATATACACACACACACATATATATAAATATATATACATACATACACACACACACAATGGACTATTACTCGGCAATCTAAAAGAATGAAATCTTGCCATTTGCAACTATGTGGATGGAACTGGAGGGTATGATGCTAAGTGAAATTAGTCAGAGAAAGACAAAAATCATATGACTTCACTCATATGAGAACTTTAAGAGACAAAACAGATGAACATAAGGGAAGGGAAACAAAAATAAGATAAAAACAGGGAGGGGGACAAAACAGAAGAGATTCATAAATATGGAGAACAAACTGAGGGTTGCTGGAGGGGTTGTGGGAGGGAGGATGGGCTAAATGGGTAAGGGGCATTAAGGAATCTACTCCTGAAATCATTGTTTTACTATATGCTAACTAATTTGGATGTAAATTTTAAAAAATAAAATAAAAAGAAATCAATTAGAACATTATTCTGCAAGAAAATTCTTTGAATCAGAAGAGATTTTTTAGGAATCTCTGCAATGAAGCAAGATCCAAGCAACTAGTTAAGGCGGGAATCTGAATCCCCATCCCTGCCCTGAGACAGCTCACCCTTAGATCCTGTGAACTCTTTCCCTCAAAGTCTACTTCAAGAAAGCACAAGGATTTGCAGGGAGGAAGTGTATGTTCCGAGCAGGTCTGCTCTCTTGCACAATTCCAGGGGCACCATTTACAATGTGTGCCCCAGGGGGAACAGAGCCCCCAAAATACAATTTGTAGAATACAAATAACAATACCCCGGGGGGTTGTACAATTGAGCAGCCCTTTATTGGTAGTGATAGAAAGGTAAAAATAAGAGCTTAAAGAGCTCTCAGGGCTTGTGGGAGGAAGTGTGTTGTGGAGAGAGAGAGGGAGAGAGAGAGAGACCAGATTATTGGTAAGAGTGTCTCAGGTGGATCGCAGACTAGATACAGCCGTAAGTGCATGTTCAGGTTCGTGTACCTTTCCCTGCAATACCCATCTAGGTCTTTGAGTTGTCACTTATCAGAAGCATTTGGTCTAGAAAAGTGAATGGGAAGTGACCAGGTAAAACAGAGAGAGAAAGGGAAGGTATCTCAGGCAGAGAAAATATTATGCACATGATCACAGCCAGGACAGGACCCGGAAGGCTGGGTGACTATAGACACCTTTTGCCAAGTTCCTCCTCTGTGTCAGGCACTGGTCTAGGACTTGACGTAAGGTCATCTCAACTGTGAGAGGAAGACGAGAGAGGACAGCTTAACCCTGGGGACCAAACCCTGAAGCAAACAGCTTTCAGGCTGACACAGCTCAGCAGACCCCGAGTGAACGGGAGAGAGCTGGCCTGTGGTTCTGGGCACACGTTTTGCATCTTCTGGGATTCATCTGAATGTACTATGACAAGACAGGCAGTGGCAGACAACCACACTAGGACCAGGAGGCCATGAGAAGCTGCTTCTTACAGTGACAGGCAAGACCCAAGTTGTAAATTCGAAAGGAGCCTTTGGCCACCCACCCCAACACACACAACTGCACCACGCCTCAGACCCTTCCCATCTCCCTGTGTACAGACTCGGAGTGACATAGCCATTGCAAATTCCTGAGGAGTGCGTCCTGTCTCCAGCAAGTAATCCCTGCCGTCAATCAAGCGGGAGAACACGGGTCCAAGATTGCAGCCTGGTTGTCCTTGTGCCTTATTCCATTGTCTGTTGTCTGTCTGGAAATTCTAAACCAGGAGTGCTTCGGAGGTGGCTGGTGTGCTCCCGAAAAAGCCTCTCTTCCTGCTAATGCATTTACATCCACACTGGCAGGTCTGTGACGAACAACTCTCCCATTCCATTTAGTCATTAAGCACAATAGGTAATAATGTGCATTGCAGGCTGGGGTTGCATTCCTTTTAAAAAAAAAAAAAGTCAATCAGAGTATCTCAGAACTGAAAGCCAACTGCCTCCAGAGGCTTCTCCAAGCTTCTGTTTTCTCAGCGCCTATGTGCGGACGGCACCAAGAGAGCGCCACAGTTAGAACAGTGGCTCCTGGATCCAGACAGACCAGAGTGTGCACATCCTGACATCGCCACCTTCTTGTTGGGTGACTTTCGCCCAGCGCTTCAATTCTGTGAGCCTCAAAGTTGCCCCATCTTTGAAATTATAGTGCTTGCCTCGTAGGGCTACTGAAGGGATTCGATGAGCTAACACGGGTGAGGCATGAGGGCCCGGCCTCCCCCACAGAAAGTGCTCTGTAAGTAATGGCTACCATTAGGATGATTTTCCAAGCCTCAGTCCTCTCCAGGGTTTCTGCCCTCAAGGATATCTGGCTTCTTCCGAGCCCCCCTCCAAGTTGTAGTTGCTTCTGAATAAGAGGGGGCAAACAGACGAGAAGGGAGGTGGGGAGGTGAGGGGAACAGGAGGAAGAGGCACATTAGACTCCTGCACACGAACAGACTTGCCAATATTCCCTCCCCAGTGAGGTGCAGAACTCCTAATAGCAGTTGCCTAGAAACGGAGAGCTGTGGTAGGCTTCTGCTCCCTTCCAGAAATCACCCTAATTGGGATGCATGTAGAACTGTTTGTTGACACTTCGAAGGTTTTTCCTCTTCTTCTTCCAGAAGAGATGCAGTCCTCCCATACAAATGCTGACTCACATTAATTAAGGAGTAGCCCTCGGCCAAGGCACCTTTTAACCCCACAGAAGCCGGCGTGGCTGGCGGCCTTGGTTGGCGGCCTCCGATGAAATGGCCATTTTAGGTCGCCATCACTGTGTGTGCATTTCAGGATGTTTACAAGGTCTGAGGCGACTTTTGAAGGCAGGATGGCGTGCGGACGCGGGTGTGTGTGCACCTGTGTGAACAGTGAGGTCATATGAAGCTTGCAAAGTCCAGGAAATTCAATCAAAATGCAACATGTGCGTACTGTGTAGCCTGATATTAGACGCTAGAGGTGCCTTCCTTTTGGGGGGTTTAAACACCTCTTGCAGTCATTTGGCATAGGTAGGTCAGAGACCGCATTACAAGCTAAAGAAATAACTTCCCTGAGAGGCACATAGGGAGCCCCTTTCATTTGATCACTTCTTAGAACACAGCTATATTCTAGCTCCCAGTTGGAAAAAATATATATATATATTGCAAAGACATCCATTTATCTCTTTCCTGTTTGGATGATTCAGCTTCTGCACGGACGGTTCTATACACCTGCTCCATCCAAAGAGAATGTAAAGGGACCACATCGAACTAGGGTGGCGGTGGTATTATGTGCCAGAAAGTCAGCGTGTATTTAATTAGGTTCTGAAATGCAAGAATTTCAAATGATTTAGTTATTCATGCAGTAAATATTTTATGAGGCTCTCCTTTGTGCTGGTTCTAGGGATAGAGAAAAGATTTAGAAATTGGCCCTGCCCTCAGGGAGCTCTGTCTGGTGGTGGGGATGGGAGGAGGGAGTGCATGGACAGACAAGTTAGTGAGCAGTTCAGGGGTGCCTAATGCAGCCTGGGAAGAGCAGAGGTGACTGCTGGGGAGGGGTGGGGTTACCTGAGCAAGTTCTGAAGGGTAAGTAAAAGTCAGCCAGGTGGAGAAGCAGGGAAGAGCATTTGAGGCAGGGTAGCCTATGAGCAAAGGCACTGGCATGGGGAAGACCATTGTCTTGCAGCTTAGTATTGGCTAAGCATCACTTGACGAGGAAGAGGTCTAGGAGATAGGACAAATCCAGCTCATGCAGAGCCCTGGGGGCTGCACTGGGAGGTCTGGAGACGATGTGCAATATTGGTGAGGACAGAGGAGGAAAAGGGGTCCAAGGCAGGGAGGCCAGTGAAGAAGGAGTGGCAGATACCAGAGGAGAGACGTGATGGCAGCCTGATTTTAGAGCATGGTGCCTGCGAGGGAAGACTTTGGTACTTAGCCCCACAGAAGGGTAGAGCCCTGAGACAAAGCAGTGAGGACAGAAGGGAGCCATTGGAGGACTTAAAATAGCAGAGCGGAACATTCTTCGCACGATAAGCTTCCTCACGCTGAGGAAGATGGTTCTGTGCACCATGGAGAACCAAAACATCAGAGGAGCAGAGTTAAGAAGCAAAAACATTTTGGTCATGCCAAGACTTTTATTTTTATTTTTAAAGTGTTTATTTTTTATTTTTTTAATGTTTAGTTATTTTTGAGAGACAGAGCATGAGCAAGGGAAGGGCACAGAGAGAGAAACAGAACTTGAAGCGGGCTCCAGGCTCGGAGCTGTCAGCACAGAGCCCGATGCGGGGCTCAAACTCACGAACCGCGAGATCATGACCTGAGCTGAAGCTGGACACCCAACCCAATGAGCCACCCAGGCACCCTAAAGTGTTTATTTGTTGCGGGGGGGGGGGAGAGAGAGAGACAGCCGGAGCAGGGGAGAGATGGAGAGAGAGGGAGACACAGAATCTGAAGCAGGCTCCAGACTCCAAGCTGTCAGCACAGAGCCCAACTAGGGGCTCGAACCCATGAACCATGGGATTGTGACCTGAGCCAAAGTCAGCAGCTTAACCAACTGAGCCACCCAGGTGCCCCTGGTCATGCCAAAACTTTTAAACATCAAGCCTCCAGCTAAACAGCTCCTGCTTTTCAGTTCATCGAGTGATGCCTGAGGTGACCGAGGGTTTAGAGACAATGCACTGAACTGGGAATCCAGAAACCCCATTTCTGTCTTGGGTCTGCCTCCAACTTGCATTCGATACCTCTCCTCTCTGGATCTCATTTGCAGAAGGAGGGTTTAGAGCTTTCCCCAATGGTCTTCTCACTTCCAAAATTCTCAGTCTAGATTCTGACTCAGATCAGAACAATGATGCCCAAGGCTGAGCTGCGGACACCAGGAGTGGGGGGTTCTGGTCCCCAAACGCCAACTAGAATGCAAATTCTTTGAAAGCGAAGGCCAAATCTTAAAATTTTGGCACCTTTCCTTGGCCCCCATTCACCTTGTACACAGTCCATGTCCAATAAGGATGTCAGGAAGGAAGGAATTGAATGAAGTGTATTCAGAAGGAGGCAGGATACATAAAAATGGGATCGGCAAGCAGGGAAGAGATTTAGATTAGGCAAATACTCACTGACAGCCAATTTGGGAATCATGAAAAATGATGCCTGAAAATGCTGGTTTCTAATTCTAGAGATCGATAAGAAGAGAAATGACCTTCAACAGATCAAATAATCAACATAACCCTTTTTTTTTAAACTCACTGAATCAACTAGCCATTTTCTTTAATTGATGATCAAAAATAATATTATATTCCTATCATGTGCCCAAGAACGGGAAGGGGTGAGGGGAGACACGTGGGAAGTGTGATATGGTGAATGCCTTCAAGGAATTTCATTTCTAGAGAGGAGTTTAGCCCAAATTCTGAAACCCTTTTGCACAGAGGTGCTGTCTTTTTTGCATCTCAATCCCCACTCATCCCCTTCTCATCTGTGTACACACACAGATATGTGTGTGTGTGTGTGTGTGCGTGTGTACGCACGCATTTGCGTGTACCCTACACCGATGAGAGGGCTTGCTTCCCCGAATGTGGCCCTGGCAATCAGCAATACTGTGATCAGACTGCCAGGGCCAATCCTTCCTCTTCACAAAGCAGTTTTGAATCTCCCAATTTCCAGCCATGGTTAGCTTTTGCACAACTTCTTCAAATGCTTCCACACCATTTCTTTGTTTTTTTGGCTTTCATGACAAGTCAGATGAGATAATATTATCTCAAAGAACAGGTGAGGAGGACAGACCCAGGCCTCCAGTCTGCCCCATCTGGGTAACCTCACACAAAGTCGCTGAACCTCTCCGTACTTTCCTTACTGTGAGATCCGGCTGCCGCTGCTACTAATACCTGCCTCACAGGATTGGTTACAGACATTGAAGGGGCTCAGTCAGTTAAGCGTCCCACTTTAGCTCAGGTCATGATCTCGCGGTTCATGAGTTCGAGTCCCGCGTTGGGCTCTGTGCTGACGGCTCGGAGCCTGGAGCCTGCTTCGGATTCTGTGTCTCCCTCTCTGCCCCTCCCCTGCTCATGCTCTGTCTCTCTCTCTCAAAATAAATAAACATTAAAATAAAAAAAAAAGACATCGAAGTATCCAGGAACTGCAAAGCCTTTTTTTTTTTTTTTTTTTTTTTAGTTAGCAGCACATGGCAATTGTTCCTGTTCTAGCTGCAGTGACAATGGTCATGGTGGGGGTCATGATGGTGCTGATGGTTCTCCCTTAGCTAATAGAACAGAGTGGTTAACTATTCTCCCTATATACACAGCCAGCTGCTGGGAGAGTGAGAATTAGAACCCGGCTTTTTAACTGGCATTAATGGGGGTGCCTGGGTGGCTCAGTCGGTTGAGTGTCCGACTGACCCTTGGTTTCGGTTCAGGTCATGATCTCATGGTTTCCTGAGTTTAAGCCCCGGGTGGGATCCTGCTGCCAGCCCAGAGCCTGCTTGGGATCCTCTCTCTCCCACTCTGTCTGCCCCTCCCCCACTGGCACTGTATCTATCTCCCTCTCTCAAAATAAATAAATAAACTTAAAAAAAATACTTTAATTGACATTAACGTACGTCCCACTCCTGCCTAAATCCATAGGTCTGATGTGAGTTCACTGTTTACCAGCCGTCTTCCCCTGAAACACCCACCGGGTTGTGAGTGGGTTCCTTAGATGCTTCTATCTTTTTCCTCCTCTTCCCCTTCCTCCTCCTTCGTTTCTCTTTTCCTGAAGATCTCAGAGATTAAGTAAAGGAGGAATCCAGAAAAGAAAACCACTTAAAATAATTAGGAGGTTTCTGCACGTAATTTCTTATTTAGCAGAGCAGAGGTTAATTCCCTGGCCCTTTAGCTTAATAAATTTCATTACTTACACGAAGACCAAGTGTTTTTCCCACCACCACTGTGGGCAGCCGATTCACGGACTCTTATGAATTACTGCATAATGCAATTTACCAAATCCCAAAATAATTGCGGTCTAATTACGCTGTTCTTGCCGCCGCCCTCAAAGAAAAGAACCTCCCAAGCTCACCATTTGAACCAAGTGCCACCTCCCAGAAGCTTTGTGGGACTTAGAGCCAAACCACCACCCTGGCTGTGTGCACAGCAGGAAGGCTGTAACAGCAATCATTCACGGCTTTGATGGTGATGATGATGATGAAAGCAATCATTGTTACCATTTTCCCGAACATCTCCAAGGTGCCAGGCACCATGCTAAGTGCCTGTCGTATATGGTTTCAACAATGTCCTAAGATGGGTATTCATTTAGCCCAGTTTTACAGATGAAAAAAAGTGCATCTGGAAGAGGGAGAAATTACTCACCCAAAGTCACAGACACCAAGGGATCAGGAGATGCTAACTAGTTAAAACCAGAACAGACCATTTCCAAAACCAGCACATTTTCCTCATGCTAGATCAACCTGGATCAAACCACCTGGGTTTAAATTCCAGCCCTACCACTTACTAAGCTATGGTTAGACTGCCTGACCTCTTTGAGCCTTGGTTTGCTCATCAGCAAAATGGGGACAACTACCTGCCTCCTGGGGATATTGTGAGGATTCAAGGAGATCATGTACATGGGAGTCCCTAGTTCAGCAACTTGCTCAAGCCCTTACTATGCACACCTTTCCACCTCCTGCAAAGGTACCAGCTTCCCTTCAACTACAGATGCTCCCCTGACTCCCAGCTCTCACTCTTTCAGGCTCAGACCCTCCTGTATCTATTTCCTGACACCCTCAATGGAGACTCTCCAAGACCTACTTCTCTTGGCAGAATTTCATGCTTCCAAGTTTTCTTGTCTGTTTCCCACTATCCAAACTAACCTCCCGCCAATAGCTTTCCTTAGTCCCTGGCCAGCAATTTAGCCAAGGATGATGGCACATTAAAGGTGAGAATCATGACAGTTCACTCGAGGAAAAAAGAGAGACAAAGAGAGAGACTCAGCGGGACTCCATGCTGCTGCATGGTAAACAGAGCTGGAGATTACCAGGACTTGACCAAGGTAAAGGCTTAGCTCCCTCCAATAAAAGAGGTTTCCGTTCTGGAGGAAGAATAGGCATGGTGGCTTCATGGTCATGTAGGACCCAGGTTCCTTCTATCTTTCAATCCACTATCCTTAGCGTTTGCTTCCATCTGCAAGGTTTCCTCATGCTCACACAGTGGCTGCTGGTGCTGCAACCATTACAGCTAAGTCTCAGGCAGCAGGAAGGAAGAAGGGGGAAAAAGGCCAAAGGGCACATGTCCCCAGCTGTATTAACATCCTTCAAATAGTTTTCCCAGAAGCCTCTCCCAATGACTTCCACTTGTATCTCACTGGCCTGTCCTATCTGCAAGGGCAACTGGAAAGCACAGTTTTGTGTGTTGTCTTGTTTTGTTGGTGTTTTTATCGAGGCATTTGGAAGCCCAAGAGAATGTGGTCTGTTACTAAGGAAGGTGGGGAAATGGATATTTGGTAGGTAACTGGCACTTTCTGCCATTAGGAGGAAGGAAGGGAGGTAGGGAAGGAAAACCGACAAGTGTTGATTGCCCACGCTCTCTCTCCCAGGCACGGTCTTTAAGGAGCCCATAGTCAAATAGGAAAAGCAGACCAAAAAATAGACAATTGCCATAGAGTGCGATAAGTGCAATAATGAGAAGCACATAAGCACAAGAAGCCAGGGGGAGGGGCACGGAGGAGGTACTTGAACTAGCCTGGAGTTAGGAGAGTGGGGGAGTGTGAGATCGAATGGTCAACACTGGACAATTCTTCCCAAGTCTTGAAGGACAAATAGAAATCAGCCAAGTGAAGAAGCAGCAAAGGGCACTGCAGGAGGAAGCAAAATCATGTGTAATGTTCAGGGGTAGGGAGAGGCAAAGAAATGACTGGTTAAGTGGTTAAAGACTAGCAGGCAGGAAACTTTTCCCTTCTTCCCTTCTAGGTTCTTATAATAGGTCAACTTATAAAATATCAGAAAGCTTATTGTATATAAGTTCAGCTTAAACTCACCTTTCATGAGTAATTGAGATAAAAGCTTATGTAGTTCCCTATTAGGGTTATCGGAAATTACTAACCGCCCTATCTCGCTTCTGTGACCTCGCCTGCTTGCTAAACAGATAACTTAGGATGCAAAACGCTCCCCCACCCCTTCTACCAAGATCCGGCCTAGGCAAGACCAACATGTACAAAGTCACGAACTCACTGCCCCAGGGTATCTTAGGTGTCTAACTATGATTGGTCATTTTAAACCCTCTTAGGACAAAGAACTTTAAATTGATAGGTTCCCGCCAAAACTAACATCTGTGTGTCACAATATAACTGGCTACCATGAAATGCTGTAAATTGTAATTGGTTAACTAAATAATAACGTACTCTGACTTGCTAAAATCCATATATGCTCACTGCTACCTTTGTTCGGGGCCATTCTCTGCACTTTTCTCCTTAAGATCAGGTTTGGCCCCGCCGTGAATAAAATCTTGCCTCGCTTCTGTTCGGCGTCTGGTGGTTTTTTTCCAACAGCACCCTGTTTCAGTTCTTAGGCTGGTCTAATAATTAAATTGACAACAGACAGAAAATAGGAGCAAAAACGAAAACAAAACCCAAAGCAATTTAATTTTGTACATACAGGAGCCCATAGAAAAAGGAGACTCAAAGAAGTGCCCAGAGCAGGCAGCTTTTGTACCTCCTAGACAGACAACACATTTGTAAAGAATCGAGAACAAAGGGTTTGGGCGAGGGGTCGCAAATTAGCAGTGAAGCAGCAAGGGTGGTTTCCACAGCCTTCTCGGCCCTGAATTCCCTCTGTCTGATGGTGAGGACGCCTCTCTTTCTCTTGGCACAGGGGGGGTACCATGCACCAGGGAGAAGGATTTCCCACTCTCAGGGGAACAAAGGAGGGTCAAAGCGTCCTCCTTGCCCTGGCTGCATCTTTAAGTCACTTTAATTTAAAATAATCAATAAGCCACCTGGCGTATTCAGGAGTGGCATGCTCTACTTCCCTTCAAGATAAAGCCCATATCTTAGAGGACCTTGCTGTCATGGAAAAGAGTCTAGACGTGGTCCTCAGGACAGTGGAAAGCCATGGAAGGGTTTGGAGCACTCTGATGGGAATGGTGAGGTTTGCATTTTAGAAGGAGCACCGTGGCACAGGATGGGAAGGGGAAGGACCAGGAAGCTACTTAGAGTAACAGAGGCAACCAATGATGGTTTCTGGCTCAGATGGTGGCAACAGGAAGGGAGACAGTCAAGTGATGTTTAAGAAGTGGGGTTCTAACTGATCACTTCCTGATCAGTTAGTGGGTATGAAGAGGCTCAAGGGGACAAAAGTAATGTCCCCATTCTACAGGTGAAACAAGCTGTCTTTTGCTACCCTAGAGCAACTCCCGAACAGCACACTTGTGGCCAAAGGAACCCTCCACGTTATGCCTTCTTCCAACTCAAATGGCACCTGCTAGCTGCACGTGTACTGTGCCCACACTTCAGAAATGCCCCCCAAGACTCTTACGAAGGAGCCAGAGAGAATAAAGCTGCAGCATATAAAATGGCATCCCCGTGTGAGGATCAAGCCCCACAGCCACGTTTTTCTTCTGTCTGCTTTATGAGCAAAAGGAACCCACACACCGGACTTCTTTGGGGGCTGAGTCATTCTGGAAGGACAGAATCTGTCTGAACCTTTTGATCTGAGAGGTGAAATCCCGACTGGGCAATTCTCCCATTGTTGGGCATTACAATTAGCAAATGACCCGGGGATGGTAAAGAGATGTTCGGATGTGATTTAATAAGAATGTGGTTGCAATAAGCCCTCAGAATATGTTTGCCATCAATTTGCTGTATACACAATATGCTACCAGTGCAATCTTTTGTGTATGCAGTTGACCTTTATCTCTGGCAATCTTGTCCTATAAAGAAGAGTGAAATCCTCCATTGCAAATCATTAGCACTCAGGAAATGGCTTTAATTTGCATGCTGACAAAGATATTAACTTGGGTGGTGGTGGGGGGGAATAACACAACACGTCCTTTTGTCTGAAAGGCAGTTCAAAATCTGTGTTGTGACTACAGTTGACTGAAGTTCAATTACTGTAATAAATGTATTCCAAATTTCATCTCAATTGTATTTGCATTTTAATGAATGATTCTCACCTTCTTGTCAATTTGGCAGCCAGGCTAGATTTATTAAGTTATTGTATAAACAGGGCATTCTAATGCGGGAATTTAAATGCAAAATATTTGCTCGGCGCTGCGTTTGAACTGGGGCCGCGTTATTAATTTGCCCGTACAGGTTGCCTGAAAATTCAAGAATTTAAGGATGGCATTTCAGATCCCTTCTTTCCATCAGGTGTGCTCTCTCCCCCTCTGAAATCAATACGTCTGGGTGGGCTGACAAAGCAAGGCATCAGCCAGCCAGACGAAGAGGGCTCTCCAAGTCTCCAGCCTCCACAAACTGAAAAGAAACTGATTTATTTGCTATTATTTGAAAACAGTAAAATTTGTTAAGTGAAAATTTCCCGTGTAGGCAATTCCCGTCTTCAAGAGCAGGACATCCCTGAAATCGGATTGCCAGGAGTGTTTGTTCATTTTAATGTCATTCTGCCTTTCCCGTTGAAGCACTCCTGGCTTTATAGCCTCATATTTCTTGCAGGCAGAGACAGAAAATGTGAGTGAAAACCAGCTGGATGCAGAGACGTAATACCATTAAAAGTTGGTTTTTTTTTTTTTTTAAGTACATCTGGGCTGTTGGTTTTTAACAAAGTGATTTGCGGTGGTTAATCCTATGTCCCCCCCCCCCCATGATGGAAAGGGTGAACAAGAATTCCCTTTGCTACCCACCCCCCAGCTCTCCAGAACTCCCACAGCTTTTTGCAAGGCCCCTGTGAAAAGATCTGGGCTGCTTCTGACACCATTCAGTCCTATTTCTCAGGTAGGGCCCTGGGGATGGAGGCAGATTCAGGTAATGGGAGCCTCCCCACAAGCAGAATGCCCTCAAAGGGGGACCATGTCTGCTACTGATGTGCTTAAAGAACTTTCTGAGATGAAGTGATGACTAGCGTGTGTCAAAGTTCTATTTGAAACCTGTAGCAACGGAAACGGGCTTCTAACACAGCCAGTTCAAAGATCTCTTTTTGGAGAATGTTTTGTTTTATTTTGTGGGCTTGTTTTTAATAGGGGAAAGGGGACAGTTAGACTAACAATGCATCTTGAACTTCAATGTGTAAATGAATCACCTGCGGGTCCTATTAAAATGCAGATTCTCATTCAGGAGGTTTGAGCGGGGACCCAAGATTCTGCCTTTCTTTCTATCTTTCTTTCTTTTTTAAGTTTATTTATTTATTTATTTTGAGAAAGAGAGAGAGGGAGAGAGAGAGAGAGAGAGAGAGAGAGCGCGGGCGGAGGGGCAGACAGAGAGGGAGAGAGAGAGAATCCCAAGCAGGCTCCACGAGGTCAGTGCGTGGAACCTGATGTGGGACTTGAACTCACAAAACTGTGAGATCATGACCTGAGCTGAAATCAAGAGTCAGACGCTCAATCAACTGAGCCACCCCGGTGCCCCAGGTGATGCTGATGCTGATGCTGCTGGTCCAAGGACCACCGCACTTGGAGCTACAAAGCATCACTCAAAAGGACGAACAGCTAAAGGTTAACAGACTTGTTACAAATCTGATGGGCCAGCTGTGTGGGTAAATCTAACACCCAGAAAGGGCTCTTCAACTCATCAGAAGATATCAGAAATTTGCTCAAATGTTTCATCAAGTATGCTAGATATTTCTCAGAAGGGGCTGTTAATTACTTTATGATCTAAGGTCTGTTCCGGACCATCTTTTCTCAGGTCTGAGGCAATTTCCTTCTTAATACCATATTTTATCATATCGAAGAGGAGCATTTTCTTTTTTTTTCACATTTTAACATCTCTGAGCTGGAGATGTAATGTACAATTATATCTTAATTTAATTGGCCTGGGTTTCTCTTTGTGGTTCAAAAATAATAGTGCGTCTTATAATAGATAATGTATCGGTCAGCTATTTTCACCATAATGCTATGTAACGAGCTTCCCCAAACTCAGCAATTTTCAGTAAGTATTTCTTCCTTGTTCATGTGTCTGTAGGTTAACTGGGGTTTGGCCAATCTCGGCTGAGATTAGCTGAGTTCAGTTCTGTTCCCCATGCCTTTCTCATTCTTCTGGGTTCAGCAAAATAGTGGGTTTTGTTATTGTCATGGGGCCAACTGAACAAGCTTATTTCGAGCTTCTGCTCAAGTCATATCTGCTAACTTCCATAGGCCAAGGAAGTTATATGAAAGCCAAAAGCCAGGGGGCTGGGAAGTACACTCCACCCTTGAATACAGGGAATGGGGGAATGTGAGCACTGACTTTATCTACTACAGGTGGTATCTTGGATTGGGTAAAACATGGTCTAAAGGGGGAAAAGGTAAGCCACCAGTTTCTAGTCTGCAGGCCTAGAGGTGAACCCTACACAACATACAGCCTGGAGATATGCAAAGTCAAAGCTTTTTTTTTTTTTTTTTTTTTTAAGTTTATTTTATTTTTGAGAGATACAGAGACAGCATGAGTGGGGGAGGGGAAGAGAGAGAGACAGAAAGAGAGAGACACGGAATCCCAAGCAGGCTCCACGCTGCCAGCGCAGAGCCCAACACGGGACTCAAACCCATGAAACCACGAGATCATGACCTGAGCCGAAACCAAGAGTCAGACACTTAACCAACTAAGCCACTGAATCAAAGCTTTAGAAGCTTCCAGTTGAATGTGATTCACCTTGCAGCATGCAGGTGGAGAGGGAGAAATTCTGGAACCAGCCCTCCTGGCTTCCGATGCCTGCTCTGCCACTTTCCGGCTGTTACGGACCCTCATCATTTACTCACCCCTTTCCTTGTTTTCTCACCTGTAAATTACACTAACCTCTCAGGACGGTGAGCGAGTTGGCAATAATAATTATAGCTCTCACTCACGGAGTCCTGTGTGGTAGGCACCATAGTAAGCTCTTTAGGTCCACTATCTCATTTAATCCTGCCAAGAGCCCTCCGAGGCAAGAGCTAATATTTTCCCCATTTGAAAATGAAGAGGCTAAAGTTCAGAGAGGTTTAAAACCTGCCTGAGAGAGAGGCAAAGGTCCCATGCAGAGGCTGTTCCGTGCAAGCCTCACCATGTATTTACTGCTCCTCAAGTCTGAAGGGGCCTGGGAGAAACCTGGGCTTCCTGACTTCTGTCCCTTTGGTCTGAGCTAAGTCCTGCTGAGAACACTGTTCCCGAAGTGAGCAATCTCCATTCATGGGATCACACACAGACTCCCGTACAGAGAACATATGTCCCTTAAAAATAAAAACCCATCCCCATGCACTGGATAAGAATATGTCACACTGGGTAGAGGAAACTTTCCATTTTATAATCGGCTGCTTCCTCCGCTTGCCTGATGCAGTTAATTATTTTACTCCCCATCGTTCCTCTGGCGATGTTAGCCAGGGGAGTTTTACAGCATGGAAAGCAGTGAACAGGAGGCCCCGGGTGAGTGGATTTAAAGGCGAATACTGCTCTTCCCTGCAAATAGCTCCCTTCACACAAATAGCCTGGTAATCAGCAATAATGATGGAGAAAATGTAGGGAACATACAAGGGAATTAAATGGGAATTTGCTGAAATATTAAGCATTTTTAAATGGGCCTCCACGGTACCATGGGAGTGCTTCGCAGCTCAATGAATGAACATCTTGTAGCCTGAAATTCCTAGAATAGACTGGTGTGTCTGACATGAGGGCCCAGACCCGCCCCACCCCCCACCCCCCACCCCCCACCAGCTCTGCTCATCTCTCACCCAGGTCTTTCCAGAAGATCTAGCAGCTGGGAGTCTGGCTGCCTTGGATGAAAAGGGGTGGTAATTCCAACAGAAAACTTGATTCCTCAAATTGGCTAAGCTGGGTTTCCCTTTCCCCTTCTGTGAGTTATTCAGGCATTCATCACTATCGGCACTTAGGGTCTTGTTACAGAGATGGCTTTACACAGCATGTCCTCCCTGTACAGATCCTTGAGAAAAATCGCTTCCTAGTTTCAGCACCAGGAATAAGTAGGCATCTCCTGAACAGCTTTTTAAAAATCGTACCGTCGTTGGGAATCACATGAGGGATTGTATTTCCCTTTTTGCGTTAGCCACTAGGATGCTCAGGGCCAAATCGTGCACTAGATCATGTGGTGCAGGGTTGGTTTTTAAAATTTTTTTTTAATGTTTATTTTTGACAGAAAGACAGACAGAGTGAGGGTGGGGGAGACGGAGACACAGAACCCAAAGCAGGCTCCAAGCTCTGAGCTGTCAGCACAGAGCCCGATGCAGGGCTTGAACTCGCGAACGGTGAGATCATGACCTGAGCCGAAGTCAGATGCTTAACCGACTGAACCATCCAGGCACCCCAATGTGGTACAGGTTTTGACACCTGTCTTATCTGATTTTTTGCCTTCTTGCTTTTCCTGCCTTTATCCCTTTTTTTGTTTTGAATTTTCTGCCTCTAATACTTTTTTGGAATAAGGGCATAAAGGAGTCAAACAAATCTCTCACCAACCTCTTAATTACAATAAAAAAATGCATAACTAAGACTCAGAGGTGAAGACTGTGAATCCTCCGAGGATGCGTTCACCTTTGCAATGCCAGTGCCCCGAACAGAACTTAACACGTTATAATCAGTGCCTGATGCAGAGTCTGACACTTAACAGGTGTCCAGCCTAAGGCATGCCACATAATGTTCAAGCCCTTTTTCTTTACTGTGGCATGGACCATCAATCTGCCACTTTTTATAAATTAATTTAAGAAGGATGTTGTTAACCCTCATGGACAAAGACAACACAGTGAGGCTGGCTGTCCCATGCGTGCCAGCCTAGATATCTGATCACACTATGTAACAGTTTGCTGGCATTGCCATAACAAAGCACCACCAGCCGGGTGGCTCAGCCACAGAGATGTGTTGTCTCACACTTCTGGAGCCTAGAAGTCCAAGATCAGTGTGTCAGCGGGGTTGGTTCCTTCTGAGGCCTGTGAGGGGGACTCTGTTCTATGCCTCCACCCAGCTACTACTCATGGTTTGCAAGCCATGTTTGGTGCTCCTTCCTGTGGGAACATCACCCCGATCTCTGCCTTCATCTTCATATGGCTTCATATTCTCCCCATGTGCTTGCCTGTGTCCAAATTTCCCCCTTTTTTAAAAAAATATTTATTTGAGAGAGAGAGAAAGAGAGAGAGCATGCACGTGCATGAGTGGGGGAGGGGCAGAGAGAGAGAGGGGGAGAGAGAGAATCCCTAGCAGGCTCCACGATGTCAGCACAGAGCCCAATGCAGGGCTCGGTCCCATGAACCGTGAGATCGCGACCTGAGCCAAAATCAAGAGTCAGATGCTTAACCGACTGAGCCCCCCAGGTGGCCCCAAATTTCCCCTTTTTATAAGGACAGCAGTCATCTTGGATGAGGGGCCCACCCTACTCCAGCATGACCTCATCTTAACTAATTGCATCAGCAGTGACCTTATAAGGTCACTTTCTGAGATACTGGGAGTTAAGGCTTGAGCCTGTGAATTGTGGGAAAACACAATTCAATCCATAATACATACCTTTCAGGATCTAGTTGGTTACAGGTTCTTCAGAGGAAGACAGAGGCTTTTGTCCCATCAGACTGAAATCAGAGCCCAAAGCCCACCAAAGTGGCCAGGTCTGTCCCGTGTCAGTGGGACCACCTCCACTGTTGTACACAGTAAACACACATGATGAGTCTTCTCCATGCCTGTCCCCACTCCCTGCCCCTAAAGACCATGGTGTGTCCTGGGACAGACAGCTTTCAGTGACAACCTTTCACTCCCTAAAGGAATCTAGAGGACACCAAGGGAGGTTTCATAGCTCAAGGGGCGCTGTGACACCTGCCAGTCAATGACAATCCTCTCAAGTCAGTCAAGGACCCAGTGGCCCACAGATTCTCTAAAGTCAATGAAAGTGATTTCCAGGGAAGGCAGGTGAGAGTTTCTAACGGAAACATCCTGACATTCTATAAAGCAGCACACTGGACCGCTGGACTTCACCCATTCAATCCACTGGGTTGAGACCCAGTGACAACAGCAGTACCTACAACACGGAGCTACTGTGAGGATAAATCAATTAATTCACGCATCCAGAAGTGAGGGGGTTGGGAGGGTGCGGCTGAGTTCTACCACAGACGTGAAAGCACATCACTGCCTAGTTCCATACAAAGGCCTCTTATCTGCATGATTTATTACGTACTTAAGTCTTCCTGAAGTCCAATGGCAGAAAGGGGCCTCTACAGCTCTGTTACTGCACAAGAGGATGTTAGATTGAGTGATTAGCAATGAGCTTCTTAATTAAAATGGTAAAATCTACTGCCTCCTGGAGTAGCACCCACGAACAAGGCTGTGGGGAGGCAACAGGTGCCCAGAGCAGCAGTTTCTTCCTCCCCCCTCCTTTCCTTCCTTCTCTCCTTCTTCCCCACCCCCCTTTCCTTCCTTCCTTTTTTTAGAGCAAGACCATTCTGCCATAAATCTTAAAGAGAACACCAATATCTAAAGCAAATACAGGGGCGCCTGGGTGGCTTAGTCGGTTAAGCGTCTGACTTCAGCTCAGGTCGTGATCTCAAGGTCCGTGAGTTCGAGCCCCACACTAGGCTCTGTGCTGCCAGCTCAGAGCCTGGAGCCTGCTTCGGAGCTTGTGTCTTCCTCTCTCTCTGCTCCTTCCACCCCCCCCCCAAAAATAAATTAAAAAAAATTTTTTTTTAACTTAAAGCAAACACAATATACCAGTAGCACACATGGATGGTGCAGTATCACATTTTATCCAATGAAAATTAAACTTTCTTAATCTAACTGGACTTGCCCAGGGCTTTTGCATATGCTATACTCCCTTTACTTGAAACACTCTTCCCCCAGAAACTGGCATGACACCTTCTCAGCAAAACCTTTCGTGGATCAAACCTCCCCACCCCTGGCAGTCACTCTCCTCATGCCCCCACTTTATGTTCCTCCACAGCACTTAGCATACTGCCTACAGTTTACTTCGTTGTGCTTGTCTGTCTCCACTCCCCCTGGAATATGAGCTTCATGAGGGCAGGAATTTTGTGGCTCTTTTGTTTGCTGCTGTTATCTCAGCACCTAGAATAGAGCCTGGAAGGCACCCGGCAAAGCACTCGATACATTTTTGTCGAATGGTTGATAATGATGCAGCGAGTTGGGTGTGAATGAATGCAATAAGGAATCTGACTCCATTTTTGACGTGTGACAAGTTGATAGCTTTCAAGCGCCCCCCACTTCTTGCTCTTCTGTCCACGTCTGGGCAAGCTAATAAGAAAGTCCAGGTGCCGGAGGGAAGCTCAAGCCACAGACCAGGGACCGCTCACCCCAGCCCCACTCCCTGACCATGACAGAACCCTAAGCAGTCAACCTTCCATGATTTCAGACCTGTTTGGGAGCCTTTCCTGCTCTGCCCAGAAAGCCTCATCACATAAGTATTAAGTCGCTTCAACACAGTTTTGGTGCACCTGTGGGGTCAGTTTCAACCTCCGAACCAAATTTTGCGCGAGGGGTCTCTGAGAAGTAACACAACAGCAGTTGCTGTCACATGAGCCTCAGTCCCCAGGTCAGCTCTGCATTTGTTGTTTGTGCTACAGCAAGAAAACCGTCATTTGTGAAATTAAGGGGTTGCCAATGGTAACAGTTTTCTCTTCACCGGGTAATCTTGCAACCTGAGGACACTCTTTGATGAGTGGATTCAGAGAAGCTCGAAAGCAAAACAGAAGCACTCTGTTGTTTCAAACACGAATTCCACATCCTATCAACCAGCTCGCATTCCTATACTTGAAAATAAAAGCCAGGTGGGGCAGACGTCTGGGTGGCTCAGTCGGTTAAGCATTCAACTCAAGTCGGGGCCTCACCGTTCATGAGTTCAAAGCCCCGCATCGGGCTCTCTGTTGTCAGCACGGAGCCTGCTTCGGATCCCCTGTCCCCCTCTCTCTGCCCCTCCCCTGCTTGCTCACTCTCTCAAAAGTAAACAAACATTAAAAAGTATTTTTTAAAGTAAGTAAATAAATAAAAGCCTGGCAAAAGCACCTAGAACTGACAATTCAGGGCCAAATTTATCTGTAATGTGGTTTCACTTTGGGAAATTTTGTCTAAGAGGAAACTGAGAGATCATTTTGCTGTGACAAGAATATGAACTGGGCAGATAATGCCCGATCCCTGCCTGCAATCGGCTGGCTGGGTTGGACATGTGACATGTAGTGTAGACACTCAGAAGAGTTGACAGGAGCTAAGAAGCAGGGTCTAAGTTCAGAAGAAGATCACTGATGACCTGACACTGACATATTTATAAGAAACTCAAATACCATTATTTCGTCTCAGCTGCCATTGAAGCTAAGACACATCACTTAAAACAGAGTGAAATAAAAACACTGTCAATTAAATTAAGACAATGCTTGCTTATCCTTTAGAATTTTTATTTCCTAAAAATAGGGTGTCCTAATTTTTACAAGCTCTTCTTAACTGTCCTAGACAATTTTTTATAGATCACTCTCTGTTTGCATAAAAGGGGAAACTATAAGAGAAAATACATTGCTTAAGGTTTTCGTCAAACGTCTTCACATTTAGAGCCCAGCTCTTCTGAATCACACGGTTCCACTCCGAGTCAACCATTCTGGATGCAGCATTTCTTAAAAGGATGCTTTGCTATTGTCTCCAAGAGTCTCTTCCTAGCTGCCAACCCCCAGTCTGCAAATTTTGATATTGGCACTCTCTTGATTATAAGAAAATGTCAAGAAAGAAAGAAATGAAAGAAAGAAAGAAAAGAAAAGAAAGAAAGAAAGAAGAAGAAAGAAAGAAAGAAAAAGAAAGAAAGAAAGAAAGAAAGAAAGAAAGAAAGAAAGAAAAAGGATGTTTCAGACCCCAGCTCATGATCCAGTGGTTTTGTGATCTAAAACATTCAGGGGGCTGTTGTACGATCAGGCTGTTAGGAGTAACAACCAAGTTTGAGTGTGTAGGTGATAACAAACACAATACAACTGCCATCTGGCTGGCAGTGACTGGAAGTCACACCCACAAACACGCTGAGATGTGAAAAGTTGTGCACTGCACAACTGGTCAATGCAAGAGAAATGGCAGGAAACGCTTGTATAAATGGAATTGATCTGGTGTACAACAGGATGTTCTGTGGGTTTTGTATTGTTATTAGCTTAGAAAACTGTTCATGAAAACTCAAACATTTGCAGATTCCTGAAGCATTTCTAGAAGTTCTGTTTCTAGCAACTCCCAGATCGGGGCTCACTTCCGTCCAGACCCCAAGGCCCTGCACCACCTGTTCCCTGCCAGTGTTGCCAGCTTTAGCTCTGGCCACTCTCCCACATTCCTTCTGTGCTCCAGCTTTTTAAAGATTCTTGTACTTTCCTAAACGGGCCATCTTCAGACTCACCTGTCCTAGTCCATTCCAGCTGCTATAACAAACTACCATAGGCTACGTGGCTTGTAAACAACAGAAATTTATTTCCCACAGTTCTGGAGGCTGGAAGTCTGAGATCAAGTGCACACATGGTCAGGTTCTGGCGAGGATCCTCTTCCGGGTTGTAGGCTGCTGGCTTCTTATTGTATCCTCACAGGGTGGGCAGTAGAGAGAGGAAGCAAGCTTTCCCGTGACTCTAATAAGGATGCTAAGAATCCCTTTCATGAGGGTCCTCCCTTATGACCTCATTTAATCCTAATTACCTCCCCCAAACCCTACCTTCTGACACTATCATGCTGGGGGTGGGGGGTAGGATTTCAACACGTAAATTTGAAGGGGACACAAATATTTAGTCCCTAACACACCTCTTTACATTTACAACTGCTATTCCATCCACTCGTATGCCATTTCCCATGTTTCCTACTGGTAAATTCCTACTTATCCCAAATGTCACTTCCTCCAGGAAGCCTTCTTAGATTTCTCTAGGTTCCTGTAGCTCTTTGCACTGGAGTGTTCAAAGTGCATGTTTCTGGGTGTGCTTCCTCTATGATACTATGAACTCTCTGGGGGCAGATGCCTTGTCTTATTGCTTTCTGTAACTTCAGTCTCCTCACAGGTGTCTAGACTAGCAGGTTTTCAGGCAATGCCCACCAGAGAAATGAATGAAAAGTTATCACTGTGAGACACAATTTGAAAAATACTGGAAAAGCCCCACCTCCTGCCTCCCAGCATTTTCCCAATGGACAATACAAGAGTCCACTGCTGAAAAGAAAATGCCCTCAGTAATACCTTAACTCTTCCTAGAAAAGGAACAAGGATTAATTGGTCACATCAGAATCTAACCATGATAGCTCGCTGAGAATATTCCCATCCAAAACTGAGAGAAAGGGAAAGACAGGAGAGGGAAAGAGGTACTCAGAAAAAAGGAAAGGAGATGTCACTTCATCCAGAAGATGTCTCCAACTACCCCCTGGTCTGAATTCGGTGCCCTCTTCCTACAAAGCTCAGAGTCCTTCCCACCGCCATCTTTCTGCGTCATCACTGACTTTCCATGTACTCTTAGAGACCCAGGGTCCTGTTCATCACTGTGTCCCCAATGGTCAGCACAATCCCTAGTACACATTGGTTGTTCAACAGGGATTTTAAGAATAAAACTGAATCTCAGAACCAATCTTCATGCCTGGGGAAACATGGTGGTGGTTCAACATGGTGCCTCACAACTTCCCAGAGAGTCAGAAGACAGGGGGACAGACCGAGAGATGTGTCCACTCCTTCCCCAGCACAGTGCTGCCGAGTTCCAACCCCAAGGTGACAAATGGCAAAGTCGGGGAGTTGTGTGGACCATCAGGCGCAGAATGTCTTGGCCAGTTTCAAGACGTCTGATCAGAAACCAGTGGATGAGTCAGCAAGAAAAGAATCATGAAGTGTCAACTTATGTCATCTAACACAACAAGCTCCCATAGACCTTATTCACTCCACTTCTGCAGTCATAGGAAAATGTGAAGCAAAGGTGAGCATTTAGGCAAATCTGAGAGAAGGCAGCCTTGGCCAAGGGGCCTGGGCCTTACAGTACTGATCTGCTACTGATTATCATGGACAAGCCCCTTTCCATGCATGAAGATATCTGATCCTGTAGGGTGCAGATTATTATGCCCATTTCATAGCACCTAACAGAGTACCTGGCACATAGTAGGTGCTCGATAAATATTCGTTGAATTGTGGAGTGAGGAAGGAACTGAGACCAGAGAGGTTAAATACTCAAGGTCAGGTCCATCTGACCCCGGAGTGCCAAATGCAAGAAGGCTCCTGCCCTGCAGGTAGGAGAGTGCCCTTCAGAGATGCTTAGTCCCAGGACAATACAGCATCATCTTAATGGTCGGTTCAACTCTGTTGATGTCTCTCCCTCCCTCTTCCTCCCACCCCCCATCTCCAGCATGTTGATTCGGTCGGTGAAGACAGGCCGCGGCTACTTTAGCATGTTGCAGGAGGAGAGTGCCTTGAAAAAGAAGCAACAGTACCTTCAGAAACTGAAAGAGGAAGAAAGACATAAATTCCAGCCAGCCAAAAAGATCTCAGAAGTCCACTATGGTGATATTCTTTTGACGTAAGTAGACGGCGGTAGCTACAGTGTCCACAGTCCGGGGAAGGGCCACGCAGAGTGAACACCACCTGGTTGGGCTGAGGGATGGCAGCTGTCTCAGACTGGAAGCCCCATCTTGGGGTGTGGCGTCTGACCATTTCTTTTAGTCCGCTCCAACCTACCTGTCAGCCTCACCTTCTGGTACCCAATGGAGCATCTTCTACTACAGATATCTGTCCTCACGTCTGATGCCAAGAGCTATACAAGAACTCTTGCTGGTCCCCAAATATGCCTCTTTCCCTCTCTTTACCAGGCTTGCCCTTACCACTAGGCCTTTCCCCATGCTGTTCCTTGGGCCTTAAATACCCTTCCCCACATCTTCTTCCAATTGAAGTTCTACTTATCATTAAAGCCCAGCTTAAATGCTACCCTTTCCTGATACTTCCTGGATTTAAGCCCAACCCCCTCCAGACCTCATTTGGACTCAGGGTTCCTGTAAGGTGTTTGTGTGCTGGTTCACCTTAACCCACGTCAATATCTCTATTCTAGGCCTTCAGCTGCATCCCCAAATCCTAGCTCAGTGTCTACCCAAAACAGGTGCACAAGAAATGTTTGTTGGTTTGTTGAATACAGTAGCCCCCTCCTTCCATAAAAAAAGGTCTTTCTCTGGTTGGGAGAGGACCATCAACAGACTGGCCCATTATGAAATGTCCATTCACATTGATAATAGCAACAGTGATGATGACAGTGACAACCACAATAATAATTATGAGTGTCTACTATGTGCTTTATGCATATCTTCTCATCTAAATTTCAAAACATTCCTTACATAGGTGCTATTATTACCGCCTTTTTACAGGTTAGGACAAAAGTTTAGAAGTGCTCACCTAGTTCCCCCGTGACTAAGGTCATAAGTTAGAAAGCATCCTTGAGTCCCAATTTTTGAGTGACACCAAAATTCCTGGGCTGCGCCATTCTGCATGGACAGACTCCTGGGATACATAGCTTGTGCAGACTGAATGAGGCACAAATCAGGATGGAAAGGAGGTGCTGAGGCAGGCAGAAAGGAAATATGTGGTAGAAATGGACTGCCCCTGGAGCCATTGTCCTATTAGAGCAGTAGTGGTCTCAACCTTGGCTACACATTAGAATTGCCTGGGCAGTTTTTAAAATACCAATGCCCAGGGAAAGATGGCAGAGTAGGAGGACCCTAAGCTCACCACATCTCAAGGATGCAGTGAGAGAGCACAAAATAGCAATGCCCAGGGTGCTTCCCATACCAATTATGTCAGAATCTCTGGGGGTTTTACCTGGACAAAGTATTTTTTAAAGTTACCCAAAATGGGGGTGCTGGGTGGCTCAGTTGGTTGAACGCCTGGCTTTAGCTCAGATCATGATCTCACGGTTCGTGAGTTCAAGCCCCATGTTGGGCTCTGTGCTGACGGCTCAGAGCCTGGAGCCTGCTTCGGATTCTGTGTCCCCCTCTCTCTCGGCCCCTCCCCTGCTCGTGCTCTGTCTGTCTCTTTCTCTCTCAAAAATAAATGAACATTTAAAGTTCCCCAAGATGATTCCAATGTGGAGCCGAGGTTGAGAGCCACTGTGCTAGGGCTTCAGGGACCCAAATTGCCAGGTTGCAGGCTAAAGAGCAAACGGAATCCACAGCAGATACCCCCTCTCCTCTGCAACATGTCCCAAATTATGTTCTTTGCAGTGTTAACTCAGAGAAGTACCAATATGTGCTTCTCAAAAACAAGGGTCCTATCAGTGAAATCCTCAAGGTTCCAGGTGATAGATACAAACCCCGAGTGCAAGACTATGAGACGCTGGTACATTTGTAGATACTCTTTCCTGAAAGTGCAGCCCTTGGGAATCCCAGCTTATTGTAAGAAGGGCCTTTTCTTTGATGCTTCATTTGTGCAGACCCTGGGCTATGGTTTCTCTCCTCCTTGCCCTGTGTGCTTTTTTTTAAATTAAATTAAATATTTTATTTTACTTTACTTTACTTTACTTTACTTTAGAGAGGGAGAAAGAGAGTGAGCAGGGGAGAGAGAATCTTAGGCAGGCTCCACGCTGGGCACAGAGCCCCACAGAGGGCTCCACCCCAAAACCCTAGGATCGTAAACCTGAACTGTAATCAAGAGTCCTATGCTCAACTGACTGAGCCACCCAGGCATCCCCTTGCGTGCTATTTTAGAAGGAAAAGTTAACCTTTTCTAAATTGGTAAATGTCGTTAACACCAAGTTAGCACCCATGCTTGCTTACATCTCTGGCTTTCATTTTGGCTCAAAGATTCCCACTTGGTGTCAGCTCTTTGCTTTTTTCCCTTTTTTTTTTTTTTTTTTTTTTTTTTTTGCTATTTTGTCCAATGTTCTTGATTATTTTTACCCTAAGGGTCGATCCAAATAAGCTAGCCTGCCATTTGTGCATTCATTTAGTAACTCACTTATCCATTCTAAAATGAGATAAAATATTTAAGATTTATCATCCCCATGCCATGCCTTTTAAGGAGTGGGCATCCCAAAGAGAAGTCTTTTTAAGGGGAGCAGGGAGTATTTTTTTTTTTTTTTTTTTAATTTTTTTTTTCAACGTTTATTTATTTTTGGGACAGAGAGAGACAGAGCATGAACGGGGGAGGCGCAGAGAGAGAGGGAGACACAGAATCGGAAGCAGGCTCCAGGCTCTGAGCCGTCAGCCCAGAGCCCGACGCGGGGCTCGAACTCACGGACCGCGAGATCGTGACCTGGCTGAAGTCGGACGCTTAACCGACTGCGCCACCCAGGCGCCCCGAGCAGGGAGTATTTAAGGGAGTATGTAGATACAGAGAAAGAGCAGAAGTGCTTCACCTAAGAGGCAGAATGGAGACATCCAGAAGACTCACCAAGACTGTGAGCAGAAGGGACCTTTTAGGGGACAGAAAAGAGAAAAGGCAGCCACCACTAGGAGAGAACAGAGATGTCTATAAATTTTTTTTATGTTTATTTTTTGGAAAGAGACACAGAGCATGAACAGGGAGGGGCAGAGAGAGAGGAGACACAGATGCGAAGCAGGTTGCAGGCTCTGAGCTGTCAGCACAGAGCCCAAAGCAGGGCTCGAATCCATGTGAGATCACTACCTGAGCCGAAGTTGGACACTTAACCAACTGAGCCACCCAGGACCCTCGAGAACAGAGACATCTAACGGAGATCTTCATGAGGTTCTGCCTCATAGTGTGAGACGTAAATCCATTTCTCTGTTTCCCTCCAAGATCTTCAGTGAGGAATCAATGGCCCCTTAGTGCAAGATATTCTTGGACCTTCATCTTGGCCAATTGGAAAGTAAGTTTGGTGGTGAGAAGGCTACTTTGATCCAGGCCCCCTTCTCACTGCACAACCAATCATTATATATTGAAGACCTACTACGTGCAGGGCCTCTGGGGGCATTGAGATATGAAAAGGATTAAGGGACAGTCCCTACCACATTTGGTAGGAGCACCGAAACAAAGCACCATGAGGATGCACGTGAAGGAAAAACACTCCTGCCATGTTTCCCCTTTACTGTGATGCCATGACCACACTCACAACACTTCTGACACCAGATGTGTGGGGTTTCTTCCCACACCAAGCAATTCTCCGTGACACCAGCTGGGTATCCTACCATCCAACCCAATTCTGACGCTATCTACCAGGAGGTAGCATCAGATCCCCCAGGTTAAGGGCTCGGTCCCACAAGACTGTCCCCACATCGCAAGCCCCGTGCTGTCACCTGTACTTCTGACTGGCTATAAATCAGGGTTCCCATGACCCCCCTCCTCGGGTGTGATCACTTCATAGAGTGGCTCACAGAACTCAGAGAAACACTGACTTACATTTACCAATTACTTATATAATAAAGGATGCAGGTGAACGGCCAGACGGAGAGGTAAATCAATAAAGAGGGTGAGGCCTGGAAGTGTCCCAAATCAAGAGCTTCTGTCCCCCTGGAGTTGAGGAGTGCCACCTTCCTGTTATGTGGATGTACTCACCAAGCCAGAACTTTTGGGATTTTTATGGCGGCTTCACTATATAGTCATGATCTATCATTAACTCAATCGCCAGCCCCTCTCCCCTTTCCTGCAGGATGGGGAGTGGGGCTGAAAGTTCCAGGCTTCTAAAGGTGATGGCCTGGTCTTTCTGGCGACCAGCCCTCCTCCTGAAACTATCCAGGAGCCCACCAAGAGTTGTCTCATTAGAACAAAAGACATTCCGACCACGCAGGAAATTCCAAAGGATTTAGAAGTTCTGTGTCAAGAACCAGAGTCTAAGACCAAATATTAGAACAAAATATCTTCCTAGTGCTACTGCAACTTAGGAAATGACAAGGATTTTAGGAGCTCTGTCCCAGAAGCCAGGGGCAGAGACCAGTAGATACGGCTTCTATTGTCTCACAGTGTCCATCCCCTCCTGGTTAGGGGGTGAAAAGAGAGACTATATAGAATCCCCAGAAGTATGATTCGTGAGCAGGATTTTTAATGCTGAATAGAAAGAGACATGGTTAGACACAGCAGTATCAGCCCACCAGAACTGCCGGTGGCCAGCATTTCTGATTAGGAAGGCCAGGGCTGAAAAAGGAAGGTGTTGATGGTGTCATCTTTTGACGAAGTCAGCAACATTATCTTCAGAGTGAAAAAAAAAAAAAAAAAAAAAGCAAGCAAGTCATGGCCTGAGCCACCCGCATCCAGCCACCCACCGGGCTACCAATGAAGGATCCTCACGGGACAGGGGCACATGATAGACAGAAGGTTACTCAACGAGTAAGGGGGTTCTTACTCTTTCCACGAGGGTTCCAAGAGTTTAGTGCAAAGTCTGCCTTCCCTGAGCCTGATGGTGCTTAGAGTCTGGTACTCCCAGTGATACTAGCCAGCTGGCAGGCTTTCCCCGACAGAGAAGGAATGAACTCATGGCTTTTTTTTTTTTTTTTTGAACAAGCTGCACCCAGATGAATGGGCACAGGAACAGGCACTGGGGAAGGGGGAGAGGAGTCTATTAAAGATTCTCCTGCAGCTATTTAAATAGTTCTGTTGCCACGTCTCCCTTGTTTGGATGGGGTTTTAATCCATGGTCATAGAACACAATTCTCTCTTCTCCCATCCATGTTTCAGTGTGCGAGACATGGTTTATTTAAAGTTTAATAAGTTTAAATATGCATGAGATCATCCTTCTCACAGACATCGGTCTCGCTGTGTCTTATCTGGTGGATTCTATGAGCTGCACAAGTCTGGTTATTAAAATAAAACTGGAGGCCATGACTGCAGTGTAGCCATCAAATGCAGGTGGGGAAGCAGGGGTTATAAAATAGCACTGGAATTCTCCATACCAGTACAGGGTAGTGGTTAAGAGCACAGGACTCCCTCATACGACTATTTAACTTTGGGTAAGTCACCGTACCTCTCTGAGCCTCCTTCACCCTTACGTATGGTACCCAACTCCCAGTCTGGTTATTCAGGACTGAATGAAACTGCTTAGAACAGAGCCTGGTAAAGGAGACTCCCTCAGTAACTGCTAGCTATTATTATGCAATAAGGTGACTTTGATCTCTGTGGGCCTCAATTACCTAAAATCCTCAGATTTATGGCTAAAAATCTTAATTTCCAGGCAGGCTAGAAAGCATCTCTCATCTAAGAGCCAGGTGCTATAAATATAATTCCAATCACAGGAGTATCAAAAAGACAAGTGTTCGTTTAAAATACTTTTTTAACGAGGTATTTGATCTTGGGCATTATAAAAGCAGGAGAGATTATTCCCCCCTCCCCTCCCTGGATCCAAGACCATAGGATCAGTTCTTTCAGACAAAAGTTTTAAGTCTGACAAAGTAGGCAAAGGGAAAAAGGAAATCAAGCACGTCCTGAAAGATTTCTGCCTGCTAGCAGTCTTTCCCACTGTGCTCAATGACCTCGTTTTTCAGTTGCAAATTCAGCTGAAAAGGTGAAAAAAACAACGGGTAGAATTTGTCTTGTTATTGTGGTTGAGAGGCGACAGAAAACCAGAGATTAAGGACTGTAACAGTTGGGTTAATTTCTATGTAATCTAAACCACTGGGGGACATGACTGAGCCAGTAAAACTGGGCAAGCCGATGTATTTGTGGTTTCCTCAGCTCTAGGGCTGAATCAAGAGCTCATGCAAGTGGAAATCAGGGGACCTGGATTCCGGTCCTATTTTTTTAGTTAACTCTGTGACCCCAGGATTGTCCTCGAATTCTCAGGAATAAGTAAATTCCTAACGTGTGTCCCCACTCCACCTCCTCTGCCCCCTTCCGCCTCATTCCCCCCCCCCCCCACCATACACACTAAACCAGAGGGATTTTTTTCAAGACATAAATTGCTCTCAGCTTAAAACCCTCAGATGGCTGCCATTCCTCACAGAAAAAGATCAAAGTCTGGGCAGGGGGCTACAAGACCCTGGATGGGCCAGTCCTGTCTTTCTCCCTCAGCCGCAGCCACACATACTCCCCTACCTTCCCCCTCATGATATGCCCCCCAGAGGAGGGCTTTCCCCCATCCCATTCACCTACCTAATTCCCATTCAACCTTCTGATTGTTTACTTTTGTTCCAGTTACTGCTGCTGTGAACAACCATTCCCAAACTTAACAACTCAAGACAACAGGGGTGCCTGGATGGCTCAGTGGGTTAAGCCTCTGACTCTTTTTTTTTTTTTTTAATTTGATTTATAAATAAGTAACTTTTTATTACTTATTTATTTATATATTTATTTTTAGTAAATTTAACCACAACATGGGGCTCGAACTCGTGACCCTGCGATCAAGAGTCACATGTTCTTTTTCTTCTAATTTTTTTTCCTTTTTTTTTTTTTAATATATGAAATTTACTGTCAAATTGATTTCAGCTCAGGTCTTGATCTCATGGTCTGTGAGTCTGAGCCTCATGTCGGGCTTGTGCTGACGCTCAGAGCCTGCTCAGGATTCTTTCTCTCCCTCTCTCTCTGCCCTTCCCTGCTTGTACACTCTTTCTCTCTTCCTCTCTCTCTCTCTCTCTCTCTCAAAATAAGTAAAAACATTTTAAAAAATTAAAAAAAGAAAAGAACTCAAGACAACAAACACTTATTTTGCTGACAAATCTGCTGCTTGATCTGGGCAAGTGGGGGAAGGACTATCTCTACCATGACTAACCGCGGCAGCTTGAAGGGTCCATTTCCAACATGGCGCATCCACATGGGCCACAACTTAGAGCTGGCTGTCAGCTGTGCTCAGCCGGGGTTGAGACCCAGCAGCCATGGCTCCTCTCCCTATGGATCTCTTCATAGGCTGTCAGCTTCCTCACAGCGTGGCCATGGCTGGGTGCTAACAGTGAGCATCCTGAGACACGAGAAGGAAAAGCTGCGGTTCCTAGAGCCTGAGCCCAGAAATGGCATCACACCCATTTCTTTTTGACATGTTCTGTTAGCTCAACCACTCACAAAACCAAGATTCCAGGGGAAGGATACGTACGGCCATCTCTGCCTTGGAAGAGAGTCAAAGAACTTGGGGTATGTGGTTCTAAATGGCCACAACTTCCTCCAACGAGTATTCCCTGGCTCCGTTTCAGCCCAACTCCCTATTTTGTGCTGTCAAAGAACCATATACTCTTCCTACTCAGCCTTATCACAACTGCGTGTTTGGTCAAGCCCATTTCTGTCCCTAGACTCTAAGCTTCAGAGGGGAGAGGCTGGGTCTGTCTCATTCATTGCTGTGTCCACAAGCCTCCAGCAAAGAGATGTTCAATAAATCCGGGTAGAAGTGAATAAACCAGGGAACCCGTCAATGATTCAATCAATGGAGGGACTTAGACTGAGGCTCAGAAACTGAAAGGCCCTAAGGGAACTTGCACGTCCTGGGAAGCAATAAGGCAGACAAGGAGCAAGAAGCAGGCTACCCACTGAGAAGCCCACACTGAGGGTAAAGCAGGCAGCAACCTTGATCTTGGGTGCCACCTGACTCTTGCCAGCCAGAACAGGGACCCAGAGTGGCAACAACCTGCAAGTTTTCAGAGCCAAAACATTTCCATTTTAATGTGAAATTTCCCAATGTTAAAATACAATTGATTCAGACACACACACATGCACACACACACACGTGCACACACACACACACACACACACACACATACACACAGGCTTGTTAAAATGTGTCTATTGGCTAGATTTGGTCACAGGCAAAAAGAAATAAAAACCTATGACTCAGCCTTGCTAGAAAAAAAAAAAGTATTTTACATAAATGAAATAATTTGCTCTATGATGGTGGAGAAAAAAAATCTAATATGGTATTAAATGTAATTTAATGTTTCCTTTTGAAAGAGTCTTTTTCAGGTAAATGTCCAGTGGTTTCAAAGATGAACTGCCTGTCTGGGCTATTTCTCCCTTCTCTAAGCAAGCCCCCTCCTCCCCTATCCCCAGATGGTGTCTGGCTTGGGAGGAAGCTTCCATATTCTCTGTGGGGGCAGAGCATGAAGCTCTGGTTTCCCATAGCAGCCAGCCTGGTGGCCACAGAGGTATGCCTGGTTGTGGCTCATCTTTAGGGGACACACTTGTGCCCGCTTCTAAAGTTTGAGATCCCCCACACTTCATGGCTGGTTCAACCAACCAATTAGTCAGCAGTCTGTAGAGCTGGATGAAGCCTCTTTAAGGAAAGGACCAGAAACAGGAAACACTAACTCCAGGCAGTTCCTTGGCTGTGTCTCATGCCTTCATTTCCACTTCTCATCATCCCCATGGCCAGGCTGAAGTCACCTTCCTCTCTCAGGCTGGAATTATGCAATACCCCTAACTGGTCTCCTTGCCTCTGGCCTTGCCCTCCACCCGCCCCCCTCCACAGATCACTCTCAAAATAGCAGCCAGAAGGATCCTTTCTGAACACAAGTCAGACACATCTTCTCTTGGCTCAAAATCCTTTACTCTCCTTCTCATTTAGAGAAAAGGCCCAAGTCCCCTGCAAGACTAGCTGCAAGGCCCCTATTCTCTCCCCCCCTCCTCCCCTTCCCCTCCCTGCCATCTCTGAAACACAATCCCACCGCAGGACATTTGTACCTGCTGTTTCTTCTGTCTAAAATGTGCTGCCCCAAGACATCATTGAATGGCTCACTCCCTTATGCTCTGCAGATATCAAATGTCAAACCTTCCCTCATCACCCTATTTAAAATTGTAATTCCCAGCCCTTCTGAACCCTCTTCTCTGTTTTTTATCCCTCACGGCACGCCTCACTGTTTAGCCCCGCAGGGGAGGGAGGGTTAGCAAGCTCTAGCCCAGGGGCCACATCCAGCCCTAAGGCAGGTTTTACAGATAAAGTTTTATTGGAACACTGCCATCTGCATACTGTTTACATATGTCAATGGCTGCTTTCATTCTACTAAGTAGTTGTGACACAGACCACATGTCTGACAAAGTCATAAATATTTGGCCCTATTTAAGAAAACATGTCCCAGGGCGCCTGGGTGGCTCGGTCGGTGAAGCGTCCAACTTCGGCTCAGGTCATGATCTCATGGTTCATGGGTTCGAGTCCCGTATCGGGCTCTGTGCTGACGGCTCAGAGCCTGGAGCCTGCTTCGGATTCTGTGTCTCCCTCTCTCTCTGCCCCTCCCCCACTCATGCTCGGTCTCCCTCTGTCTCAAAAATAAATAAACATTAAAAAAAATTTTTTTTTAAAAAAAGAAGAAAACATGTCCCACCCCTGATCTATATTAATATACCATACCATTTCCCTACTTATCTTGTTTATTCTCTTTGCTCCTCCACCAGAATATGTGCTCCACAAGAGCAGGGGTTTTCCTATGATCTGTTCACGGGCTGCTTCTAGAAGCCTCATCTCTCGAGCCGGCCCATAGTAGGTGCCGATCATATCTGCCAAATAACCACTGGCAACAGAAGGAGGTGTTTAAAACGGCTGCTCACTGCTCACTCTGTTTCTCTTTCCGCTTCTCCTTCAGCACATACGACCAAGCCAAGGTTAGGAAGATGGGCGCTGGAGTCGTACTTCGCCCATTCACCCCCGTGCACAGCTGCATCATCTCATCCTCGCTACCCGAGGCTCACGTGTAAGTAGTCCCTTCTCTGGCTCATCTGCCTTGCTTGCTTTTCAGTTCAAGCCAACGGCTCAAAGAGCCAACAACGCATCGGAGGCTGCTGAGCTCGTCCTTTGTCCTCCTGAAAGGGACATAGAGCCTGCAGCCAGCGACGCTATCTGACGCGAAGAAATAACAGAAAGCAGACGTGTTGCTTTAGAGCTAAGTGGCAAATCCGCTGGGACTGAGCCATTCCATTCCTCACCGAGCCAGACGCTCTAATGTCAAATAGTTTGCAAAGCCTGATAAAATCTGTCTGTAGCTCTCAATGAGCGCGTGCAACAACATCTCAGCCCGGGCTCAGGGGACGCGTTTCCCCCAAAACTCAAGGAGCTATTTCCCAGAGAAGCACCTGTTGTCTCCTGACCCGAGGCATGAACTCATGATTGCGTGGTATAACAGGGGCTCATCAACCCTCCAAAGAACACCGTGGCTTCCTAAAACCTCGGCATCTTCTTCCCCTTGTGTCAATTCCAAAGAATTACAAACCCATGTTTTTCTCTTTTGCTAGTTAGCACTTTTCAACCGGAAGATTTGGGGCACAAAGACAGAAGCTTTTGATTCCAGGGCAGGGTTTCTCGACCTTGGCACTGCTGACCTTTGAGGACGAATAATTCTTTGTAGTGCAGGACTGACCTGTGCATTCCAAGGCGTTTGGGAGCATCCCTGGCCTCTATCCACTCGATACCAGTAGCGCCCCACCCTGGAGTTGTGACAACCAAAAATGTCTCTAGGCGTTAACAAATGTCCCCTGGGGGCAAAATCATGTCTACCCTCTTCACCACTCCCCCACATTAAGACCCACTGCTTCAGGGCAATGAAAATGGTGCAATGGATTGCAGACTCCTCTGTCTGCTTATCTGTCAAATATTTATTAAGTCCCTACCGTATGCATAAGTGATCACGGCATTACCAACTGCTCTGCAGGCAGATCTCACTCAGTTCTCTCAGCGGCCCTATTGTGCAGGTGTATTACTATCCCCTCTCTGCAGATGACAAAGCAGCCGAGAGGTGTGCTCCTCTGCCCAAGGTCACAGAGCTCAGCATGTCACTGGGCTGGACTTTTAAGCCACGTCTGTCTGACTTCACAGCCCAAACACGCATCACCATGCACTACACAGAAAGTGTATCTCAAAGCCTTGCCTTTGGGGAGCTCATGATATGTTTGGAGAGCCAGGTCTCGTACTCGAAGAATAAAACAACGCAAGAGAGAAACCATACCATGAGATGGCAGGAAAAAAATAAAATCATTAATAAGAGCACTTAGTTTATGGGTGGAAGATGCCACCATCACCACCCACCACCACCACCATCATCATCACCATCACCATCACCATCATCTCTCCCCAATATTCCAGCTTTTGATGAGCCCACTCTCAACTTTCCTCCGACTTCCCTTTGATTGATATTATGATTGGATTCTTGATAGACTTATTTGTTCAAGCACATTCCAACTGGAAACCTAAACTTGTGTTCTTAAAACATCTCCTTGCAGGAATAAGCTTTGTAATTTCTCATCGCATCCCTTGGAAACGTGCTTCTGCCCATCTGTCCCATGGACAAACCTTCTGAAACAGAATGGTGTAGATCAGTGGTTCTAAAGATTTCATTTGCTTGTGAATCCTCTGGGGATGGAGGTGCGGGTGATGTCTGGAAAATACCTATTTCTGGGGGCTCAGTCGGTTAAGCATCTGACTCTTGATTTCAGCTCAGGTCATCATCTCACGGTTTTTGAGCTCAAGCCCTACATTGGGCTCTGTGCCGATAGTGTGGAGACTACTTGGGGATTCTCTCTTTGCTCTCCCTCTCTCAAATAAGTAAACTTAGAAAAAAAAATTTTTTTTTTTAAAGAAAATGGATATTTCTGGGCCCCACCCTCAATTCATTTGGTCTGAACAAACTGAGGCTTATATCAACCTTGGAAGTAACTGGAGAGTTTCTTCATCATCTCCTTTCAATGCCAGATAAGGAAACTGAAGCCCAGAGAGGGGCAGAACCTGCCAAAATTCTTACAACAGGAATTCTGACCTCCTCACTCCTAAATCAGATCTTTATACCAAGTTCGTTAGGCCAGGATGATGAATATTATTATCATCACAGTACTTACTGTCGGTTTCTATTAAACTCTTTACCAGGGATCAGCAGACTTTGTCCTAAAGGGACAGACACTAACATTTTAGACTTTTCAGACCAGACGGTCTCTCTCGCAACGACTTAACTTGCCATTGCAGCTTTCGTGCAAAGCTGTGGCTGTGTTCCAATAAAGTTTTATTTGCAAAGAGACAGTACCCCTACTGGCCACAGTTTGCTAATGCTGTCCTCTTCTTCTCCTTGGCTGTTAAAAGGCTCTGGCTGCATTTGATGACTGTATCAGTAATTCATTGCTGTATTCCTGAACACCTCAAAATGGAGTTGCTCAAAACAGTAACCATTTTTTCGTTGCTCACAGTCTACAGGTCAGTTGGGTGGTTCTGCTGGTCCAGGTTGGCTTGGTTGATCCTGGCCAGGTTTGTGCATGCGTGTGCCCAGATGAAGGGTGAGCAGGAGGGCGGCCATCTAGGGTGGCCTCACGCGCAGGTCTATGGTTGACTAGTTGCCAAGGTGACAAGAGTGACTGGGCCACATGTCTCTCATCATGCAGCAGGCTAGCCCAGGCAGTCGGGAAGGGTTCCAAAAACAGGAGCCTGAGCACCAAAGTCTCTTGAGGCTTAGGCTCAGAATGGATACAATGACACATCCACAACATTCTATTGGCCATAGCATCAAGGACACAAGGACTGGGGGAAAGATTCCACCTCTTGATGGGGAAGATGCAAAGTCACGCCGGAAAGTGTGTAGATGCAGAGAGGGGCTTTTTTGTAACCAGTGTACCCAAAGGCATCAGGGCACGGAGTGTCTGATCAGTTCTCAAATCCTCAGTTGTCACATCAGCCAATGTGGATCAGAGCCGGCTGAGTCCCTTCCACCCAAAGTAGCTGATCCCAAAGCTGGCTGAATATTCTGAATTGGCCGTATGGGGATCAATTCAATCATGTCAAGGGAGACTTGATCTTTACGTATAAAAAGGTGGGGGGAATGGTCTCTAGGAATGAGAAAGAGCTCCTCCTTTCCTCTCTGGGATGATGGGCTGCCCCTCACAGCCTTCCGTAAGCAACTGTTCAGCAAGAGCAGTGCCTGTCACCTGTCCAGGTTTGTCCTTGGCAGTCAGCATGGGGTGCTTGAAACGGCTTTGTAGACATATTCTGATTTCTCTTAGGAAAAGCACCAAACGTTGTTCTCCTCTCAGGCACGTTTTCGCCCACTCGTATTCTGGGTGGTAGAACTGTTTCGATGGAGTGGGCTATCTGAGTGTGCTCATCTGGAGTTCTGAACGCAGGGATTTTAGAAGCAGGCTTTGTGCTCCCCTGTCCAGTGTTTTTGTCTATTGTGTCCCGCATTTAAGAAAAAAAATGGCCTCTCTTTTAAGTCGATAAAATCCAAGATAGTGTGCTATGACCTGACACACAGTCATTATGAGGAAGTACTGACTTGTTATCAAATATGTTTCTGGGGATCCTTTTTCTTTCTGTTTCTTCTTTCCAGTTGATTTTACCACATGTTAGATGAACAATCATCAGGTTTGAGGCGCTTTTTTTTTCATTAAGACTTTATTATACACACACACACACACACACACATATATATAATATATATATTTAGAGCAGTCTTAGGTTCAGAGAAAAAGTGAGAAGATACAGAGATCCCCACTATAATGCCTCCCCAATCCGTGCTCAGCTTCCCCCATTAATCAACATCCCTCACCGGAGGGGTACAGTTGTTACAGCCTATGAACTTACTTGGATATCATCCTCAACCAAAGTCCTCAGTTTACATTAGGGTTCCCTCCGTGTTGCACATTCTGTTGGTTTGGACAGATGATGTGTAATGAATGACATGTATACACCACTGTAGTGTCACACAGAGTATTCTCACTGCCCTAAAAATCCTCTGTGCTCTGCGTGACCCTTAGCAACTGCTGACCTTTTCACGGTCTCCATAGTTTTGCCTTTCCAAGAAGGTCATACAGTTGGAATCACAGACTATGTAGCCTTTTCAGATGGGCTTCTTTCACTTAGTGATATGCGTTTGAGGTCTCTTCATGTCTTTTCGTGGCTGGATGGCTCATTTCTTTTTAGCGCTGAATATTCTACTGTCCGGATGTATGTACCACAGATTACGTATCCCTCCACCTGCTAAAGGGCATCTTGGTTCTTTCCAAGTTTTGGCAATTGAATAAAGCTGCTCTATATAAATACCTTGTGCAGGTTTTTGAGAGGCACATTTTGTAAATACAGAATAAGGTCCAGACCCATTGGATGAAACCCTTATCCTGGTGAAAAGGGAGGGCTCTCCCCGGTAACAAGAGCACGAATATCATGGATGAGGCACAGATTCAGAAGCCAGACTGTCTGGGCTAAGATTCAAACTCTGCCATTGGCTGGCTGTTTTGAATTTGGACAAGTTATATGGCCTCAGTTTCCTTACCTGCCGAATAAGGATACTAATAGTACCTTCCTCACACGGTTGTTATAAGGATGACCTTAGTCAACGACAGTAACCTGCAGCGGACAAGACTCTGTGGCTTGTAGGCTCGTGGGCTAGAGAGAGAAGTAAACAGGTAGTTAGAACAAGGACTGGGAATGTAGGGGCAAAAAGATATGCTATAGAGATGGAATGCTTTAGGATGCTTGGAGACAGGCTAACCCAGACCTAGAGAAATCAAGGAAGGCTTCCTGATGGAGATGACAGAGAAGCCATCAGGAGCAGAGAACAGTCCCCGCCACCTCTCCTCACCCTCACTCTAGCAATTCCTGCCATTTTATAGATGAGGAAAGTGAGGCCCAGGAAAGTTAAGTAATTTAACCGAGAGCACATAGCTGGTAGGTGGCAAAGCTGGGATTTTAACTCAGGCAGCACCAAGTGAGAGAGGGGTGAGCCTGAGCAATGGAGCAGAATTCCACCAAGCTGCAGATGACAGAAGAGGGGAGACTCAAGGCCAGCGAGGTGGATAGGGGTCTCACAGATGACGGTGCATTAGTTTGCCAGGGCCACCAAAACAAAATGCTACAGACCGGGCAGCTTCAGCAGTAGAAATTTATTTTCTCATCATTCCAGAGGTCAGAAGTCCAAGATCAAGGTATTAGCAGAGGGTCGGTTTCTTCAGAGGCCTCCTTCTCCCTGCATCCTCACATGGTCTATCCTTCAAGCATGTGCGTCACTGGTGTCTCTGTGCGTCCAAATTTCCTCTTCTTACAGGAACACCACCGGATTAGGCCCCACCCTAACTTAGGGCCCCATTCTAACATAATCACCACTTCAAAAGCCTTATCTCCAAATACGGTCGTTCTGAGGTCCTAGGGGGTTGGGACTTCAACATGTGAATTTTGAAGGAGACACAATTCAGCCCAACACAGAGAGTGTAGGGAGTTTGCAGATTTTAAGCAAGGGAGGGAGGCATAGGGTCGGGTTCGTACCTGTTCTTGTCACTTGCAGAAATGAGTCTGATGCTCACATGCCCCACATCCCCCACCTATGACCAGGCAGGGCCCCACCTGGCCAATTAACTCCCTTTGCTCATCCCTTCCTCCCAGTCCCTGCCCCACACAACCCAAAGCCCAGGCTGGCAGGGGCTCTCTATGGTGAACAGAGGAGGAGGCATCTCCCTGGGCTTTCCACAAGTTTCTGGGTTATGGTGAGGGTGACGTGAGGTGCCAGGCACATGGCACAGCTAACTGCTGTTCTTGGCAAAATGCTGGAAGTGGCCCAGTGCTCAGAGCTGCCAAAAGGCACCTGTAGGGACCAAGATGGTGCTAAGGGGGGAAGACAGACAAGAACCGGAAGGCCTACGGGTCTGCAGGACCTTTCAATTAGAAACGAGGGAATAGCAGATGTTAGTAAATAAGGTAAGGAAACAAAGAAAGCGGGGAGGAAGGGCTCCAGAGAAGAAGAAAGGATAGCTGCTGACCACGGTCTTCTAAGACCTGGTGGGCATGGCCACCCTGGAGGCAGTGAAGGGTGAGGTAGTGGGGGATGTTTCCCTTCAAGCTGAGAGAAACGGACGTTTCTCAAGGGATTCACCGGGACAGCCATGGGTCAGCTCTGTACTTGGGCCCTACCTTCTGCACTGGTGCCTTCCTGGAAGCAGAGAGGGTGGATCCCTCCTTGCCACTCTGCACATCAGACCCGGGAACCCTGGGGATTATTGATCAAGATCAACCTCAGAGAAGAGCAATTACACAGGTTCATAATGGAGGCATCTCACCCATTAGCGTAAGAGGATAGATGATGCAGGGAGGTGGTGGCTGGTCGGGACTCCACCTTGTTTCCAGGAACAAATGCAGGCAGCAGGTTAACCCCCTCCTGACCTCACTCCCAGGGCGACCACCACTTTGGCTCGGGCAGCACTTTGGACAGAGCTGGGGCCCACGGAAGCACAGTCTCTGGGGTTAAACAGACAGCTGGCTTCAGAACCTCACCAAACCCCAGGAGTATGGCCTTGAGCAACTTCCTTCCCCTGAGTCCCTCACCTGCAAAGAAGACACAATAACAGTACCCTCCCTCTAAGGGTTGTTGAGAGCACTGGATGAGATGCTCAGATCCCATCTCTGTCACTAAAAGCTGCGTGACCTACAGCAAAGTGATTGTACCTCTCCAAGCCTCAGTTTCCTCTTCTCTAAAATGGGGACAATGATTCATAACCTTCTCTGAAATGGGGACAATGATTCATACCCTCGCAAGTTGTTGGAGGATTTAAATAATGTGTGTAAAGTGCCCTAGTCAAAGGCTAGCTCATTATAATACAAGATGTCACCCCAAATCAGGAAATACAGGTTAGACATACTTTTATACAGTGTTTTAGTTACATTTTCTAATAACATGTTCAGTGTGGTTTTCTTCAACATCCAGCTACAGTTTCAGGCCAAGGACCCATAAATTTAAAACAACGGGCCCAACTGTTAGTCTGGGGGGAGGAGGAAGATTACAATAAATCCAGTTTCCTTGTGTTCCCAGCCTTCTTTGACATTCTTAGTGTATTTATTATACTTTTATCAGGTGAAGAGGTAGAGATATCTGTAGGATATGAATGTCCTTCAACCCACTTGTTTGCCTGAGTCAAGACCTCTAGTGGTGGGACCCCATCCATTGTTTCCCCAATCCTACATGAAAACCCCCCCATAACCAGCCTAGGGTCATCTTACATCAAATCACAGCTCTGACACCTGCTAGCCCAGCAACCTGGTAAAAGTTCCTTCATTTCTCTGAGCCTCACATTCCTCATCTGTAACATGAGCCCGTGAATATCTTCATGGGCCCACTGCAAAGGCTCGATGAGATGAGGTATGGAAAACACTTACCGTGCCTCTCTAACTGGAAGCCAGCACAACTGTCTCTGTGTCCATTATGGTGAAGGATGCAGTTCCAGCAGGATCCCACTGTGCACCCCTCTTCTGTCTTTGCAGGGAGCCCCTCTTCCGCCAGCTCTGTGCCCTCCACTGGCTCCTGGAGGCCCTGACTATCGACCACGCCCACCATACTATGAAGCCTGTGATCACCTGCTGGAATCCAAAGTAGGTCTCAGCCTTTCAACCTGCCGAAACTAGCAGCAGGTTGTGCAGTAGGGGAGGGCCTCCTATCTGTTCTTCCCCTCCTCTTGCTACTTTTGGTGGGTGGGTTGCTTTAGGAGTTTTCCGATGTGCTCTGTGTGGCCAAGACAGGGGTGAGCTCGGAGCCAGGGCATACAGGCCATACAGGCTTGTGGGAGCCAACGGTGTGCATATCCTCCCAGAAAGTCTCCCCACCTCCACATTCACTAAAGTCACATTGGACGCTTGAATCAACCAGCCATGCTGTGAGTGTTGACACCATAGGGACTGGCCAGCTAGACCAGCACACCACTGGTTGCACAGCCAGGCTTCTCCCCACCGCTCTTCTTGGACCATGTCTCCCCAACACTATACTTTTTTTTTTAAGGTTTTTAAAATAAAGTTTACTTATTTTGAGAGAGAGAGAGCACCCGCACACAAGTGGGGAAGGGGCAGAGAGAGACAGGGGGAGAGGGAGAATCCCAAGCAGGCTCCACATTGTCAGCATGGAGCCCAACATGGGGTTTGAACCCACGAACCATGAGCTGAGCCTCATGAGCTGAGCACGAACCATTCAGCTCATGACCTGAGCTGAAATCAAGAGCTGGATGCTTAACCTACGGAGCCACCCAGGCGCTCCTCCCCAACACTATTCTTTATTTGCTGCTCTTCCTTTTCACTTTGTTCTTTTCTTTTCTTAAGGTTTTGTTTGTTTGAACATATATTGGTGTGGCTGCTTCTCCACTTGGATCCAAGGGAATACTCAGCGCTCAGGTCCTGAGCAGCTGGGCTGAAGCTCTGTGCCTGTGGTCTAGCCTGAGCAAGTGTTAGGTGTGTCCCCACCAGAGGGGAGGCTCATGCAAAAGCCTTGAGGCCACTACGCAGGAACTGCATTGCATACAAGGCAGAACAAGGAACAGGCAGGCAGGAAGGCATCGGTTCTTTAAAGAGAGGCATGCAGTCTCCAAGAATGAGGAAAAAGGGAGGACTCCCTGACTTAAGGAATTGGGAGTCGCTTTGTGAAAGTCCCATGCTGAGTGAAATAAAATAGTTCCCCGTCCTCCATAAGTGGGAACCCATCACTCCCGCCCCAATGAACTAATATGGCCTCTTTCTCACAGTCCCACCCCGCCTCCCCGCCCCGCCACCAAGGTGAATTCAGAATTCAGACTCCGTTCTCTTCCTGAATCTTAATAACTCCTTCCTCCTGAAGGTGTTTACCACCCACTCCCAAACCCCCTCCCTCCCTACCCCTGCCCTAATTCATCTCATGCACCAGCGCCCAGATAAACTAACATCAAATACAACCAGAAATATAAATCATGCACCTATAGACTGGGAACTCCAATTGATTCCATGTTTGGGGTTGGGATGAACTGAAAACTGTAATTTCCCTTAATGCTCTGGTTTATAACCTTTATTTTTTTAAGCAGCAGAAATCCCCCCCCCTTTTTTTAATGGAAACCCCGATAGTATAAAACAAATTTGTCAAAATGGAGCTTCTACACGAAGCAGGCGGTTGGAGACCGAAGGGATCTAGGGCCCCTCCAACTCTCTCCCATCCCCCACAAAGTACCCCAGGTATTTCCAAAATATCTCTGTGGTTCACAGAATTTGTTTGAAAACCACAGTCTTAAGCCATTTCCCACACATTATTTTTCCTAGAGGAATCCTCTTTTAAAGATCTGAGGTATGTCCTTCCTCCTTCCAGACCTTTCTAATGTCTTCCCCTTACTAATAGACTTACTTTTAAAAAAAAAAAAAAACAGAATTGGAATCATACTCTAAATATTATCTTGTACATCTTTCTATTTTTCCCTTTAAAGTGTCTTATGGACATCTTTCCATGGGACATACAAAGTTTCCACATTCTTTTGACAGTTTCCATCATCCTGTAAACAGAATACCATCCTTCAATAAAGAAATGGTTACCTATGGTCTATGGTATGGGTGGACCATAAATTAGATAACCACTTCTCTATCGAGGGACACTAAGGTGGTTTCAAGTTTTTGCCATTTCAAACAGTACTGCGCAGAACATACCTCGTACATACATTTTGTACCCAGTTGAAAATATTTCTGTTGGCTAGATTCTGAGAAATGGAATTTCTGGGTCAAAGCAACATCTAATTTTTTTCACAGTTGATTGCTTAGATTCTAAGAAAAAACACCCTCGGCCAGTGGACTTCTAATAGCATTTCATGTCCCCCGAGCAAGCTACGAGCCACAATAATTTCGCCTCCAACATTTGGGCATCCATTCTCCCAAACTGAGGCAAGAACATACTGTAGGCTTTGGCTTGAGAAGATAAAAAAGGAACATCTTCATTTCCTTTGCTTGGTTTTAGAAATGTGCCCAGAAATGTGACCCAGAATGTGCCCAGAAATGAGCCCAAATGGTTGTCTGCGGTTAAAAAAAAAAAAAAAAAAGAATGGTCACGTTAGGAGCAGTGGAGGCTCTACCTGTGACTTGTCAGGGCAGAATTCCATCAGGGATCCATGGATATCGAGCTCTATCAGAGCAGAACATGAACCAGACCAGCCTGACAGAAAAATACATCCAGAAAGATCCCTACGGGAAGTCAGAGTATTTGCTGGGGCTTGTTTTTTCCAGTGAACCATTTGATCCTGATGGTGATTTTAGTTTGGGGTCAGTGGTATGCTGGTAAATGTGTAATAAACAGAACAGTTCTCCAAGAAGGAAAAGCCATGCCAATATCCATGGTGGGCATAGTCCAGCCAAGGCTGATTTCAGGCTTACCAATGTGATGCCATTGAACCTGGGGCCGGGAACACGTTCAGTTCAGAACACGTTCAATTCTTGTGAGTCAGCATGAGCCAACTCCAGCACACCGTTTTTGGGGGTTGATTTTTTTTAAAAATATATGAATCTGAGGGTGGGGGCTGGGCAGGGGGTTAGGTTTCCTAAAAAGTGCCAGAAAATCTTTTTAGTTAGCAAGAAAGGAGAAGGATGTTTTCTCTTTAATGCCTAATCCCTATTTATGATGTTTCATCCTGATACCATAATTCAAATTTCCCCAAATCTTCAAATGCATTTTTTAGAGCCCAGAAGAATTAAGAGTGAGTAGGAACAAGCACATGGATGAGTTCAGGCTCTGCCACTTAGTAGCTATGTGACTTTGGTTGCTTAACATCTCTGGGCCTCTGTTATTTCATCCATCATATGGGTTCCTGCGGGCCTCAGAAGAATTATTGTGAGCATCAAGCAAGATAAAGAACGTAGAGCATTTATCCCAATGACTGAGAGCACAGCCAAATGATAGCTACTCAAGATTAAAATCCCCATTTCAAAGAGCAGTTGGCTGTATGATTATCAATACCATTGAGACCCAAGGCAAGGAAAGAAAGAAACTTCTGAGCAGAGTTTTACCAACAAATGAGATCCATGTCACTGGAAGAATGAACAAACATACAGACAGACAGAAAAAAAGCTAAGCAAGGTCAACCAAAATCTGGTTGCAAAAATAAGCAATCGCGGAATGACCCCAAGAGAGAAACACCAAACCTCTAGTTCTCCTGACTGTGTTTTCTAAGTTTCCACCATCAAGCAGCCAGCATCTCCTGCTATTCAAGCATCTGAAACACAAACCCTGAGCCCTGACACCCACCTTGCATTTTCCAAAAGGAAACATCCATCATCGGGGACCTGCAGGTCCCAGAGGTTTCTCTTCTATTAGGCATGATGATGGCTGTAGATCAAATCCTGCCCTCTTATGGATTTTATAGCAAGAAAGTGGGATGGTTCAATACCTTAACATGGGCTTTCTCCAGGCAGCAAACTTTTGCTAATTGGCAGCTCCCGTGCTGCAAGCAGAAGATGATCTTTGTTAATTGCAGGGAGATCCCATATTTGGCTGGAATTGGTGGATGGTTGGGTGAATGGACAGATGACAGATTCTAGGATGTCACATGAGTTGCGTCTGAGTCTCCCCTTTCCTTAGCGGGGTCAGGGAAGGCCTTCCCAATTTCATCATGTGACAGTTCACACACATTATCATTTCCCAGCATCCTCATTAATCCCACAGCCAGCAGGAGAGTTTATTTCAATTGACAAGGTGATTGGGTCCACGAGAGAGCAGACACCGAGCTTTCAATAACAAACATGCTGATTACCCTTCTCTCAGAGACGCAGGCCTCTATTTTGGCAAAGTAAGACTTATTTTATATATAAAGGTACCCCAAATCTTTATCCAAACCCTCGGGACCAGCTGTGTTCAGAATTGCTTTTTTTTTTTTTCTCTCTCTCTCTCTTTGGCATTTTAGAAAGGAAATATGGGGCAAACACCATAGAAAACATCACACACACACACACACACACACACACACACACACACACACACACCGAGAGGACAGGGTAGCCAACTATCATCCAACACTGTATTTCTGCAGGAATAAAAAAAAAAAAAGAATGAATATTTACACTAAGTGTATAATAAAGATAAACAAAGGCCATCATTAGCCTACCATCAGTTCAGGTCATGTTTTGCTGCCAAATAAGCTATTTAAAAACCTTTTTTAAGTTTATTTTGAGAGAGAGAGAGAGAGAGAGAGAGAGAGAGAGAGAATCCCAAGCAGGCTCATCAGTATCAGTGCAGAGCCCGATGAGGGGCTCAAACCCACAGACTGTCAGAAGCTTAACCAACTGAACCACCCATGTGCCCCTAAAAAATTTTAAGTTTATTTATTTATTTCGAGAGAGAGAGAGCTAGAAAAAGCAGGGGAGGGAGGGAGAGAGAGAGACAGAGGTAGAGACAGAGACAGACAGAGAATCCCAAGCACGCTCTGTGCTGGGCAGAACCCGACACAGGGCTTGATCTCAGAACTGTGAGATCATGACCTGAGCCAAAACCAAAAGTTGGATGCTTAACCAACTGAGCCACCCAGGTGCCCCAACATTTTTCTAGTTTTCAACACCCTTTGGATTTTGGAATTGGATAAGGGTTGTAACCCTGTGTTGGTATTATTTTTTTCTAGAAATTAACTTTCCAAAGACTGACTAGAAAGGAATGGGCCTTTACAGAGAAGCAGCCAAGATGAGATAGATGCAAGCAACCATTACAAACCTTAGTGCCACTTTTCCCCAACTCCATTCACCCCACCCCCTGCTAGTGGGAACTACAGGGAACTACATCTTCCCTAGTTCCCGTGGGAAAGAAATGGGCACACCCCTGGCCAAGCAGGGGAGTAAAGAGTTCCTGATTTACCTTCCAGGCAGGGTACAGCATACACCATGGGGTGAAGGTGTGAGGAGCTGTCCCCTGGACACACTCAAGCAGCACAATCATCTATGTCTTATTGCCTAGGACTGTCCCACTCTTAATCGGGGAGTCCAGGTGGGTATAATCCTGACTTTCATAAAGAAAGTCCAGACACTCGGGGCGCCTAGGTGGCTCAGTTGGCTAAGCATCTGACTTCAGCTCAGGTCATGATCTCACAGTTCGTGAGTTCAAGCCCCGAATCGGGCTCTGTGCTGACAGCTCAGAGCCTGGAGCCTGCTTCGGATTCTGTGTCTCCCTCTCTCTCTGCCCCTCCCCCACTCACACTCTGTCTCTGTCTCTCTCTCAAAAATAGATAAACATTTAAAAAATTTTTTAAAAAGAAAAAGAAAAAAAGAAAGTCCTCACACTCAAGGGCTGGGCTGCCCAGGCACGAAGAACCTGCTGTTCCTTTAGAAAAACATGGAAGGCTAAAAGGCAACCACACTTTGATGTTTCAAATATGACACAGGCTCCTAAATCTACCTACTGTGTTATAATGAAAATAGCTGGCACCTGGGTGCTTCCGATGTCAAGCACTGCTCTGAGTACTTTACATCATTTGAGCCTCATTCTAACTGACAGATGAGGAAACTGAGGCACAGAAGATTTAAGTAACTTGCTCAGAATTGCATAGCTAGTAAAAGCTAGGTCAGAATTTGAATTCCGGTAACCCAGCGGGCCCAGCACACGTGCTTAACCACTAAATGGCAGGTTCCTCTGTTCCTAGCTAAAGCCCCAAAGTCCTCAATTAATGTAGGGCACGGTCTGGTGTCAAAAAGCAAAAAGAAAAATTTATTGCAAAGTAATATTTGTCAGGGGGCGTCCAGGATACAAAAGGGACTGCAGCTTACCAAGATGATGTGATATGTGCGTGTGTCATTTTCTTTTAAGAAACAACAAAAAAAGGCCATTCTATACTTATGGCTTTGGTATTTAACTTAACATATGGGAACCGTCTCTCCATATTGGAACCACTTTTAATGACTGTGGAGTTTATCAACATATTTAACCAAGTCCTGTAAGAACTTTAAGTCTTTGCCAGATCGTCAATCTTGTGGGGGGAAAAATGCAGCATCATTCTGAAGAACATGCAAAAATAGCAGTTATTACATTTAAGTTGTTTTTCCCTTGTCATGTGCGCCCCTACCCCACCCCGGAAACTCTCATGTTCCTGAAGCCTGCTGTTTTCAGGCACTACTGGGGATACAGCAGTGAAGGAAGCAGGTAACATCTCTGTTTTCTGCAGCTTTAGGGGAGCAGATAATAAACATGCAACAATCAAGATGCCGTGAGATAGCACCAAGGGTCACAAAGAAATTGACAGGGTGATGTGACAGTGGCAGGTTGGGGGTGACTTTTAAATTGGGTCATCCGGGAAAGACTCACTCGGGAGGTGACATTTGAGTGAAATCTTGGATTTCACCTGCTCTCCCCTCTGCACTGATTTAATTGCAAAATGCCTCCCCTGCTTTACTCAAGAGGACATCTCTGCAGGAGTAGGGGACCTTGGCAGGATGATGGGAGCACCTGTCACTAGGGAGGCGACCTGCCTGGGAGATCCTGGGAGCTCTGATCTCTGTCCCCTCCTTCCCTGGTGCACAATCAGCAGTTACCGCCGATCTCCAAACTCAGTCATGGACTCGTGAATGCATTCTAAACCGGTCAACAGACTTTCCACTCTGAGAAGTAGGTGTTTTACCCCACATGACGGTTCGCAAAGGCTGAGTGAAGTATTTGAGAAAACCACTCTGATGGCCGCTGTGGAGAGATTTCAAGTGACACACTAGGAACAAAATGTGCTTGGTGGGTATAGTTAAATGAGATGCGACGGGGCTCAACGCTTTTGTCCCTTGATTGCTAGCAAATCGGATCCCCCAGAAAGCTTCAGCAAGGGGAAATTATGGTCTGAAAATCGTAGCAGATTTGCCCCTATGGATCTGCCCTAGTGCCTCGTTCCCCACCATCAGCCCCTCCTCCAAGCCACACTTAGACCGCTGTCGACAAAAGCATACTGTTAAGAGTTTAACTGTGTTCAGTTCTCTGTACAAGGCACCCCGCCAAGCCCCTAACAAGCCCCAAATTTCATCTTCACAGCAATCCTCTGACATAACTAATATTATTCCCTCCATTTTACAGATGAGGACACTGAGGCTCAGAGAGGCTAAGTAACTTACACAAAGACACGCCTCGGAAGGAGGGCAGGCACAGGACTCGAACATCCAGGCCACCTGACTCTTAAACCCACTGTTAACCACCAGCATGCACTGCTTTCCCGGTCCTATTGCTCAGAGAGACTTGCCTGAGGTCACACAAACAGTAGATCAGGGACATCAATTAGGTAAACTAAATTAAGCTGCCGGAATGAACAACCCTAAAATCTCAAAAGCTTAATGCAACACAAGTGCATTTCCTGGGCGTCCTACGTGTCATCAACATAGGGCTGTGCTCCTTAGTCGCTCAAGGACCCAGGCTGACAGGAGCTCCTTGTCAACATAAGCTTCCACCATCAACTCGGCAGCAGAGGGAATCTGCCTTGAGGGCTGGCCCTTAAAACATCCACCCTAAACGCCACATTCAATTGCATTTATTTATTTATTTATTTATTTATTTAAATATGAAATTTATGGTAAAAAAAAAAAACAAAACAAGGTTAATCGCTTTTAAACAAAGCAAGTCACAGCACTACCCCTGTCCTCAAGGAGCCGGAAAGACCTGGGACTATTTGGTAAACAGCACTAATGACCACCCCACCAAGCCTTGGGAAGGACGGACTGTCAACTGGCTGTGCCCATCTCAGACAAGGTGTGCAGCCAGCCCCCTGTGGACAAAGAAACACAGGTGGTTTACTTCTTTTCTTGCCCCTGTTTGATCTTCCTTTTTTTGGTTTATTTGCTACTGAGAATGAAACATCAGAGAGACTGATTCTGTCTAACCAGGGCCCTTTCTTTATCAGTGGCTTTGCACGAGCAAGGGCGCAAGGGCTGTTTAAGATCTCTGGGAGCCTCGCTGCATTTTTAACTCATTTACCTGCTGCCTGGAGTTGCAATAGATTTCGGGTCATCTAGGAAGTCAGCGTTAACAGAAAGCCTCCCCATCTTCCCGATCGGGCTTGAATATTTAAGATTTTGAAAGCTTGGCTGGGACCAGATTTAATTTTGAAAGGGGAAGGGGGTTGCTTTTGAACTTCAAGAAGAAGGCTGGAGGCACAGCAGGAGCTGCGTTAGTGAAAGGAAGGAGCCCCAAAGCCCTGTGGTCTTGAAAGAAACGCTCCAAAGCAGAAACTGCTAAAGCTTCCAGTTGGTGCGCCTTAAATCAGACTTCAAAAGCGCCGCTAGTTTAAATATTGTTTATAGGACTGAAGTATTGCTGCTCCTTCCTCTGGCTGGATTTTAAATATTCCCTAATTTGATTACTCGGGGGAGAAGCAGGCAGAACCAACGTTAAATGAGCTTCACTGTTAATTATTCAGAGGGCTTTTTATTGTGTAATCAAACATAAAGTCTTACAAAAAGCTTGAAGGCACATTCTCACCCCGCCCCACCCTCCCCAGCCTGACTTCCACCTTGGCGCCTACGTATGTTTCTTGGGTTGTGGCTGTGGGCTGATAAATATTCAGCAAAGTCCTGCCAGGGAGGAGGGCACACCTCCCCCCCACCCCCCCCCCCAGCCCCTGCTCCACATCTGGGCTGGTAAAAGCCTTCGATTCCACTACCCAGAGCCTTGTGCCATGAGAAGCCCGTCTTATGCAAGTTTGAGCTTGATCACCCTTTACCTCCTATATCTGAGTATCTCCCACCTCCCTCATCAGCGCTCAGCAGCCCCTGAGAAGTCTAGACCCTTGTCAGTGCCTCCCGTCATCAACCTGGTCTGGCCACCTCAATTCCTCAAGTCCCTGCTCTATACTAGATGACAGCCAGCCAAATGATTTAAAGGATGCCAGCCATCCAAAATCCTTTCTGCAGAGAAAAAGGAGATAAAGAAAGGGATGGGTGGATGGGTGGACGGATGGATGGATGGATGGATGGATGGACGGATGGACGGATGGACGGAAAGGGAAATCAGTGCGTTAATCAATCATTGGTTGATAGGTAGAAGGAATTGAAAGAGCACACACTGAGTCTTCCTGCTTGTTTATCAACAGAGATCCACTGTCCTGTAGCCCCAAGTCCAAAATCCAAAAGGCTCTGGAAACAATTTTTCCATAACTCATTCTGCAGCAAGCTTTGACATGAACCAAACTGACTTGGTGGCACAATCTGACTTGAAGTTATTTACAGGTCTTTAGCCCACCTAGAGTATTCATATATGTCACTGCAGAAATAGTAATGTGTCTGGTTACAGGATGCTGTCCCAGTCCCCGCTTCTGGAAGGATTACGTTAACATATGGCACAGGCAGCATATATCCTTCCCAAAATGCCAACGTGGCAACACATCTGGTCCCATGGGTTTCAGATGAGGGATTACGGGCACAGCACCAACAAAACCTGCTGGAGGCTCAGTCTCATAACCAGAAAGTTCCCAACCCCTGAGGGGAGGAACCAGGATTTAGGGTACCCCAAGTTTAGTTAACTGGGGAATGGTGGTGCTTTAAGAAAAGGAATAGAAAAATTGCAGTGGAAAATTAGGTACAGGGCCCCACAGGGACCCATCAAGTGACAGTCATTAGTTTCACTGTAAATCTGAACCTGGGTGAGTGACCTGAGCACCCTCGCCCCCGTTTGTTTTCTCATCTGTAAAATGGGGTGACAATGACTGCATCGCAAGGTTTTACTGAGACAATTCAGTGAGAAAGCATCTTGCACATAGCATCGTACAGAGTTCTGCTCAATACGCTCCAAACCAGTGATTTTCATTGTGCAAAAACCTGCCCCCACAACCTCTCCACAGGCCCCCTCAGTTATACTCTCTCCATGCTACTCACAAGTGCCCCTCATGGTAGGATTCTTGGACACCACCGCAGGCAGAGATTCAGAAATGAACATGCCTTTCAGTTCACCCCCCAGGAGTAGCTGCAGACTTGCCCTGGAGTTTAGGAGAGGACCCAAGTCCAATTCGCAAACAGATGCAGAATGAATACAAATACATTCACCTCCCTCAGCCCCACCTCGTAAGTGGTGGTCTCTCCTAACCTCAATTTTCACTGGCAGGACCCAGCTATGGAGGACTGTGCCTCTCACTTCTTCACGCAAACGTGGGGGGAGCGGTGGGGGGGGGGAAGAAACCGTAACAGAGAACAGCCACCATGCATCATCCATTCATTGCATTTCCTAGAAGAACTTGTAGTAAAACCGAGGCTCTGGGAACGGAAAACTCATTAAGCTGTTTCTCACTCAGGGACCCGGGTGGAAGCAAGAGCACAATAAAAAAAATCAATAAGGACAAGTCCATGGGACAGAGGTGGGAGCACTTCGTGACAGCGCCTAAGGTAACTACCAGCACACGACGCTCTGGTCTGGCTACCAGCCCCGACTTGCATTGGGAGCGTTTTTTGCCAGTCTCTTCTCTGATGGGATTTTTTTTTTTTTCTAGTTGGTTCTCTGAGTGAAGAGAAATCAGAACCACATGCTGTTGGATGGTTTTTGTAAATTTTAATTAAAACGGCTATCTGGGGATTACGGGAGACATGACATTTGGCCAGAAACCACTTCACGGGAAAGGGGAGGAGCAGCTGCGGAGCTGTTCAATTACATGTCACCGGAAGGAAATGGACTCACCTCACTCCATGTTTTTAATCAATACCAGTCATTTCTCTCTCGATCTCTCACTCTCTTTTCAACTCAGCCAGAAAATAAGAAGTAGGTGATTCAACAGATAGGGTGTTCTACAAACAAGAACGCACATTTACCACCAAGGGAACATCGAGAGGTCTATTCTTTTCACTCAAAACTATTCCAAACCCAAAGCTTCCCAAATTCATCTACCCAACAAACAAGCACTGTAAAGTAATAACGACAAGAGGTAATATTTATTTAAGTTTATTTATTTATTTATTTGGGGGGGAGGGGGCACGTGAGTGCACATAAGTGGGGGAGGGTTAGAGAGGGAGAGAGAGAATCCCAAGCAGGCTCTGAGTCATCAGCACAGAGCCCAGTGTGGGGCTCGAACCCACGAACCGTGAGATCATGACCTGAACAGAGATCAAGAGTCAGGTATACAACTGACTGAGCCACCCAGGCACCCTGACAAGAGGTAATATTTAGATAAGTAAAGGTAGTTGAAAGAGCAGGCACCTAGAATGTTTCCTACACCTGTGCCCTTCCCCACAATATGAGAATAATGTTCATCCCTGCCTACTTCACAATGTTAGTAAAGAACCTCAGGAAACACCATGCCAACTCACTTTGAAAGGGGTAGGGAGGCCTGGGTGGCTCGGTTGGTTAAGTGTCCAACTTTAGCTCAGGTCATGATCTCACGGTTCGTGGGTTCGAGCCCCACATCGGGCTCTGCACTGACAGCTCAGAGCCTGGAGCCTGCTTTGGATTCTGTGTCTCCCTCTCTCTCTCTGCCCCTCCCCCACTTGTGCGCTCGCTCGCTCTCAAAAATAAATAAGACATTAACATAAATTTAAAAAAAAGAAAGTGGTAAAATGTTGATAATTATTGTGGTTATATAATTTTTAATTTTTTTGACATTTATTTATTTTTGAGAGACAGAGAGAGCACAAGCAGGGGAGAGGCCGAGAGAGAGGGAGACACAGAATCTCAAGCGGCTCCAGGCTCTAAACTGTCAGCACAGAGCCTGACACGGGACTTGAACCCAGAAACTGTGAGATCGTGACCTGAGCTGAAGTCGGACGCTTAACTGACTGAGCCGCCCAGGCGCCCCATGGTTATATAATTTTTAGAAGCCACTTTTTAACATAATTGCAATGGGCCAGGTTCTATGCTGAGGAAATGCTTTGGGTACATTAGCCAGCTCTGCCCCAGGAGGCACAATTCTAATCCCCAGCTGGGAGAGGAGGAAGTTGAGGCTCAGAGAGGCTAAGTGACTTGCATGAGGTCATACAACCGGGTAATGGCAGAGCGAAGAGTCAATCCTGGGTCTGTTCATGAAACACTGTTTATTAAACACTGAGCTCGTCAAATGCATGTCCTCCATTGTGTCACGATTATAATTGCCCCTCATGAAGAGTTGCACTATTTTCTTTTTCTTTCATCAGGGTGTGCCTAGATCTGAGAAGTAGAAGCCTTTATTTTTTATCACAGAAAGTTGCTATGGAGACACTGTGTACATCTGTCTCCAGAGATGCACAGAAAGAGCAGCAGGAACCACAAACCTTAAAAAAAAAAAAATGTCCTCCAGGAATATTCATGACAAAAATTGCAACAGGGGACAGTAAATCACCACACTGGAACTCTCACAAAATTGAATTCCCTAGGAAATTTATAGGTCACACTCCAGGCTGAAGTGTGGTCCATTCTGAGGACAAGGGAGCACTGGATTAGGAGTCAGGAGACCTAGCTTAGCCACGGTGACCCGGTTCACTGTGTGGCTTCAGACAAGTCCTTTCCTGTCTCTTGACTTCAGTTTCTGTGTCTCTAAAATGAGAGCTTTGAAAGAGGGGCTGCAATCAATTCCCACAGCAACTGATATTCTTCTGTGTGTTTAGAGCTTGTCAGTGCCAAGATCATGTTTGTGTAAGAACCAGGCAAACTGGGTATATGAAAAAAATCTGGATGGGTGTAAGCATTAGGGAGTGGTGAGGTCTGTGGCAAACAGGGATATGCCTACTCAGCTAAAGGGAAGAACTTCTGCCCAGCTCTAGCCATTTTGCCATGTGAGAATGGAAGTCTGGGGCTTATCATTTTTCAGAGAGACTAATAACCTAGGTTGCTATATAAAAACCTCCCCAATTTGTAAAATTCCGGGCAGTTAATCATGTCCCCACCCCCCCCACCCCACCCCCCCATGGGCCGCCAGTTTGAAACCCTTTGCTTCTGAAAAAGTATAAGGAATCACTCAGGGAAATCTTTTCCTTTGTTGCCAAAAGCAGTCCCTACTGAGGTGGAACACAGCAGCTGGTTAACACTGCTCCTGAGTGAAATATAAAAAATAGGGAAGAAGCATTTGGGGATTTAAGTCAATTCAGACAGAGTCAGTTCAATAAAGGGTAAGCAAGATGCTGAAACTGCCTGTCACATGTTCCCCCCACATTTTATTTCTCTGCCACTCTCAATTAATCAGAAGTGTCAGCCCTTCACTTCGGATTTCCTGGCTGAGGTTGTTAATTGAATTTTAATTAATGGCAACTTTAGGAGCACAAAATGAAATCCTAGCCCAAGGAAGATCCACACGGAGCTCTGGATGCAGAAAGCTCCTTGAGACCACCCCAGTCTATTCTCTTTGTTTTGTAAATAAAGAAACTGAGGCAAGGCTGTGGCTTGCTCAAGGCCCCTCTGAGGGTCGTCCCCCTCCCCCCACCCCGCCCCGGATCCAGGTCCAGTGCTCATTGCCAGACTCCAGGCTGCCCCTGGGACACGATGTGTCCGGCCTTCATAAATGATGTTGATCTAAAGAGTCTGGTTTCCAGAGCCAGGAATTCATATTGTGCCAGAGGAGACCGGATGAGGTGACTTCCACATATATTATCCCCAGTTGCAATGTCAGGACAAAGGGGATGCTGTGTCAAGCTCCTGATTGGACAAAGGAGAGAACATGCCCCCTTGGAGATCTGGGTAAACCCACCTTCTTCTTCCCCTGTGCAACCAGGAAGACCCTCCCCTCTTCCCAGGGTGGGGGGCGAAGTTCCACCTGTACTCATAGCCCCACAAGGCAGCCACCAAAAAATTACTTCTGCCCACATGCCGTGGACTCCATGATACGAATCCTGAGGGACACAACTCTCTCCACCCTGTTAGATATTTATTAGATGTTGGTGTGGCCTCAGTGCTGTCTCTTCTTCCTATCTGCTTTCCGAAGGCATCAAACACTATGAGTCTGATTGAAAGATGACCTCAGTCTTCCCTGCAGGAGCATTCATTTTAAAAGTTCGTAAATTAAAAAAAAAAACAAAACATAAATACATAAATAAATAAATGTTCTCAAATAAAACTGTTTCCATTCATCGAGCATAAACTATAGCCCAGGGCGCTATTGAGCTCTTACCCTGGAGCAGCTGAGGACCTACTGTGTCCCACTGTAAACCTGGTATTTTCATCAGCATGGGATCAGGGGAATTTTCAATGCCACTGAGAAAAGAGCATTGCTTAAAGTATTTTCAAGCAAGGCCCAATAATTAGCATCGGTGTTGACCTGACCTGGATTTGAATCCCGGCTCTGCCACATGCTAGCTGTGTGTGACCTTGGGCCAGTTAGAAACCCTCTGGAAGACTTGGGCCATGAGTTAAATGAAGACAGGACCCTGCACAGTAGATTCAGAAGTGACATCAATCATGCAAGCAGGTGAACACACACACATACGTGTGCACACACACACACCGGTAACCCATCCTGTCTGACTCCTTTCCTCCCAAAAGTCCACATTTCCCTTACAGGGCTTTCTCTACCTACCCCTTACTACCTTCGAGGGCTTGTCACTTAGACCCTTCTGTCCACCACAACCATGGCTCTCCTTCCTCCCACAACGAGTGCTATCTCATCAGACAAATCTGCTTCCCCAATATCCCACTTCCTAAACGTCAGCTATAGAATTTTCTCCATCCTACATTCTTCAGAAGATTCCAGCAAACACAAATCTTCATTGTTGGAGGGCCTGGCGTCAACTCAGTGGAACAAGAAATTGATACATGCAATGTGGGGTCAAACCAAGAGGTAGCTGGAGAAATGAGACCCATCCTCCCACAGTTTAAAAATCAACTCTGATGGGGGCGCCTGGGTGGCTCAGTCGGTTAAGCGTCCGACTTCCGCTCAGGTCACGATCTCGCGGTCCGTGAGTTCGAGCCCCGCGTCCGGCTCTGGGCTGACGGCCTGGAGCCTGCTTCTGGTTCTGTGTCTCCCTCTCTCTCTGCCCCTCCCCCGTTCGTGCTCTGTCTCACTGTGTCTCAAAAATAAATAAACATTAAAAAAATTAAAAAAAAAATCAACTCTGATGATTATTACAAAAGAAAAGTCAAAAGCTCTTCTGGTCCCCGGTAATATCATTAGAATATGCGTTTGGCTTCTTGCGGTGACTACGTGGACAACCATGGCACTCACTGAACAGAGTAAGTCCCATAATGTTTGCTTCAAATAATACACATTTTAGGGGTGTCTGGGTGGCTCAGCCAGTTAAGTGTCTGACTTCAACTCAGATCATGATCTTGTGGTTTGTGAGTTCAAGCCCCATGTTGGGCTCTCTGCTGACAGCTCAGAGCCTGGAGCCTGTTTCAGATTCTGTGTCTCCCTCTCTCTCTCTTCTCTCTCTCTCCTCTCTCTCTCTCTCTAAAATACATTTTAAAAAACTTTTTTAAATAAAAAGATTAAAAAGGGCGCCTGAAAAAAAAAAAAAAAAAAAAAAAAAAAACCTGGGTGGCTTGGTCGGTTAAGCGTCCGACTTCGGCTCAGGTCATATCTCACAGTCCGTGAGTTCGAGCCCCGTCGGGCTCTGTGCTGACAGCTCAGAGCCTGGAGCCTGTTTCAGATTCTGTGTCTCCTTCTCTGTCTGCCCCTCCCCTGTTCATGCTCTGTCTCTCTCTGTCTCAAAAATAAATAAATGTTAAAAAAAAAACAATTTAAAAAAAAAAGGGCGCCTGGTGGCTTAGTGGGTTAAGTGTCCAACTTTGGTTCAGGTCATGATCTCACGGTTTGTGAGTTCAAGCCCCGTGTCGGGCTCTGTGCTGATAGCTCAGAGCCTGGAGCTTGCTTGGATTCTGTGTCTCCTTCACTCTCTGCCCATCTCCCGCTCACATTTTGTCTCTTTCTCTCTCTCTCTCTCAAAAAAACATTAAAAAAAAATCTTTAAAAAAAAATTAAAAAAATCATACACATTTTAAACTATCTTGATTTGTGACAGATCCAGGATACGTCTCATGGTGTTCAGAAAGAGCCAAAAGAATTCACATTCAGAGCCAGGTTTTCACTTTTTCTTTCTTTCTTTTCTTCTTTCCTTCCCTCCCTCCTTTATTCTTCTCTCTCCCTTCTTTCCACCCTCCTTCCTCTCTCCTTCCTTCCATCATTCTGTCCTCCCTCCCTTCTTTCTGAGACCCCTCTCTCTTCTCTCTTTTTCTTCAGACCAAGAAATTCAAATTCCTATACTGCGTGTCACCAACCGCAAGCCAAGCCGGCGAGGCTCCACCCTCAGTCTGTCTCGGACCAGTGGGGGATCATCCCCCCAGAGCAGTATGATGTCCATGAACCCCGGCTCAGACGAGCCCCAGAGTGTGATCACCCAGGCAACAGGCAGCAAGGACATTGAGGACAATGAATCCTCTTCGACCAAGCCTGACGAAGAACCTCTCCATATCAGTAAGTCGTACCTGAGATCTGAACAATCTGCCTGGACTCTTTGCCTTGAAGCTAGACATCAAGAACCCCTCCTACTCCACCTCCACCCCCATTCAGTTAAAAGAGACACAGGGGTCTCCTAGCCCTGTTCAATTTCCTCAGTCCCCTTTGCTTTTCCCCAGGGGAGACTGGAAATATACTCTGTACCTTGGGTTACTCTGAGCAATTTCTCCTCGAGAGACAGTCCATGGTCATCAATTGCTCCTTTTAAATTTCTAATAATTATAGGGGCGCCTGGGTGGCTCAGTCGGTTGAGCGTCCGGCTTCGGCTCAGGTCATTATCTCACGGTTTGTGAGTTCGAGCCCCGTGTTGGGCTCTGTGCTGACAGCTCAGAGCCTGCTTGGGATTCTGTGTCTCCCTCTCTCTGTTCCTCCCCTGCTCGCACTCTGTCTCTGTTTCTCTCTCAAAAATAAATAGACATTAAAAAAAATTTTTAAATCCTAATAATTATATTTTATTGAGCCCAACTTATATAAAATGTTGTCACTTCAGCATGAAATCAATATAAAATTATTAATGAGATATTTCACATTTTTCATACTAAGTTTTTGAAATGCAGCATTGACTTTTTAAAATAACTTTATGGAGGTATAATTTGCATACCATAAAATTCACTCTTTTTAAATGTACAATTCAATGACTGTTAGTCAATTTACAGAGTTGTGCAACTATTATCATAATCTAGTTTTAGAACATTTCAATCAAACCAAAAGAAAACCTCATATCCATTGGCAGTCTCTCTCCTTTGCCACCCCATGGCTCTAGGCAACCACAAATCTACTTTCTGTCTCTAGGGATTTGTCTTTTCCAAGTATGTTATATATGGAAGTTGTATCCCTCTGTGACACTTGTCCCCTCCTCCCCCTGCTCTGGAAGATGCATTTTCAGTGGTTCACAATCTGGGGGACACAGGTGCTTTAGAAAATCTATTAAAAACTAGGAGTCCTCTCTCCATAAGAAAATTTATACACACATATATACATAGTTTTGCATACTCTTTTAGGTATGGACTTCCAGCCTATGGACTTCCACCAGATAGAATCGCAACTAGATTCCATAAGTCATGCAAAAAAAATTATTCTCAGAACTTTCTGAGTTGAGCTTGTATAGTGAAAGGAGATAGGAAAGAAGGGATTTATGCACAAAGATAGAGAGAATAGAAGAGAAAAAGAAAGGATCATGAACGAGCTGGCCAATGCAAAACTATGGGCTCTGGTGCATGGACCCCTTCCCACCACATCTCCTGTGTCCCCTCAGTGGCGCCCAAGCGGAGGCCTGTCTTCTTAGCCAGTGTTCTTTCAGACCATCTAGAATGCCTGTGGCAACCAATGCTGGGCTGGGCTAGGCTGAGCTGAAAAGAACTGGGTGTAGGATAGTTTCAAGGAGGTTGAGTAAGAGGTCAAGGTAGACCAGAAAGCCTGACCGAGGCCCTAATCATCAAAACAAAGAATGGACACAAGGACAAAGCATCCAGTAAGTGGTCAGGACTCAGAGTAATGACTGCCAATGAGAAAAATTCCCACCCTTGTCAACAGGGTGAAAGCCATGAAAATCCATGAAAGGCTCCGAGCCCTGAAAAGCTGTTTGCTGAACAGACTATCTAAGATAGTGAGGAACCAAGATCAGCCATCAGCAGACGTGTGACTCTTATGGATTTCTTGAACCTTCTTTCATTCAACACATATCTACTGATCAGCTACTGAGCACCTGGAACTGAGGATTATAGTTCCTGGCCTCCCCAAGCTTATGTTTTAGAAGGAAAAAGCAGATTATAAACAAAACTTGCAAATATCAAGTCAGTTTGCAGATGATATGTGATCAGAAGATAATAAAACAAGACATGGGCCAGAGAGAGACTGTCGGTGGGGATGAGGCTAGTTTAGCCACAGTCATCAAAAAAGCCTCTCTCAGCTCTGACCATTTAGGCTGAGGTCTCAGGATATGAAGCCGGGAAGAGAGGCAGGAGTCAGAGTGGGCATGGCCTTTGTAGGGTAAGGTAAGGACTTCAGAATTATCTCAATGGCAACAGGAAGTCTCTGGGAGGTTTTCAGTACAGGACTAACCAGATCTGGTTTTCTCTTCAAGGTGTCTGTGTGGTTATCAATGTTATATCCATGTTGTGTGTCTTTCAGCCCCAAAAGCCCTGCTCTTAAGTAAGAAGAGAAGTGTCCCCAGCTCCAAGAACTGCCTCAGTCCAGAAGTGGCACAGTGTCTCCCAAGAGGAAGCAGGCATGCCGAAGGAAGGAGGGGTGGAGGGGGAAGGTATCTGTGATGAGCAGACGGGTGAACAGTGCCACCTCTCCAGGCCTCTGAGACACCGCAGACCTGTCCCCAGTCACTGCCTCCTACCCACATCTAACCAGCTAACTGGTCCCCTCAGTCCTACCTCCTAAAACTCCTTTAAACCTTCTCTCTTCATTCCCGTAGCTTCATCTTCGTTAGAGATAGAAACTGAGGCATGCAGGCTAGTTCCTGCCACTTACATTTTAATACACAGGTTTTGTTTAAAAAAACAAACAAACTGGGGTGATATTCTAAGATTGAAAGATTTTACATAAAAATTTTGATTAAAAACCCACCACCACCACCACTGTGGCAAGAGTGGACCCGCAACCATGCACTACATCCAAATGGAGCTGCCCCTCTTAGGGGGGGCACGTGCTGGCTAGTCTTCCACAATCCCCACCACTCCCTATTACCCCCAATCATTGTTCCCAATTGGCCAAGTGCATGGCCATTTATCATCTCATGTGCCCTACTATTTTCCTTAGAATAAGGATGATGATGATCATGACGATGATGACAGTACAAGAGTTATATGCTTAAGAAGACTTTTACGTATCAGGCACTATTCTAGCTTCTACTATATACATACTGTGTACATATATAAAATTCACACTTATGTGTATGTATATATTTGCACGTAAATTCAAAGAGTCCCCACAATTTATGCCTTTTTGTAGATGAGAAAAGTGGGGTACAGAGAGATTAAATTATCTGACCAAAGTCACACATCTATAAGTGATTGAGGCCAGAATTTGAACCAGGAAATCCAGTCTAGCCCTCAAGTCACACAACATTGATTTTTCTTACACTAGCTCATGTCATCCATCCCGGTACCTGACCCTTCCTGGTACCTGAGTTTGGAACCCCCAGGTCCACAGTCTCATTACCTCTCACCTACATGACAGCAACAGCTTCCTAGTCTCCCTGCTTCCTGTCTTGCCTTCACTTGCCCATGGATTCTTCTCCATGTTGAGCCATAAGGAACTTTCTAACTTAAAAATCTGACGTAGGAGTGCCTAAGCGGCTCAGTTGGTTAAGCATCAACTCTGGATTTTGGCTCAGGTCATGATCTCATGGTTCGTGAGTTCAAGCCCCCCATAGGGCTCATGCTGACTGTGCAAAGCCTGCTCGGATTCTCTCTCCCTCTCTCTGCCCCTCCCCTGCCTCACTTCTCTCTGTCTCAAAAATAAATAAACTTAAAAAAAAATCTGATGTAGTGTTGCCCAGCTTAACATCTTTCAAGACTCCCCATTGCCTCTAAGACAGTGCATCTGATCTTGTCCCAAGCTGTTACAATAGGCTCAGCTTTCGCCACTTCATACCTTCCACCAGGCACTCCAACCTCACCAAATAGCTTTCCTCTTCTTAAACAATGCTCATTCTCTCATGTTGTCCTCTGTCTGCAATGCCCTTTAACCTGTGACACTTTAGTCTGGTGGACTCCTAGTCAACCTTCAAGACCCAACTCAAATGTTCCCTGTGAAGTCTTCTCTGACTCTCCTGGGTTCCCTCCCTGTCATTTCCCTTAGTACTTATATTTGGTTTTACTGAGTACTTAATTTTAACTTACAATTATATCTCAGTGTATCAGGAACTCCTTTTGGCTAGATACAGCAATCTGAAAAATAGTAGCTTAAGAAAGATATTTATATTTCTTACAGATTAAAAAAGACCAGTCCACAGCTGGTATGGCTCCAAAAGGTCATCAGGAAACCTGCTTCCTTCTGTCTTTCTTTGCCTGATCTCAGTATCACTTTACGATCTAAAATGGCTAGAATGCCAGCCATCACAGCCACATGCTAGGCTGGAAGCAGAAGAAAGTAGGTGAAGTAGGAAATTGCTCACTCCCAGCTGAATTGAAGCAATCTTTTCAGAAGCTCCATACAACATTTCTACTAAACTCTCATTGCCCAGAATTTAGTCACAGGGGCACACCTAGCTGCAAAGATGTTGGACAACAGGTCTAGTAAATGCTTACCCTCACACACATAAAAGCACACACACACACACACACGTGCGCGCGCGTGCGTGCACGTGCACATATTTCTATTACTAAGAAAGAGGTGGGGGAAAGGAATGTGAGCTCCCTGCTGGTGTGGAACAATGACGTCTTATTCACCTTGAGCCTGGCACACTGCAGGTGCACAACAATGACCAGGAGATGCGTCTCCACCAGATATCTATGTCCCAAAAAGAAAGTCTTTCTATTTCCACCTCCTCACCCTTCCCCTCTATTTATACGTTACCCTCATCCCATTTGTCAGAGCCTTGACCAAAAGTAGATTAATTTCCCAGACTTTCACTGCCTTCTAAAACCTTCTCAAATTTATTCTGAATTCATGAATCCTATTCTGAGAGACACCATTTGACCAAGGTCTAATTTCCAGGGCTGGCTGCATAATGAAGTCTTTGTGGAGGCAAATCACTGGAGACAGCAGGTTGTGGCCTCTCCATGGACTGATCCCCTCCCCAAATCAATGGCAAGGGGATTCTCGAGAAACCAAAGCCCAGGCCATTCCTGCTGCCAGTCTTGAAGCTCCCAGTCTTGGAACTGTAAGAGGAGAAACTCACTTAAATAGCAACCCAGAAAAGATGCATCCCACGGTGGCTAACGTTCCCCCAGAACCCAACCCCATACAACAAAAAGACCTCCTCCATTTTCCCCTAAAGAGGAAGGAATGAGTTTTGTCACTCAAGAGTGAGCTGTGTGGACAGGCTGTAGATGGAAGGTGGAGGACAGAAGTCAGAATATTTTTCTTTGGCGGTGTGATTTAGCACTCGAAAACACAGGATGCCATTGTCTGTGAGCAATGGGTAGTGTCCTCTCCATGGCTCTGGGGACTCAGGACTGAGCAGGTTCCTCTGAGTGTGGGCATCCATTCCAGGACTGTCTTCCTCAGGGAAACCCTATTTCGTGGCACCTGCTCCCCTTCCAAACAAGTATCTTCTCCCAGGTAGCCATGAGGCGTAGATGTGGGCCTCCAAGCCCCCAGGCTTTATTCTAATTCATATGTAACCAAACTCAGGTACATGATGAATGGAGCCTGATTTTGGTTGGGCACCATACATTCCCAGACACATTATCGGCAAGCAGAAAAAAAAAAATTTTTTTCGGTGCATTAAGTGAGCGAGGAGCCTTCTATATGATTCTCTAGGAAAGCTGCCTGACATGCCAGGTCACTAGGGTCATTTGCTGGTATCCACCCACCCCTAGGCTGGCTTGCTTGTGAGTGGGGGCAGGAGTGGGGGAGCAGTCAGATGTTGCTCCTTGGTTCTGAGGAGATGGGAAGAAAGTGGAGGAACCAGCTACAGGTGCCTTACTCATAGGCTTCTAGACACTCGCCAAGGATTTGGGATGTGGCAGCTAGGGGAGGTGGGTTGACAGACAACGAGAAGATCAGATTCAGGTCAAATGGAATCATGCCCTCAAATTACTGGGAAGATAGATTACTTGAGAATGAAGAAGGTGGAGTAGAAAATGGCTGAATGAGGGTGTTGTTCACAGCCTAGATGGCTCCAAGGTCATTGAAGAGGAGCGCCCTTGCCCTAAGCACCCACTGACTGCATTCATAAACAGGCTGGATACAATGGCCATAGCAAGCACTGGGCCCCACTCTTCTAGGTATGGCTTTTAAGACCTGCACTTGCGTTGACTACAGGCACCTGACAAAGGGTGAAAAGGGTCCCCACTGGCACTGTCCTCCTTCACTGAACCCCCAAATCTAGCTCAAGTTCTTCCAAATTCTTCCCTCTTTTTCTCTCCTTAGCCATTCACTTATTTACTCAGCAAATGCTGACTGAGAACCCTCGATGACAAGCACAGTGCCAGGTACTTGCAAATCTGTATCCATATAAAACATGTAGGATTTCTACTGTCCCACTCCCAAGTACAGTTCATTTTCTAATATTAGTCTCTCAGGGCTGCGTCATGAAGTAACCATGAACCGGAAGGCTGAAAACAATAGGAATTTATTGTCTTACACAGGTCTAGAGGCTGGAATCCAAATCAGGGTGTCATGGGGCTATGCTTCCTCCAGAACCTGTAGGTGGGGAATCCTTCCTTGCCTCTTCTAGCTCTGACAGTAGCTGGCAACCCTCGGCACTTGGCTCTAGATGCACTGTCAATCCAATCTGCCTCTGCCATCACAGGCCATCCTCTCCCTGAGTGTCTGTCCCCTCTTGCTATAAGGACACCAGTCATATTGGATAAGACGCCACTCCACTGCAGTGTGACCTCATCTTAACTTAACTAATTATACCTGCAATGTCTCTGTTTCCAAACAAGAATGTGAATAGTTTCACGTTCTGAGATACTGGGTGATTAGGGACATCCACGTATCTTTTGGGAAGACACACTTCAACCCCTAACAGTCAGGTACAACAGATGTATTTCTACACTATAGAAAACAGCAACAACATTAAGTATGCAGGGAAAAGTCCACTAGAGCAGGAGAAATGGGGCAGCCCGAGCCGTGCACACCTGCCCAATGGCCACCGGCAGCGTGCAGCAAGAATGAACCCCATCTCAGAGTCTTTACAGGGGAGCGGGTGGTCTGGATTTTTATGGAAACCTTCCAGTTTGAAAAGCTGGGCATCTGCATCAATCAAACAAAACCTGTGAGCTAGATTCAGCCTGTGGGTCACCAGGTTGCCACATCAGGTCTGTGGGATCAGAGAGGGTTTCCTGAACAAGACGATTTTCTTCTGAGAATTGGAAACCGTTTTGTCTCTGGCTACACTAGAGTTTAAGGGTCGGGGAGGGGAGTGAGATGAGACAGGAGAGAAAACAAGCAGCCAGACCCTGCAAAGCCTGAGAGGCCACTTGGAGGAAATGTAGATGCTGTCCAGGAGGAAAACGATGAGTCACTGGTTGTAAGCAGGGAGATAACACCGGGTGTATAACCTGCCAAACGCTGTGGGCTGCCTAGACCCCCGATCTACCCTCTCCAGCTTCCCACACACAGAAGCGGAGGGGATACCAGCCCCGCCTGCCCTCTGGACAATGACCTCTCATGTTCCCATCAGATCTGCAGAAGCTCCTGGAGATGGTTCGGGAAGATGCCCGGAGGACAGTCATAATGGAAAATGGGATGCACAAAAAAGCGCCCAGGTATTGTTCTCTTGACCCTTGGGGCAAATACAGGATATCAGAATAACAGTGATAACATTAGCCACAGCAGTTCTGAATCCTTAATATTTTTCTCTGTGACAAGCACTGAGCTATGTACTTTGTTCATGTATATCACCTCCCTGGGTTCTTACAACAACCCTCTAAGGAAGATACTGTGGTCTTTATTTACAAATGAGAAAATGAGCTCAGAGAGGCTAAGTAACTTGTTCAAGGTCACCCAGCCAACGACGGTAAGGGCACAAAACCTTCTAATTCCAAAAAGCATCCTCTTACCACCATGCTACCCTGCTTCCAGGAGTTGTAAGGTTATTCATCCACTCTTTTACTGAATATTTATGACCATGTATAGACTAGGTACTAATTATTACAGGAAGCATTGTAAAAGGGAAGCTCGGACTAAGAGGGTGAATACTAGGGAAATGTGATCTAGTCTGGGATGTGGATGAGGATCAGAGAAGTTCCCTCCAAGGAAGAGACTATAAGAGATTGTGGATGAGGCATGAAAAAGAGCTACCCAGCCAAAGTTTGGGGGGGTGGGGTGAGGAGACAGATGAACATTTCAGGCAGCACATGTGCAAACATGGTGAGGAGGGACCATGGCGCCTTCAAGGACTGAAGTGCGGCCAGAATGGGATGGAGAGAGGCATCAGTCTGTCTGGGGACCTCAGAGGCCACTTCCAGGATTCTGGTTTCCACCCTAAGAGACTGGCTCGTGGCGCTGCACTTGAAGCTGAAGTGTCCTCCTCTGGCGGAAGCCTTATCCACGGGACCTGCGACCTCGAAAAGCCTCAGAGAGCAGGCAAGCTAGAGCTGGAGTTCCCTTCCCAAGTACAGATCCTTCTGAGTAAGCAAATGACTTCCTGAAAATAAATGACACACTGGAAGAGGTTCTTCATCGCTTTCAGCCTACTGGGATGCCGGCTATGACTTATTGGTTATTGTTATTACCATAATTACAGTTCACTGAGCACTTTCACATGCATCACACCCGCCACTGCTTGCTAAAGACGAATTTGTCTGCTGCTGCCTCAACTGGCATCGGAGCTCGAAGGGTGGCACTCGGGAGGCATCCAGAGACAATGCCAGCCCTTCAGGCCCTGGCCGCTGTTACTGATTTATCAGCGTTGGAGACAGATGCTAATGATGAAGCATCAGCTCCCCGGGTCTCTCTCCTTTGTAAGAACTCATGGCATGAACACTGGCATTGGAGTCAGACTGACATGCATCTGAAACCCGGAACAGGTCAACGTAGCCTTTCTCTAAACCTCAGTTTTCTCGTCTATAGAATGAGACTTGTGGCCTCAAAGCCTTGGCCTTGGAACCAAGGAGGCTAGGGTCAATCTCCATCCCCATGATTTAATTGCTGTGTGATGTCGAGCAAGTTGCTTCACCTCTCTGAGCCTGATTCCAATTCTGTTAAGTGAGACTCATTAACAACCTACCTCAAAGAGATGTAGTGAGCACTACATAGCCTTATCTTTGTAAAATATTATACTTGTGGAAATAATGTCTATTTCAATGAGAATTAGCTGAAATAATGCATTTAACATATTAATATTAGCACCTGCCTAGCATATCGTAAGCATTCAATACATGATGACCGCCGTGACGGTGTTGGTGGTACTTTTTCACACGTGGCGTCCCACAGAATCTTCGCAGCATGTTGCTGAGGCGGGTGTATTAACAGCTAACCCATTACCAACGCCCCACCACACGGATGGAGAAGGGCGATGACTGACATGCATAAGGTCCTCAAAAGACAGAACCACGCGAGAACACAAAACTCACCGCGTGGCCTCTGTGTTCACTTCAGTGATACAATAACCATGGTTACAAGAGCGAGAACCTGTTGAGATGTCCCATCTTCAACTCCTCTGGGAGAAAAATCTCCCTAATCTCTCCCTGAGGCGGCAGATATTGGAGGCTTCTCTTAGAGCTGTAGAGAGACAGTTAAGAAAAGCTGCACATTTCTTTTGTCCTCCTCGCTTTAGAATCTGGATTCCTTTTTTCAATTTAGGCCCCACATCTGTTCCCAGCAGGGATGACAGAGAATTCTGGGGTTTTTAAGAACCCCTAAAAGCCAACTGGATCAGCCCCCAGCCTCAAAGCCAGACTGCCCTCTGGCCGTCTTAGTCCTGTTCAGGCTGCTGTAACAAAAATGCCACAGACGGGGTGGCTTACAAACAATAGGTATTTATTCGTCACAGCTCTGGAGGCTGGGAAGTCCAAGATCAAGGTTCCAGCCGAGTCGGTGTCTGGCAAGGGCCTTCCCCATAGATGGCAGTCCTTGCCACAGATGGCCGTCTTCTCACTGTAACCTCGCATGGGGGAAGGGAGGGGTTTCTTTTGTAAGGGTTTGTAAGAAACCCTGGGGTTTCTTTTGTAAGGGTGCTAATTTCAATCATGAGGGCTCTGACTTCATGAGCTAATCATCTCACAAATGCCCCCACCTCCTAATACCCTCACCTTGGGGATTAAGATTTCAACAGATGAGTTCAGGGGGATGCAAACATTCAGACCATAACATCACCTAGGAAGATGACCTTTTCTTAAAACTCTGCTAGCAGTATTTCCTTTAAAAAAAATTTTTTTTAATGTTTATTTATTTTTGAGAGACAGACAGAAGGGATTGGGGGAGGGGCAGAGAGAGAGGGAGCCACAGAATCCGAAGCAGGCTCCAGACTCTGAGCTGTCAGCACAGAGCCTGAAGTGGGGCTCGAACCCACAAACCACGAGATTATGACCTGAGCTGAAGTCAGATGCCCAACCAACTTAGCCACCCAGGCGCCCCTAGCAGTATTTTCTAAGTGTCTCTGGGGATCAGAATCAGCTGGATCCTTGTTAAAAATACAAATTTTTAGTCTTCATCTCAGAACCACTGAATCGGAATCTCCAGAGGAAACTTTATTTTTTAACAAGCACTCCAAGTGAACACTATTTCACAGTATGTTGAGAAATTCTAAGGTTTCAAAATGTGCTCTCTGCACACCAGTATCAGAAGTGTGTGTGTGTGTGTGTGTGTGTGTGTGTGTGTGTGTGTGTGTGTGTGTGTATGGTTTTTAAATGCAACTTCTGGGGCCTCGCTCCAGGCCTAACATACCCAAATCTCTGGGAGTATGGCTCTGTATTAGCAGCAATCTCTCCAGGTCTCCAGGTGATTCCTATGCCCCATAAAGTCTAAGGATCCCTGCTCTCAAAAGAGAATCCTCCCACAGATACTGACTGCCTCTAGGGCACCGTATGTTGAAGGCCTTATTAAGAGACTCATCTTGCTTTGCAGTATCTTGTCAATGCTCAAACAAACCAAGTGTGATTCTGCCTATAAAGACGTGCAGACCACCGGCAAATCAAGGTAGGAGACACCCCACAGTTATAGGGACCATTGCGGAGATGCCCCTTACCAGATTATAGAAGGTGGGGCAGGGAGGAGGGACTTTTTCCTTCTTCATTAGAAATAAGCTTCTTAATTCCTGCGGGCGGGGGGGGGGGTATCCAGGTGTCTCTCCCCACATCCCAAAGTGAATATCATAAAGTTAAAAATCTTCCTGTAGTAGAGGGATATGAAGCAAGGAGGATGTGTTACAGGACTGCCCTTTCCCTCTTTACTTGAGCAACTTGTAATGAGGGAAGGGAGGTCTGCCCCCATTTCATTTATTCATCTGAAATATACTCATCAATCCCCATGTGTGCCAGAAACCGTGCTAGGTTTGGAGGGATTCAACAGTCTGCTACCATAAATCTCACTATCTGGACTGAAGCCGTAACTTTCTCGTGTGCCACGGACCCTCTGGCAGTCTGAGGACTCCTTTCAGAAAAATGCCTTTAAGTCCGTGCTGTAAATAACAAAAGTTTACAAAGAAATCTGTAGTAATACAGATTATGACATTACAACCAAATGTGGGATATAGTAATCTATGAGCTTCTTTAGCAGTGAGTTATATAATAAGACTTAGCACATCTAATAACTACTATAATTTTAGATTAGTGCTGAGTATAAATGATCTTTCAAAATATCTGCCACAATTGTGACGCAAGGTGCAAATACATGCGATTTCCATTCCTGCTAAAGGCTAGTTGAAATAAAGATGTGACCTTTTTTCCATCTGCATTCATGGACTCCTTGAATCCTGCCTTTGGTTAAGAATCACTGGTCTAATGGGAGAGCCATGTCTTTATTAAATAATCCCACAGAGTTAGCCATATAATCATGACTATGGAAAGTGTTCTGAAGGACAAGTAAAGAGGATTGTGTGAATGTTGAGCACCAGGGGCCCAAAACTGAGTTTGACATTTAAGCTGAGACCTGAAGAAAAGAAGACTTAGCTAGCCTATGGCTGGGATAGATGGGAATCGTGTTCCAAGAAAAATGAATAGCATGTACAAAGAGCCTGAGACAGAAGGAAGCATAGAGGCATTGAGCAGAAATCAGTATGGCTGAAACTCAAGGAGGGCCAAGGAAAAGGGAGATAGAGACAGGCAAAGGGTCCTTTGTTATTTACTTCTGTTCGCTTGTTTATCACAGTGAATGCCACTACTTCCCTCACCTCCCACGTCCCCCGAGTCACACTATCAGCCCTAGAAAAGAAGAGAGCCACCTTCCAGACCATCAGGAGGAAGGTCAAAGCCAACCCACTCTCCCAAAGAATGCATCTGCAGGGGTTGGGGCTGCTGGTTGGAATCCAAACACAAGGGTTTCTGGGTACTATTCCTGGGGCCTGCATCCCAGTAAGGTGGGATAAGGGCTCAATCCATCACCTACCAGGGCTAAGACCTCTAGATCCAGTCCCCTGAGCCTCTGGGGAAAAGCAGCAAAGGTCAGGACCTTTCCTGCGGAGAGGGGTTTGGGAAGTGGCAGGCCTACCTAAAGAAGTTCCAGGCACTACAGGGCCAGAAGGGAAGGGTCAGCAGCACATCACAGGGATAAGAAAAACAGGGTTATTCTCTAGAACCACACAGATAAGGCAATCAAGTCAGTCTTCCAAGCATTTTGTAGAAACAAAGGGAGACAGGGCAAGAGAGAAGGTGAGAAACACTGATGCTGAAGGATCAGACCACTAAAGCAGGACACAAGAGAAGGTGCAGGGGAGGGACAGGCGTGCACAATGGAGCTTCACCCCTTCTAGAAACTCTGACCAGGCAAAGTCACAGGAGGGAGTAGCCACTCAAGGAATTAAATCAGCCCATACCTGGGAAGTGTTCAGTGTCATGAGAGCTGACTGATCACAGATGAGGACACTGATGATCCCGAGCTGAGTTGCTTGCCCACAGACTGGGAGCTGGTGGTGCCAGAGATGGGCTCTGGAGCCAGCTCTGTCTGCCTCCAAAATCAAGTGAAGCAAGTGTTCAGCTCAGAGTCCAGTTTAGAGAAGACAATACTTGAATGAAGAAACAGTCTGGGTTTGGGAAAATAGACATCATGACTAGGAAGACTTGACTATCCCTTCCCCAAATCTGCACTCAGCCCCAGCTTACATGCCAATTGGTGTAGAGAGAAAAACGGAAGGGCCCCAAGTGAACTTGTCCTCCAGAAGGAAAGATCAATTTTGTACAGATGAAACTGGGATCCAGAAAATATGTCATCCTGACAATATGCAGAGACAGAAGGTCAAAGTCAGACTACAAGACTCAGAGCAGGTAGAACTTGCTGTAGACCATGAAACAGGGTTGGATTTGAGAAAGTGGAGAAGAAACAAGAAGGACCCTCCAGGCAGAGGACATGGGTAGAAGCAAGGGCCAATATACACTGAGAACAATATACACTGAGTTCTATGACTGGTCCTTTGATTAGAGCCACTTCCCTTACCCGAATTCTGGAGGCTAGCAGGTGTCATAGGAGCCCCGAAGACACCCTTTCTGTGAAAAGCAGGCTCCAGGCAACTTGAAACCATCCCTTTGTGTTTCAGTGAAAGATCTAGCAGTACAAGTGGAGAAAGCCACACTCTGCTCATCCAGAAGAAGTCTAAAAGGTAAGCCAGACGGGCAGCGGAACAAACTGGCCAAAGGGACTATGGTAATCACATCCTCTATCTTCCCAGGGGTATGGAAACAACCCAATGCAGACCAGACTCCCCAAAGTCATACACATTGCTTAAAGACAAGGGTTGCCCAGGGAAAGGGACTCATGGCCAAGGTGCCAACGCAGACAACGGCAAAAAATTCCTCCTCTGTGCCAGGCACTGGGTGAAGCATTCTATATTCACCATCATGCTTATTCCTCAAAACCAATCCTATGAGGCAGGAGTGTTATCCCATTCTACAGAGGAGCAAACTGAAACCTGGCCAGGTGAGATGTCTTGCCCGAGGCCACATAGCTAAGTAGTGGTACTGGAGTTTGAACTGGAGTCTCCCAGCTCCAAATTCCATTTTCATCTCACTGTCCTTAACATTCACTGGGCTCAGGTGACCGGATGTCTCCCTGTGGACTTATTTATTTATTTTTTATAATTTTTTTTTTAAGTTCTTATTTATTTTTGAGACAGAGAGAGACAGAGCACGAATGGGGGAGGGGCAGAGAGAGAGGGAGACACAGAATCGGAAGCAGGCTCCAGGCTTTGAGCCATCAGCCCAGAGCCCGACGCGGGGCTCGAACTCACAGACCGCGAGATCGTGACCCGAGCTGAAGTCGGACGCTTAACCAACTGAGCCACCCAGGCGCCCCCTGTGGACTTATTTAATAAAGCCTGAACCACCAGCTCGATATTGGGAAGATCTGTCCTTCCTATATCCAGGGGAATGCTGAGAGAAGCATTCCATTGCAGAACACCTTGGGGCCCAGGGAATGCCGCATCATGGGTCTGATCTTGCACCCTGTCCCCTAAGCCCTTCTTATTTGTGTCTACAGCCGTACCAACCGGGACATTATCCAGTGCAAGAGTGGCGTGTGCAACACCATGAGGGCAAAGTTTTACAGCGTGGCCCAGGAAGCCGGCTTCTGTCTTCAGGACAAGATGGAAATCCTCATGAAGTAAGGGCACACATATATCCCTTCATCCAAAGGACATTCATCTAGTACCCACCATATGCCCACTGATGCCAGGTGCTGGGGCTTAGCAGGGAGTAAGGACATATTTCCTGCCCTCAGGGAGCTTACAGTCTCCTGGAAAATATGGGCAGAAACAAATAACTAAATTTATAAATATATAGGTACAAATTATAATCATTGCTATACAGGAAGAGACAGGGTACTATGAGAGAGAGAAACCATGAGGAACTAATTTAGGTCGGGTAATCCAGGAGGACTTCTCTAAGGAGGTGACTTCAGGCTGAGCCTTGACAGATGAGGAGGAGCTGACGATGTACACCAGCAGCAGGCTAAGTACATACAAAGCTCCAAGTCAGGAAGGGACATGGAAAATTTGCAGAGGAGAGAGAAGTGGGGAGTGAGAACCGCATTATGCACAGCCATGAATGCCACACTTAAGACTTGGAACTTGATTTTAAGAGCACCGGTGGGCTACTGGAAGCCTCTCTTTCCTACGCTGACAACCCAGTAACTGTCTCCCTTCCCAGCCTACCCCTTGACTGCGGTGACCATTCACCCCCAATGAACTCATCCATTCGATGAAAGTTACACGGTCACCCTGTGCTCTATCACCCTGTCAGTATGGAGGGGTTAGGGTTCAGGGCCACTGTTTCAGAGATGACTTGTCCCCGCCTTCTGGGAGCCCCCAGGCTAGTGAAGAATCCAGACAAGTAACCAGACAATGACCAGACAGCTGATGACAGCCAACATGAGAGTGAGCAGGGGGCTAAGGGAACACAGGGGAAGGATGTCTTGCCTAGCTTGAGGCAGCAATCGGAAATGTCTTCCTGGAGGAAACAACATCTTCTGTTTCATAAAAATTGGTGAGATTTCCAGAGCACCTGATATGTACCCACGAGCTTTGTATTCATCACTGAGTCCTTACAACAATCCTAGGAAATAGGTGCTGTTATTAGACCCATTTTATGGATGAGAAAAGTGGGCTCAGAAATGTCTTGTCAAGACAAGGTCACCCAGTGGCTAAGTAGTAAAGATGGAATTTGAACCCAGAGAGTCACACGCAAAGTGGGAAGGAGGGACAGGAGCTCCAGGGAAAAGCAACAGCAAAGTCTCAAAGGCCAGAAGGGGCACAGGGGACCAGGAACTGCCATTAGTCAGGTGTGGCTGGGGTTCAGGTTGCTTTCAAGGTAACCAGAGAGACAGAGGCCAGATCATAAAAGGTCTTGCTAGCCCAGCTATAGAGGTTGAACTTTATCTCAGAACTTTGTTCATGAGCTAAAGCATAAAATGCTGAGCTGGAAAATGCTGTCGAGACTGAATAATCCAGAGCCTTACAGGGCAAGTTACTCAGGGAACCTTATTCCAAGTAAAACTAAAAGCCATTGAAAGTCATATATAGGTGAATGCACTGGTTATAGTTACAATGCAAAGTCTCCTTAGAGAGCTAGGGCATATGCCCAAAACAGTAAGAGGAGTGGAGAAGAGAGGAACCAACCTGAGTTAAACACCTACTGTGCATCTGGCACTAAGCTCCGCACTTCGCACACATTGTATCACTTAATCCTCACCTCTGAGAGCTAGGACCATTATTATCTTCCATTTTACAGATTAGAAAGCTGTGTAAATACAATATAAAGTAGGGAGAGAATGATAAATGGTGACTGGCTTTCACAAGAAAAGAGCGTTTCAGGACCTTGGAGAGAGCTGTGTCATCTTGTGGCCTGAGCCACATTGTAAACTGAAGAGTGAGAGGGCTGAGGACTTCATAGAGAAAAAGGTGTTTAAGTCAGATCTCAAAGGGCAACTGGGATGGATAAAGAAGAAGGGGGTCTGATCTTCCTCTTTTTCATACATCCTGTGATGCAGGCGCCAAGAAGAGAGAGGTCTCCAGAAGTTCCATTCTTTTGTCTTGGTCTCCGATTTTAAAAAGGATATAGCAAAAATGAGGCATCAAGTCTCCATGATAAAAGGAGATGCAAAAGAAATTGCAGACCACTGGTAAAGATCCCCGGAGTCAGATAAGATGGTCTTTGACGGGGGAAGAGGGAAGGGGAAAGGGGCTGTTGTTGGAAAATCACATTTGATCAAGACAATTCTTGGCCATAGACAGGCTGTCAGGCAAGAACCCCTCAGTTCCTGAACCACAGACAATCCAACAACTGTATTCTCCATATTTATTTTTGGTCTGGATCAGACTATCAAATATGGACTAATTTGCCAGCCTCTTGGAAAATGCAGATGAGGCAAACCACATGAAAATTCCTACAGATTGTGAGGTTTATGGGGCAATCCCTACATTCTCCAAATAAGTTGACCCTTTAAGGATATAAAACCAGGAAGGCATATCCTAGAAACACTGTGCCCCAGCATGGGGTTATAATATAAATACAAGAAAAAACAACATGGACTGAGCAGTTACTGGGTGGCAGACACTAACCTAAGAAATTTTCCTACCTTATTTATTTTATTCCCCACAAAAATCCTGAAAGTTACATATTAATACCCACTTTGTAAACAAGGAAACCTAAAGATTTAAACCCCTGTCTGACCCCAGTCTCTATGCTCATCTAAGATACAGAATTAGAGTCTGCCATGCACCCCATCATGGCAGGGTGAGTAAATCAAGATCTCAGAGTAAGATGAGAAAGTCTAAGCATGTACCCAGGGTCCTTTCCATGATTTTAATAATGTAGAATGGGAGTTTACAAGGAGACACAAATAAATATATGAATCTATACCACCAAATATAAAATACAAAGCAATACAAGCAGCCCAAAGTACACGGTAAATGATCAGTTTCTTCTTCAAATTTCTCTACAATTGATTCATCTACATGGGGGGGGGGCCTTTTTTCTTTTTTAAAAAAATTTTTAATGTTTATTTATTTTTGAGAGAGAGAGAAAGCAGAGTGTGAAGAGGGGCGGGGAGAGGCAGAGAGAGGGAGACACAGGCTCCAGGCTCTGAGCTGTCAGCACAGAGCCTGACATGGGGCTGGAACTCATGAACTGTGAGTTCATGACCTGAGCTGAAGCTGGACGCTTAACCGACTGAGCCACCCAGGCGCCCCACCTTTTTTTTTTAAAGAGATGCCGTCTCCTGCCTTAAACCCTGGTCACACCTGAACCACCTCCAGGTAGGAATCTACCTTGTTCCCACCATCTCAAGAATGGATTACCAAACTACCCTCAGACTGCTGCAGCATTCAGAAATGTTTTCTAAACCCGCTGAAACACACAAAGCTGTGGTCCAAGCTTACTCACTATCAGAGACATAGAAAATACACACACACTTCCCCTTCTTCTTCCCCCTCCTCCTCCCTTTTCCCCCTCCCCCTCCTCCTCTTCCATCTTGTGTTTAAAAGCCCCTTGCATCCTGGCAGGTATCCCACAGATATGCCCATGTCCTCCTGGCCTGATTAGCCCTCAAAAGAGAAGCATCCAAAATCTCAGTGCCCCTTCCTTCCTTCTAGCTTTCCACATTGTCTGCTTGATAGAAAAATCATAAATGCTTTAAAGCATGCCCTTAATTTGTTTTTTTAATGAGATGCAAATCATGCTCCAGCTTTTACTACCCCTAAAAAAATAAAAAGACTTGCCTGATCTGTGGGCTGTTTACATTTCGGATGGAGGCAAGCCTCCCAGGTGAAGACATGCTGCCCTGGAGATATTACATGAGTGGTAGAAACAGAAAGTGGGGGTGGAAGCTCTAAGATACTCAGACCCACCCCCCAGCAGGTTCCTAACTGGCTCTCTCTTCTTGGGATTGGGAATTGAAGGTACTTTGATCTGCTGTCCAAACTCCCCAAAGATCTGAAGAATTTCCGCCCTGCCAAAAAGATCCTGGCGAAACTACAGAAGTTTGGGGAAAACCTAGACCTCAGGATCAGGCCCCACGTCCTCCTGAAAGTGCTACAAGACCTGAGAATCTGGGAACTGTGCTCTCCGGACATCGCTGTGGCTATTGAGGTAACTACTGTGTCCTTTCCCGTCCTCACTGTGCCTCCAGTGTCCTCATTCAGTCATCTCTCAACATCCAGGCACCATTTAAGTGCTGCACACACAATTAAAAAGACATAAGGTCTCTGCCTTCACGGAGCTCATCATCTAACAGGCGAGGGATTATCACATGACCTTGGTGGTTTCAAATCCAGGGGACATTATAGTCTATGTAAATGGTGCCCCCTGGGGAAACTTGGAGGCTTTGGAGACACATCAGTAAATGGACACATGAATAAAGGAACCAGCGATCATAAGAAGAAGCACTCTAAATCTGGCCCGTGAAACAGCAGCAAAGACCTCACCTGTGTGCTTATTAGAAATCTGGAATCTCGGGCTTTAAACCAATGCAGAACCTACATGTAAATGAGATCCCAGGTGATTTGTATGCACAATAAAGTTTAAGGAGCACTGATTTAAGGTAAATGTACAGCGGACCTATCTTAACTAGGATGAGTGGGGAAGGTGACTTTTAAGCTGAAACAGAACTTGACTTGTGTGAGGGACTCCTAGGCAGTCAATAGGTTGGGGAGGAAGCAAGCAAGGAGGTGCAAGGATATGAGGGGACTGCTCAGTCTGTGCAGACTTTTGAAAGTCAAGTTAAGGATTTAAGTCTTCATCTTGAGGCTGCAGAGAAGCCACTGAATGGTTTTTAATGATAGTTTATCATCACTACCCACTCTAGACATTCCTAGGGCATCAAAAGCTATCAGCAAATAGGAGGAGAGGGAGGGATTCCATCCTAAGGTATTAACAGAGATTAACAGAGTGACTTCCTTAATTTCACCCCATGGCATATGTACATTTTCACAGGGCTTTCAATGTCTCAAGATAAAGATGGGACTCTAGTGGTGGAATTCTCAGTCCTCTGGGTGTTTTCATGCCAGACTGGCGCTCCCACAGGCTGACCTGGGTGATTATATGTGGGTGCAAGGTGAGGAGTCCAGGGATGGGGGATAACCCTGTGGACAAATCCCTAGGTCCAGACTCTACTCCCTACATCTTGTGAAGCTCCTTCAGGAAGGACTGGTAGGCTAGTCCAAAACTAACTCGAGGGTAACTCTCCACTCCCCACTTGCCAATTATGGGGTCCACTTTCCACCTGCCAGCTATGGGGGTATAGAAGAGGCAATCTCTGAGTGGGTAAGATAAAAGGGGTATGGATGCTCCCCCATTCTCTGAGGTGAGTTCACCACCCTGGCTAGTAAAATTTAGCATGTTCCTCTCCCAGTGAGAACATCACAGAATGTGGGGGTCTCTTAATCCTAGAGCCTATATGAAATTCTACATTTTGTATCTTAAACCTTTCCTGGAAGCAAGTTATCATCAGTTCTCAAAGAAGGCTACAAACCAAAAAAAGTGTAAGGACAAATGACTTTTTAAAAAGATATTAAAGTAAGACAGAAAGAAAAATGCAGACAGCTGGGTTTTCCTGCTCTCCCCAAATTTCTCTGGGTCAACAGTGAGAAAAAGGGGCTTAGTCTGATGAACCAGGAAGCTGGAAAGGTGTTCTTTTCTTGAGAGAACAACCCCCATCACGATGCTCCAGGCATTATGAGTATGTGCATGGTTAAAGGTATCCTGGAGCCACCAACCTCAATCACACATATTCTAGGATCTTGGAGGTGGGGCAGGAAAGGGAGTCTAGCTTTCAGACCAAATCTCAGGTTGCCACTGTGTTTTCCCCACAGTTTGTACGTGAACACATCATCCATATGTCTCAAGAGGATTATATCAACTGGCTGCAGAACCGGATCAATATCCCCATCCGATCCCACAGTCTCCGGACATAGACTGGGCCTGGGTCAACCAGCTGTCCCACTGGAGGAGGACTAGACTACACAGTATCCTTGCTTCCTATCCGGGTTCTTCCTTCCTATCTACTCTCATGGATACCCACTAGAATATATGAGACTGACTTCCGGCAACATTCTAGAGGGAGATACTCCCAGGTGGAAACTCCTCTGAACCTCACACCCCGCCTCAAACTCCCAGTGTCTGTTCCTCATTGGTCCAGTCTGACTCTACCCACTCCCTCTCCAAATTCCTTTACCTTACTCCTCTTCCTCAAATTCTGGCTAATAAAATGGAGCTGAATATTTGGTGTCTGGCTGGGAAAGAGTTGGAGCTGTGGAATTTGGGTGTGACATTCAGATCCTAATAATGACCACAGTTACCATTTATTGAGCTTTCATTATGCCATAGGCCCCCAGTGTTGGGTGAAATTTTATTGCCTGATAATATCATTTATGTTTTTTAATGTTTATTTATTTTTGAGAGAGAGAGCGAGAGGGAATGCTCCAAAGTGGGGGAGGGGTGGAAAGAGAAAGGGAGACACAGAATCCAAAGCAGGCTCCAGGCTCTGAGCTGACAGCAGCGAGCCTGATGCAGGGCTTGAGCTCACGGACCATGAGATCATGACCTGAGCTGAAGTCGGATGCTCAACCGAGCCACCCAGGTGCCTCTGCCTGATAATATCATTTAAATTCTCACAATAACCTTGGTTAAGTAGGGAATGGTGATGTTGTCCCCATTTACCACCATTGGCGCTACAGCGTATTTCTCAACATTAAGTATAGGCAACAGATGGATAGTGGGGTAGGTGGGTAGATGAATGGGTGGGTGGATGGATGGGAGGATGGATGGATGGATGGATGGATAGGGCATTCATTCCCCAACAAGGCAAATGGTGTGCAAGAAAATCTCCACCTTAATAGTCCTCATATATTTCTGGTGCTCTTGCTTGCATAAGGAAGCTCAACTTCCTGTCATCTCAAATTGTGTATGGACTCATCACCATTTTACCTCTTTTCTCACTTTAGTCTTATGCTTACCTATATTCTCACTAAGTTATAGAACCTGTAGTCATTTTAACTCTCACTGATGGCCCAGCTGATTAATGATTAAACAACTGGACTTGATTTGCTCTTATTCCCAGATTGGCAGAGCACTCACATAGGCTGGCCCTCCACATCTCTTCATGATGATCTGGAAGGGAGGGAGGAGTGTGGAACCAGAACTATTTTTCAGTGTAAGCAACATCTTTTTTTTTCTGTTCACCTAGTCAATCATTTACTCATTCATTCAAAGAATGTTTACTGAGAGTCCAATATGCATCAACCAAGTTCTAGGTTCTGAAGATACAGCAATGACCAAAGCAAACAAGGTGCCTTCTGTCTTGGATGTTACATGGAGACAGACAAGTCAAATGGGATCGGCAATGGGATTGCATAGGCAATGGGATGGGCATAGGGATTGCATAGCATCACACGTCTCTTCACACTGACATCCTTTGTTAACATGATACCTTGACAAGCCATGAGGTGCAAATTTGAGACACTGCCTATAAGAAGTCTGCGAAGTTAAGAGATTCCAAACCTCTTTGTATTAAACAGGAATTTAGGTGAGGGGGAGGAGAGAATAAAGGAGAGGAACCAAGGGAGGAAAAAAGAGGAAGAAGGGAAGGGGGCTGAGTAACAGAGTGAGAAGGAAACTAGGGAGAAAACCAACCAGGGAAAAGTCCCCAAGGTGGGGCTGGCCAAGAACTACCAACCAAACCAACCCCCTCCACTGTATCACCTTGGATCTTCAGTCATTTCTATCACACACTCAAGTGCCATCTGTGAGTGGTGTTTTGAGGAAATAGGAAGAAAGGCTATGTTCTACATCTGGGTCTACCTGGGGGTAAAGAAAGGGCTTGAGGGACTCAGAAATGAACACAGTAAAGAGTTTAGTAGGAGCGGAAAGTCAGAACAGACTACTATTCCATAAGCTCTCTAGATTTACAGAAATCCTGTATGTACATTTGGCCCCCCACTAGACAGGGGATGGGACTCTGCCAAATTGATATATATCTCATACATCTCTCAAACGTCAGGTGACATTTAATTGCGCTAGAGAATCAGCACAATGGTGCTCAATTAAAGCAAGTACAAGAACATCCCAGGGGACATAGGGCTGGGGGTGGTAGGAGGGAGTGGGTCTCAACTCATACTTGAGATGTCAGGAAAGGTTTTCTAGAGAAGGTGATTATACCTGTAAGATGAGTGGGATCCAGGTAGAGAAAGGTAAGGAGGGAGGGAAGAATGTTCCAGGTACAGAGAAGAGCGTGCACAGTGGCCTAGAGGCAAAAAGAAAATTGATGTCATTTGAGAAACTAAAATAACAAGGTCTGACTAAACTGTAAGATCAGGTTGACAGGGTAGGGAGATGGAGGAGGAAAACTGGAGGGAGGTAGAGACAAATTTGGAGATGCTTTCTAGGCCATGTTATGAGGTTAAGACCAACTTACTGGCAATAGGGAGCCACAGAAGGATTCTGAGCAGGGGAATAATCAGATTTGTATTCAGGAAAAAAGAAAAGGCTACCGTGTAAGTGCAAGGCAGAAAGCAGGGAGCTAAGATAAGGCTGTCACAGTGATTGCAGGGAGAGCAATGGCAGTGGGGAATGAAAGTCTCTTTAAAAGAATCAACAGAACCTGGTGTGGTGAGTGACAAGCAGGCAGAAGGCAGAGTGTCAGGAATCATGTCTGGCTTTCCAGCTTAGATCTCCGCGTGGAGGATGGTGCCTTTAATGTACCAGGAGGAAAGGAAGAAAAGAAAGTTCTGAATGTTCTGTTTTGAGCATATTGAGTGGGAATATCAAGTGGAAGGATCTGAAACTCAGGAGAGAGGATGCAGTGGAGATAGAAATAATGACATCAACATCGCATGGGCCCTGATGGCTAAAGCAGGAAGTGGGAGGAGAGGTTAGGAGAGGAGAAGACACAGAAGGCCTTGAGGATAGACGGACAAGAGCATCAAGCAACCCACTCACAACCTAGCATTGACTGAGGGACTGCTTTGTTGCAGACACTGTGGAAAACACCTGACATGGATTATCTCATTTCATCTTCACGATTCTGCAAGGCCAGGCTCATCTGCTCTAGAGACGATGAAATCGAGCCTCCCAAAAGTGTCCTGCTGACTCTGAATTCCCTCCCGACCTCCACCGCTGCCCTCTCTGACCCCAGTCCTCACCGTATGAGACGAAGGGGTCACAAAAGTTATCTTGCTTTTGAAATACCAAAGAAACAGCTCTACTGGCAGGACTTCCTGGCATTGTATTTATTTACAGCTGCAGCGCATTCCACAGTGTGCAAATAAGAAAACATACTCCAGTAATAGCTGAGCTGATGTTCACAGCGTCGCTCTTAGGTGGGCATTGTTCTAATCCACATTTTACAAGTAAGGATAGTAAAGACACCAAACCTTAAAGTCATCTGCCAACAATCACACAGCCAGTAAGTGGAGGAGCCAAGTCCCGAACATACCTGTTTTGGGCAGGGGAGATGCTGAAAATCACGACACTGGGCCCTCCTGCTGGCGGCTTTCTGAGCCTAGTTCTCAGAGCTGTAGCTCCATCTAGTGGTCGGTATCAACATTACGCTCCCATCATGCTAGTCAGCGGAACAGAACCCTCTGCCAAAAAGGAAGAAGGCAAGCATTAAGAGTAACAAGACCATTCTGCTTAGACAAGGAGTATTTACTCAAACAACAAAGGCATTTGACAGCTAGGATAGACTGGGGACTAGGAGGAAAGAATACATCACCTCCCAGATCATAGGCTCAAAGAAGAGCCACAGGGAGAAATAAGTTTTGCTGTGAGCATCTTCATCAGAATCATAATTAAGCACCTACTATGCGTCAAGCCTCTGCCAGGTGACCAGGATCCACTGTCCTGCTGCTCTGACCAGGCCACCTGGGTGGCTATCCTGAGAGTTTTAAAAACCATATGTGCCCTCACAGAAGCTTTTTCTGTAAAGGAGCAGAGAGTAAATATCTGTTGCATATTCTTTTTATATGTGTAGCCCTTTAAAAACATAAAAACCATTCTTATACTGGAGGTCGTATAAAACAGACTACACCGAGATTTGGGCCACGGGCTATAACTTACTGACCCCTGTTAGAGCGTAAACTGAAGGAAGAAAGGGAATTTTCTAGTTTTCCCTAAAACCTGAGACGGGGAGGGGCGCCTGGGTGGCTCAGTCGGTTAAGCGGCCGACTTCGGCTCAGGTCATGATCTCACGGTCTGTGAGTTCGAGCCCCGCGTCGGGCTCTGTGCTGACAGCTCAGAGCCTGGAGCCTGTTTCAGATTCTGTGTCTCCCTCTCTCTCTGACCCTCCCCCGTTCCTGCTCTATCTCTCTCTGTCTCAAAAATAAATAAATGGTAAAAAAAATAAAATAAAAATAAAAAAAACCTGAGACAGGGAGAGCTGGTGAAAATAATATGGTAAACATGTAGACAAAAGGTTCTTTTGCACTATTCACAATAGTTAGGGAATCTTACATTTCCTTTAGGAAATGGGGAAAGTGGGGGCGCCTGGGTGGCTCAGTCAGGTAAGCATCTGACTTCAGCTCAGGTCATGATCTCACGGTTCGTGAGTTCGAGCCCCAGGTCAGGCTTTGTGCTGACAGCTCAGAGCCTGGAGCCTGCTTCGGGTTCCGTGTCTCCCTCTCTCTCTGCCCCTCCCCTGCTCAGGCTCGCTCTCTTTCTTTCTCTCTCTCTCAAAAATAAATAAACATTATTTTTTTAAAGGAAATGGGGAAAAGGAACGTATGCATGCGTTAAAAATTCTAACACCACAAAAGGACATATGCTAAATAGTACTTCTTTCCCCTCCAGACCTCAGACCCCACTACCATCTAGAAAGCAACCTCACCGTACCTAGTAGCTTGTGTATCTTCCAGAGTTACTCTGTGCATATACAAGCCAAAAATAAATAAATTAAAATGTAGCACTTATTGTGTGCTTACTGTACTCCAGGTATAGTTCTAAGTGCCTTGCATGTTAATCTTAGTTATCCTGAGAGCAGATCTCAGTATCACTCTGATATTTACAGTAGAGGAAACTGGGGTGCAGAAAAGTTGAGGAACTTGCCCAAAGCTACAGAATTTGGGTGAATATCCTTTTTTAATTTTTAACGCAAATAGTGGGCCTTATATACAAACTTTTGCATTCATTTATCTTGGTGGTGATCTCACTTCATTATCTTCCTACTTCATATGAAGGAGGAGAGTTTCCTACCATGGAGTTTCGTACCATGGAAACCAAGAGTTGCACTGTCATCACCATCCTGTCTTGACATTTTTCATGGATCCCAGATCAGGAAGGACCTGGACCAAAAGATATGACCAACTAGAAATCCTGGAATGAAAGCCTAAGCTAACTTTAAAACCACTCCCACGGGGCACCAGTTAAACATCCAACTCTTGATTTTGGTTCAGGTCATGATCTCGTTGCTTGTGAGTTTGAGACCTACATTGGGCTCATCATTGATAGTGCAGAGCCTGCTTGGGATTCTCTCTCTCCCTCTTGCTGCCCTTTCCTTGCTCACTCTCTGTCTCTCGAAATAAATAGACTTTAAACAAATAAAAAATAAAACCACTCCCACAACATTTCCCTCTTTATCCAAACCACTCATTTCAGTCCTTGAGTCTCACTCTGCATGGCTGAGGTTGAGGGTCCTCCCCTGTTTTGAGTCCCAGAGGTAGCCAGGGGAAGCCATATACAGATGAGGCAGAGTAAAAATTTAATAAAAGGGACAATTTTCTGACTGACTAGGCCAGACATTATATCATTAGTTCCTATTCATTCACTGGTTGAATCCTTGTAATCACCCTAGGAGGTTGGCATTATTGTGTTTACTCTCATTTTACAGATGAAAAAAGTGGAGACTCAGCAAAGTAAAGTGGCTTGCCTAAGTCACATACTTTCAAGCAATGGATCCAGAGTTCAAATTCTTGTCTTGAGATTTTGCAATATTGTTTTCGCTATATTTCACTGCCTCTCTACTTATATAGAGGCTTTTGTGTTGGGATTCATATTGGTCATCTTTCCATGGGGGCAGAGCCACAGCTTTAGTGATAAGTTAAAAAAAAAAAACATTTATATCTGTCAAAGGATGTTCACATCCATTAATACCCTATGATCTTCAAAGCAATCCTCTGAGACGTGCAAAGCAGGTCTTACATTTCAAAGACAGGACATACTCAGTAACTTGAGACATGGACCTGGCTTTCTGATCCTCGAGCTTTCTTCACCTCACTAGCCTGGGAGACTGAGCACAGGAGCCACATTCGCTCACACTGTGGGGGACAGCGTCCTAACGTCCTTTCAGCTCTAGTGTCAAAATAGCTCCCCAAATTTCTGTTTGTTTATTTGCTTGTTTATTGTCTGTCTGCCCAGCTAGACTTAGGTTCATGAGGGCAAGGACTGAATCTGCTTTATTCATCAATATATCCCCAGCACCTTTCTTAGGACTCCTGGCATCAACTGGATGGATGGATGGTTGGGTGGATGGATGGACAGAAGGATGGTGAGATGGACGGATGGTTAGATGGGTGGATGGTTGAGTAGATAGATAGGTATATGGATGATTGGGTGGATGAATGAATGAATGAATGAATGGTGGATGGATGGATGGATGAGTAGATGGACGGTTGGGTGAATGGATGGATCGATAGATAAATGGTTGGACGAATGAATGAATGTATGAATGATGGATGAATGGATGGATAGATGAGTAGACAAATGGGTAGATGGATGGCTGGGTGGAGGAGCAGATGGACGCATGGATGACTGTGAGAAAAGCCATCATCAGGGTCAGCTGATCTGAAGGATCTGAAGGATCCTCAGATATTTACTGCCTTCTGGGAAATATGAATGTCCATGAGGTGGCAGATATGCCAAATCAAAACTACCCATCCTGACAAAGCTGGGGACTAATGGTATAAGAAATAAACCAGAAGCTTAGTGTACTGAAGCAAAACCAGCACAAACACGTCTACTACCATGACTCACCATGTTAGGGAGAGTAGAGCCGAGGCATTCCATTTACCTCAGACTTTTAAAAGTGACAAAAAGATACTTTCAAAGCTTGGGACAAGATTACTATTGAACAGCAGAGGCTCTCCCATCACTTAATACCCTCCTTCCATCCTTTTCCCAGTCCATCTTCTGTGTTCCCATGAAAAGTCTTCCTCACTTGCCCTTTGGGACTATATCCATTTCTATTAATGCTACCCAACAGCCAGCTCCCGTTCTTCTTTTGCTAAACGGGTCCTAATTTTGTACAGGTGTCTACCCCTCCTCCCCATGTGAATCAGGGTAGACCCTGATCGGTCTAAATCTATACTGGTAATCTCATTCCCCATGCCAGGATTGATCTATAAATGATCATGTGACCCATGAGTTTTACCAATGAGTTGCAAAAGGAGGCTTCTGAAAAAGGTTTCTCTTTCTCCTGAAAGACAGACACATGGGGAAAACAGTCTTTCCTCCCCCTGGAGGTTATCACATAGGTCCAGAATTGTGCAGGCATCTTACTACCAATAGAGGGCAGAGCCAAGAGAATTAGGTTAGTTTGGACTTTTGCAATGTGAGATGAGATGATACAGCCTCTCATTATTTCAATAGATGAGTCTGGGTTTCCTGTTACTTACAACTAAAAACACTCAGTTACGAGAACTAGGTGAATTAGCATTATCATCCTTCTCACTTAACCAACATCTGCTCTTTTAGTGGCAATTTGAATGACAATGTCCTTCTTCACAAATTTCAGAGAAAGTCTTTGACTCTTTTAAGCAATGTGCCCTCGTGCCAGGGAGAATCCAGCTTTGTTATTTGGGGCGCCACAAAAAGGCAACAGGTCTTCCAAACAGAGAAATTAACAATGCCAAAACCTTTTCTGAAGATTTAAACTCGTAGCAAGAATGTGAAATTCTTCTCACCAAGAATTGGAGGCTGGAGGACATGATACTGTATAAGGTGCTTTATGAGGCACCTTCTTTCCCAAAGTCCCACAAATCTAGGAACAGAGGTGAAAAAGAAACACTGGAAATTGGGGCAAATTTTCAATTTCACACTGATTTGAAGAAGGTGTTCATGGGAACAGGTATGTGAAGGTAGGGAATGATTCACACTGATTGAAAAACAAGTCCTGGGGCGCCTGGGTGGCGCAGTCGGTTAAGCGTCCGACTTCAGCCAGGTCACGATCTCGCGGTCCGTGAGTTCGAGCCCCGCGTCGGGCTCTGGGCTGATGGCTCAGAGCCTGGAGCCTGTTTCCGATTCTGTGTCTCCCTCTCTCTCTGCGCCTCCCCCGTTCATGCTCTGTCTCTCTCTGTCCCAAAAATAAATAAACGTTGAAAAAAAAAATTAAAAAAAAAAAAAAGAAAAACAAGTCCTGGAGACAACTGGAAGAAAGGAGTTAAGGGGAGGGAAAGCAAAACTTTGGTGGGTGGGAGGTGGGAAGGGGCAGCTCACTGATGTTCATGGAGCATTTGAACCAGGTGAGATCTCGTCATCTACTTGAGCTCAAGGACCCACCTGTGGCAGGCCACGTGCAAGATGCCAGAGTTATAAAAATAGAGACATCTAGACCCTATCCCCCAGAATTAGATGCAGAAGGCTTAAATGCAGAAGGGTTAAATGATGGCCCTATAGCATGATGGTTAAGAGAGAAGATCCTGGTGTCAGATGAAGAAAGTTCAGATCTGAACTGTGCTCTCACTAGCTGCATGACCTCAGGAGATATCTTCACTTCTACACACATCATCTGTAAAATAGCTATACCACCAAGGGATCAGTAAGACAACACGTATAAAGCCTCCAGCTCTTAGTAAGAACTCAATACACATTAGCTATGACAACGATGGTAGTGGTGACCGAGAAAGTGGTGCAGATGGAGCACACAGAAGCTGCCTCCCCGGTCAGGCAAGTCAAGGAAGGTGTATCAGTCACTGTCTTTAGACATAAGCGATAAAATCTGATTCTGGCTAGTTTAACCGTGAATTGCTGCCTCCAAGAACTTATGTTCGGATTGCCAAAACCTAGCTCACATGATCGCATCTGAGCTGCCAGAAAGGTTGAGAAAGCAAGTATGGACTTTTCATCTTTTATAATAGGAGGAAGATTCATCTCATAAAGTGCAAGATACAAAAAAAAAAAAAAAAAAAAGAGAGAGGGATTCAGATGCTAGCCACAGAAAAAAGCAAAAATGTCTTGTAGAGAAAGCTTCCTGGAATAAGTACCATTTCAGCTGAGTTGAAACCAACCCACAATTCATATTTTACCAATAAAGAAAATGAGGCACAGGGTGGTGAACTTTTCCAAGGCCACAAGCTTTGGAAGGAAGTGAGAGTAAGACTGGGAATAGGGAGAAGTAGGGTGTGGGGGAGACCCCAGAAGAGACCTCTCATGGGGCTGTGGGAGGGAGATGCTGTAAGTCCCAGCTGGAAGTTGATGTTGAGTCTAGAAGTGGTGGCCACAGAAGAGAAGAGTAGATAGTGGTTAATCTCCACATCTGGGAAGAAGTTGGGATCCACCATAGAAGAACATTATGTAAAAAAGAAATGGTCTCATCTTTATCCCTAGTTCTCTGGAGGGAGCCTCTAAACCCTGGGAAGTTCCCAAATGATAGGAGTATCTTTGTTACTCATGTGGAGCCCCTAGGACCACACCTGAGTTTATGCAAATGAAGTGTCCCACAGTGGGCCCCTAGATAGTTTTAGACCAGGTGCAGGCCATATCAGAGAGATTAACCATGTGATTAGAGTACCAGGGCTTCGAGTCATATGATATGAGTCTGTCCTCAAGGGCCAGAGATCCGGTTCAGCCACAGGGTCAATGATTCAATCAGTCATGCCTCTATAATAAACCCAAATAAAAATTCTGAGTGCCTGGAGCTTCAGTAAGCTTCCCTTGTCAGTAATCCTATACTGATGTGCCAAAAGGATGATGCTTCTTGAGGACCTGGAAGCTTCACACTTCGGACCCTCCCAGACCTCATCCTGTGAAACTCTTAATTTGGAAGGTCTTGATTTGTACCTCTTATAATAAAACTCTGGACATAATTACCACACTTTCCTAACTTCTGTGAGTTGTTCTAGTAAATTACTCCATCTTGAGGGGCTATGGGAACTCCCAAATTGTAGCCTGTTGGTCAGAAATGTAGGTGACTTCTGGGGAACCCTGAACTTGTGGATAATATCTTGAGGGCATTCTTGTTGGGGACAGTGTCCTTAGCCTGTGAGATGTGACCCAACTCTGCATAGTTGGCATCACCATTGCCTTGTAAGGAGAAATCTATAATCCAGGCAAAGGACCACACTGTCCCAACACTGAGGTTTGGCCTCCATCAAGGAAAGTCAAGGCCTCCGTCAAAAATACAGAAGACGTGTATAGCTTGTGCCTGCTCATGCTCTCTTCTTTAGGTAGCAGCCCCTTCTCCTTGACTCTTATTCGTTGCAGATCGTGAGAGTTTAAACCCTGGTGCCAGCTGTAGACATGTGACCAAGACCCATCCCATCCAAGCATTACAATTACCTATCATTTAGCAAATGATTCAGGAACTTGACACCCAAGGTAACCCAATAAAAGTCAATCCCTGAACTTTCACTGGAATTGGTGAGAACAGAGAGCTTTCTTCTGGAATCGTTGACTATAAGGATAAAATAAGCCTAGAGCTTCCTGGAGCCACCACATACAGAGACACAAAAAGAGGAAAACCAAGCTGAGATTGCAGTAAGAGGTATGCCAAATCTTGGTTACCTCATTTGAACACCTGGTTCTATCCAGACCTTTGAAATGTTTAGTTGTGGGGGCCAACAAATTCTCTTTTCTGCGTAAGCTAGATTCTGTTTGGTTTTCTTCCCTTGCAACAAGAAGATCCAATGGATGCAAAAAGAGAGAGAAAGGAGATCTCTGAGCAGGTCTCACCAAATCCTAGACACCCTGAAGAGAGGCCCCTCCTCTCAGGGGTGGCGGAATAGTAGGAGAAAGACTAACATCAGATGTATCACGCAGGTAAAGCTAAGAGAAAATCTCCAGTTAAACCCACAACATCAATCAAAAGAAAAGGGAAAGACTAGGAACACAGATGTTTTATCACTCAGCTTTGCAGCAGGTGTGAAAGTGCCAATTTGGATTTAAAAGAGCATGAAACAAATGTAAGGTGGGGACTGTTATCAGAGCCAACCCTCATGTTATCTACCACTGTGAAAAGAGTGCTAGGTAAGTGGATTTCCTAGCTCAGTGGTCTCCCAAGTGGGGTAGGTGGGGAGAGTGATGGTGCACAAGACAATCCATTAGGGAGCAGAAGAAAATACTGGAACTTATATTTGTAGTCATCTTAGCTAAAGTGTACTTTAAGCACTACTGGTAACTGAGATGTGGATTAGCTCTGGAACCTTCATTCGGCCTATATCAAGAATGGCACCAGGTACCTGGGATCAAACACTTAAGCCAGGAAACCCAAGAGGAGATGAGAGTTCCACAATATGAAGAGGTTAATTATGGCTTCATTATCTTCTCATTCCCCAGCCTTATTTCCAATATAAATTATAATGCTTCTTCTTCCCTCCGCCCCCCAGTTTTAATTTTTTTTTCAAATTGAGTTATAATTGGCATATAACACTGTATTAGGTTTAGGTGTACAACATAATGATTATATATATATATGCCATACATCCCCATACATATTATATATATATATATATATATATATATATATATATATATGCCATACATCCCCATACATATTTATGATTTTTTTCTTGTGATAATGACTTTTGAGATCTACTCTCTTAGCAACTTGCAAATACACACTACAGTACTATTAACTATAGTCATCATGCTATACATTATATACTTATTTATCTTACAACTGGAAGTTTGTACCATTTGACCACCTTTGCCCAACTAACCCCACCCCACCTCTGGCAACCACTCTGTATCTATGAGTTTGGTTTTTTCAATGCCTCCTCTTTAATGCCTGCCATATTATTTCTACAACACCAAGTATGCCTGTGATATGGGCACTGCCGTCTCTGTACCCCAGTGATGCTCTCAGGTACTGGGGGATTTGCTACCTGAATGTGCACTAACTGGCTCCAGACAAATGCTTTCCTGATTAACCCCTCATCTCTCTCCTCCTTAGCTTTCTGGATTCTCTCCCAGCGAAACTGAGGTTGCCAAGAGAAACAATGGACCCAACCTGTTCAATTAGGAAGCTTAACTTTACGTAGAGTTGTGTTTTCTCCCTAAGTCCCAGTTCAGTGGTTCCATTTCCCCTGGCTAAGACTACTAGGAGGTCAGAAGGTCAAGAACCCGAATTACAGAGCATGAAACAACACTCTGCAATGTCTTCTAGTTACTCCTGCAAAGTGGCTCTTCTGAGTGCACTCTAATTATCTCTCTCAGCCATGATAACAAAGAGGTTTGATGCTTCAGAGGAGTAAAGAAGCAGATAATCTATCCCTGAGTGATTTTTTTTTTTACTTGGGGTGGCACAGAGACGCCATCCTCCACTTTGCTAAAACAGTAGCAGAGGGATGCCTGAGTGGCTCAGTTGGTCAAGTGTCCAATTGACAGTTCAGAGCTTGCTTGGGATTCTCTCTCTCTCTTTCTCTCACTCTCTGCCCCTCCCCTGCTTGTGCACGCACGTGCACAGCTCTCCTTCTGTCTCCTCTCTCCCCATCCCTCTCTTTCTCTCTGCCCCTCCCCCTCTCATGCTGTCTCTCTCTCTCTCTCTATCTCTCAAAATAAATACATAAACTTTAAAAAAATTAAAAAACAAAAATAAAACAGCAGCGGTATCTCACTTGTGAGCAGTCCCAACAGGAGAATGTACAAAAACAATAAATTCGATGCTCTTTCTTCTTCATGAGAACATTCCATTACACATCCAGCGATTCTAGGGCATCTGAAATGTGGTCTCATTTACAAACATTTTATGTGTACTTTATTATTTCATGAACCACTGATCACATAAAGCAGATTCACTTCCCTCCTCTTCTTCAAGCTAATATTGTTTTACATTTCCAGAAAACTCACCAAAAAAGAGAAAAGAAGACAGCAGATGTGTAGATCTCTGTCACAGGCTATGGTGCTGTGTGTGGTCGTAGTGTTGTAGGATTAAGAGATGGACTCAGACCACAGAGCCTGGTTCCACACTTGGCTCTGACATGTACCAGCTGTGTGCCCTTGGACACGTCCCTGAACATGTCTGTTGTGCCTCAGTTTCCTCAACGGTACAATATGAGTAGTAGCAGCACTTACCTCATAGGATTCAGATGAGTGGCTGCGATGAGTTCATTCACCGATTCTCATACTTCACTGCACATTCACACCCCGTGGGGAGTTGTGTTTTTTTTTTTTAATTCCCCAAGACTCTGATTTCATTGGTGTAGGGTGTGGCCTGAGCATCAGGACTTTTAAAAGTTATCCAGGTAATTCTTATATGCAGCACAGTTTATGAACCCTTGAGTCAGTGGATGTGGCATGCTTAAAAAGTGTCTGGCACGGCACACCCATAATGTAAGCGTATGCTGTTATTACACTTTTAATGTCTTAAATAATTCATAATCTATTTAAAATAGTAATTGAGAGCCTACTCTGTGTCACCGCACGCCACTGTAGGAGCAGAGCATCTTCCAAATTAATTTGCGGAGCTCACAAGGAACGTTTCAACGTGCCCCTCCCCGGTAAGCACAGGGGGCCAACTGGAGACCAACGTCCGTTCTGGCAGTCCATTCAGCAGTTCCAACTTTTCAAGCCTCCGTCGGTAAAATAACACAGCCCATTTCCCAAAACCACTTAAATCCAACAACAAGGTTTTAGTGTTTGGCAACATAAAAGCAGAATGCAATTAAGCTTTGGAGCTGCGCGGAGTATCTACCAGCTGGAGCCAAATGGGAATGGAGCGAGGTGAGGCTCCATTTGGAGTATGGACTCAGCCCATCTGCGCCTCAGGTCCCCACCGTGGGAGATACCTCAATGAGAACTGACTGAAAGTGATAAGGGGCCTTCAGGACTCAGGTCATTGTCAGAGAAGGAGCCGTGGCTGGGCACAGAGGCCCTGAAGTGTTGAAGAATGACCCTTCTCTCTTGGACAGTGCTGAAGGAAGAAGGAAAGCCATCTCTTTTCTTACCCAAGAATGTTGAGCTCCCACATTGCCTCCAGGCACCGTGGGTGCTGATTCAAATAGCGATGGCTGCTAACTTTTATTGGGCACCTCCTATGTGCTTGGCACTATCCTAAGAGCTGTATACGCATCACGTTTTTTAATATTCATAAACAATTCTACGGGGAGAGGGTTACGAGCATCACTTCAGAATGAGAGGTGCAGTGATTTGGTTTCAAGCGACAGAAGCCCAACTCAGACTGCCTTCCAGTAGATGGGAATTGGTGGCCTCAACAAATACAATGAAGGGTTGACACAGCAAGTTATAGGATGGACAAGGACACATCTGGACCACTGAAGCTGCTGGAAAGAGGGGCCCTTTCTCTGTGCCTCTCCGCTTCTGTGCACCAGCCATAGTCTATCCCACTGCATGCCAGCTTCTTACACAGGTGGCACTATGATTTCTGGCCTCCTACAGGCTCCCCCCCTTTGTTCTGGTTTCAGAAATCCCAGGAAAAAGCTCTGATTTGCCCAGCTTGTCCACCTTGGACCAATTAGCAGTGACCAAGACAGCAGGATCATGTAAGAACAGGGCAGGCCACTCAAACCACATGGGTTACACTCCGGATAAGGGGAAAGGAAAACAATTTCCCCAAAGAAGGAGGATATATGTTCCCAGAAGAAAGGGGGAAAAAAACCTATCCTAGTCCACTACTTCCAAGAATGAAAGCCAACAAGGCTTTTAAGTAAGAAGGAAAGTGACTCCTCCTTAAAGTTCTATCACTCTGAAATTCCTCTGGGGATTTGGGGCTCAGACCACCTATGGCATTTCAATTCAGTTTAACACTAATTGAACTTTTACAGAATGCTGGCATTGTGTTCCAAGCTGGCACATAGTATGAGCTCAATAAAGATTTGTTGAATGAATAATGCAAAGATGAATAAGGTAAGGTCTCGCTGCCCAAAGAACTTACAGCCTAGTAGGATCTTAAGGCAAGGAAATAGCCCAAAAGGAAGATATATAGTACTCTAAGAGCTCAAGCAAATTAAACATCACATTGATTTGTGAAAAACTAAGAGACAACTAAGTTAGGAAAGTCATCAAGGAAGGAGATACCATCTGAGATGGGCCTTGAAAAGGAGTGAGATTCCAACAAGCAGAGATGTAAGAAAAGTGTCTCCAAAGAAGAGCAGAGCAGGTGAGCAAAGGCATGAAGGCAGGTATGGACAAGCCATTGAGTTTTGTGTGTGTGTGTGTGTGTGTGTGTGTGTGTGTGTGTGTGTGTGTGTTAAAATATACATGGCATAAAATTTGCCACCTTAACCATTTTGAGGTGTATAACTCATTGGCATGAATTATGTTCACACTGTTGTGCAACCGTAACCACTACAGAAAATTTCCATCACTCCAAACAGAAACTCTGTACCCATTAGCCAGTAACTTCCCATTTTCTGGAACACGGCAATCTACTTTCTGTCTCTCTGAATTTGCCTATTCCATATATTTCATGTAAGGAGAATTATACAATATTTGTCTTTTTATGTCTGGTTTATATACTTAACATAATGTCTTCGTGGTTTATCATGTGTTGTAGCATGGTCCAGAGCTTCATTCCTTTGCATGGCTGAATAATGTTCCATTGTACGAATGTATCGTGTTTTGTTTATTCATCTGCTGATAGACACTTGGGTTGGTTCCACTTTGGGGGCTGTTGTGAATAATGCTACAATGAACACTGACATACAAGCATCTGTTCAAGTCTCTGTTTTCAGTTCTTTTGAGTATGCATCTAGAAGCAGAATCGCTAGGTCTTACAGTTGTTTTGAGGAACCCCCAAACTGTTTTCCACAAAGACTGCACCATTTCATATTTCCGCCAGCAAGGTACAGGGCTACAATTTCAATACTTGTTATGTTCCATTATATATACATATCCATCCTCGTAGGTACGAAGGGGGACCTCACTGTGGTTCCGATTTGCATTTCCCTAATGACTAAGGATGTTGAGCATCTTTTCACTTACTTATTCAAGCCATCAGGTGTTACTGGTGCACAACCCAGGAGTAATAAAACTAAGGTGTTTAGGTTTTGTTGCGTAGTCAATAGGGAGCCAGTGACAGTTGAGAAGCAGAAGAGTGACATGATCAGAAGTATAAAATCTATTTAGAAGAATGTAAAATGCAGACACAGGACTCGCTGGGAGGCTATTTCAGTCGTCCGAGTGAGGGACAGCGCAAGCCTGAGTCAGGAAGGTGACAGTAATGATGGAAGGAAAAAGGCTCCCGAGGAATCACCCCTTCGGCACACTGGAAACAACCCATGTGCAGTCCTAAGGAACCGATTATATAAGAGGATGGTGCAGCCTTCGTGATGAATTGCTCTGCGTCCACAAAAATGAAGAAGCAGATGAATAAATAATGGAGCAGAAAGATGCTCACAATATATTAGGTGAGAAAAACGAGGTTACAACACAGAATGTACATCATGATCCCATTTTTAGATAGATGGTATGTAACTAGATCAAAAGGGAAAGAGAAGGACAGATGCGGAGGGGAAAAAAAGACCTTGAAAAGCACACACAGGAAGATGTGAATAATGATCATCTCTCTCGCTGAAACTAACCTCCCATCAAGCTATTCTCTGTGCCCAATTTTCTCCACTGCCCTCATCACTTTCTGAAAACATCTTATTCATTTGTTCATCTGTTTATAAATTCCAGGAAGGAGGGTGTCTGTTTAATTCTTTCTCTATTCCCAGAACCTAGAACCTAGCATCGGAGAAGCTCCACAGATATTTTTTGGCAAAAGTGCTCAGTAATGTAATCCAACTTGGCTTTTCTTACCTTTTTTTAATTGTACGCAATGAATGTCTAAGTTTCAACACAGAAAAAACGCAAAGAAGAGACACATAAACAAGCGTCTTTCTTGCCACTGCCAATAACATCACCACCACCTCTGCCAACACCACCGGATCTTCCATCGTGGCCGTTGTTCCCTGCAGGACCTCGCAGCCAGAGGCTAACACCAGATACCACTAGTACAACATCAAAGTGCTTTGCTCAGCCTGTAAACCCACCCAAGACCTCTCTTGCCTTCCTCCAGCTTCCTGGGTATCCACTTCGTCCATCCGTGCCCTTCAGCACAGGTGAAGCTATTAACACCATCGCACCCCCACAGACTCAGAAGCCCAGAATAACCTGCCACCGGTAGGGCATACGCTTGGAAGAATGCTTCCAGGAAGAGGAGGTCACCAGTCTATACCCACACTTGTCCTATGCTCACCCCTTCACCTCCGTTGCCCCCAATCCTGAAGGCTATGGAGATCATGACTAAACAGCAGAGCTAACTGAAGTTGGAGCAGGAGCCCCGGCTACGCGCGTAGAAAAGTAAGAGTGAAGCCAAGGAGCCCACTCTGGCTCGTCTTACAACTTTGGGCATTGGCACCTTCTCTCAGGTCCAGAAGTTCTGAACCAGAGATTAACTGCGCTGAGTCAGAAGCCCTGTGAGGTGAGTCATAATCATGGGTCGCTAACATAAAGGGCCAAAGTTTTAAAATAATTAAATATTTATAGTAAGGTACTACATAATTTATTACATATAGTAAATAGATTTTACTATATGTGTGCTATCTAGAGAAAAGTACATATGTTTATACAGTACTATGTGTTACATGTATTACATATGCTATATAAAATTATATAGATTATATTTTACCATGTACATATATGTGTACATAGAGAATCCATTCAATCATTCATTTACTCATTTGTGCTGTGAAACTGGACCCTGATATTTTGTAGCACCTTGTAAGCTTGAAGCAAAAGACAAACTCCTGTTTTTTTTTTTCTTTTGTGAGAGAGAGAGAGAGCAGGGGACAGGGACAGATGGAAAGAGAGAGAATCTTAAGCAAGCTCCATGCCCAGCTGGGAGCCATAAGCAGGGCTCAGTCTCATGACCAAGAGGTCATGACCTGAGCCAAAATCAAGAGTCGGGACGCTTAACTGACTGAGCCACCCACGTGCCCCAAACACCTATTTTAAAGCCACTGGTATTTTTTCATTTGCTTTTCAGGTAGAGGTTGAGTTCACCGTAGTAAGAAGGGGAGGAAAGACTTCGATTTTTTCTGAGACGATCACTCTTGGAGAACTCTGAATCAAGCGAAGGGGAAGGAAAGGCTTATTCTGAAAAGGTCTCTATTGAGGGCAGAGACACATCTCTCTAAAGGGGTGGGGAGAGAAAGAAGGTTTCTCCTATCTCTGGAACAAAGTGGGAAGGTGGGAGCCAGGGGCTTCAATACTGACTTGGGGGAGAGAAGGTCAAAGGCACGGCTGACTAGGGAAATAGGCAGGCTCTACAGTGTGGAGGCTGGAGAGGAGGGGCTCCAGCTGGGGTGTCCATGAGCATAATGATGAGCTCTGGGATAAGTGAATCCAGGTTATCCCTTTCTCTGATCGAGAGTGCCACTGCAGCTACGCTTCTAAGAACTGAGCATGACTCTGGGTGGGTCACCCTAAGAACATCCTCCATTACATCTGTCTCTCTTTTTTTTTTTGTTTATTTGTTTTTGAGAGAGAGCACTAGCAGGGGAGGGACAGAGAGAGAGAGGGAGACACAGAATCTGAATCTGAAGCAGGCTCCAGGCTCTGAGCTGTCAGCACAGAGCCTGATGCGGGGCTCAAACCCACGAACCGTGAGATCATGACCTGAGCCAAAGTCAGATGCTTAACTGACTGAGCCACCTAGGCGCCCCTATCTATCTCTCTCTTTTTAAAGGAAGTGTTGAAACAGCTACCCTAACCCCCTCCTTTCAAACTCACCAAATGCCAAGCCAGATGGGAGCCATCAAGCCCAACTCTGGCACTTTAGAAAAGAAAATCAGAGTTTTAGAAGAGGAGTTACAGAAAATGCACCCACACAGCAGCTATCCTGCCACCTCTCTTGGCCCCATTTACCATGCCTTTTCCCTCCCCCAGTGACCATCCAACTTTTGCTCACTAACCGGCAAATGGTATCACAGAAACCCAGAGCATCTTGCCCAACAAGAACATTTGGCTAAGAGTGACTCCTCTGTGGGAGGAGACAAATTTAACAGGCAACTGGGCAGGAAGCACTGCCCTGTTTATTGACGGGAAACTGTTTGCCAGAGTAAGAGCTCTTTGGGGACCTTTGAAGATGTTTGGCAAGCCCCAGTCCCAAAAGCTGCTGTGTGCTATGAAAGGGCCCGTGGGCCTCAGAAAACTCAGCAGCCAGAAAGTTACCTCCCCGAAGCCATCTAAGGGAGCAGTGTGGAAAGGTCCCATCCAAGAAGGATGCACGGAGTGAACTACTACGTCTTTAAGAGATGCCCCTCCTCCAGAATCAGTCAAGCCCTCCACCCCTCACCCTGTAATTTCTCCCTTAGAACAATTTGCACAAACCGAATCAGTTATTTGTATATATTTACTGTGCACAAGCTCCCAGCGTGCCCGCCGTGCGCACTAAGCACAGTGCAACGCACGTGATGAAAGCTTATTGACCACAATGAAATACCCCTTCACAGCCATTAGCATGGCTACTACCAAAAGAAACAGGAAATAATAAGTGTTGGTGAAGACGTGAAGAAGTTGGAACCCTTGAGCGTGGCTGGGGGTAAAATGGTGCGCAGCCACTGTGGAAAATAGTTAAGGCAGTTCCTCAAAAAGTTAAAAATAGAATTACCATTTGACTGAGCAATTCCACCTCTGGGTATATGTCTAAGAGAATTGACAGCAAGGTCTTAGATAGTTGTACACCCATGTTCACAGCAGCACTACTCACAACAGCCAAAAGGTGGAAGCAACACAAGCATCCATGGATGGATGAACGGATAAACAAAACGTCGTACATACATACAATGGAATATTATTCAGCCTTCAACAAGAAGGATATTGTGATGCCTGCTGCAACATGGATGGGCCCTGAAGATACTTATGTTTAAGTGAAATAAGCCAATCACAAAAAGACAAATGTCATGTGGTATCACCTGTATAACGTATCTAGAGCAGTCAAACTCACACAAACGGAAAGTAGGATGGCTGCTTCCAGGGGCTGGGGGGAAAGGGAAGGGGAGAGTTTTTGTTTAATGGGTATAGTTTCAGTTTTGCAAGATGAAGAAGTTATGGCAAATGTGAATATAGTTAACATTATTGAGCTTTACGCTTAGAAATGGTTAAGATTGGGGGCACCTGGGTGGCTCAGTCGGTTAAGCATCCGACCTCGGCTCAGGTCATGATCTCCCAGTTTGTGGGTTCGAGCCCCGCGTCGGGCTCTGTGCTGACAGCTCAGAGCCTGGAGCCTGCTTCGGATGCTGTGTCCCCCCTCTCTCTCTGCCCCTCCCCCACTCACACTCTGTCTCTCAAAAATGAATAAACGTTAAAAAAATGTTTTAATAAAAATTAAAGAAATGGTTAAAATTGTATGTTTTATATTGTATGCATCTTACCACAATTCTTTACAGTAAGTTTTAAAAAACACTTCTTGAATAAATGAAGAACACAGCTGGGAAAAAAAACCCAACCCACCTAAGCAAAAAGGAAATTACACTGGTTTATATGACTGAACAAATCCAAACATACAGCTTCAGACATAGCAGGATCTAGATGTTCAAATAATACCACCCAAAATCTGTCTCTATCTCAGCCCTACAGAGGTTGTAGGAAAGAATGGCACACAAAGCCATGGAATATGGTTTGTTTTTCATCAGTATCAGTCTCTCTCTGAATTGGATACGAAGTGGACTCCACTTTAAAATCCCCTCAAGCTCACCTCAAACACCAGCAACTACATTGTAACCATTTCCGGGAGGTTCTAACCATTTATATGCAGTTGCAACTAGACATTTAAAAAAACATTTTTTTATTTTTATTTATTTTTATTATTTTTTAATGTTTATTTATTCTTGAGACAGAGACAGAGAGTGAACAGGGGAGGGGCAGAGAGAGAGAGGGAGACACAGAATCTGAAACAGGCTTCAGGCTCTGAGCTGTCAGCACAGAGCCCGACGTGGGGCTCGAACCCACGAACTGTGAGATCATGACCTGAGTCGAAGTTGGACGCTTAACTGAATGAGCCACCCAGGTGCCCCAAAAAACATTTTTTTAAAAAAGGAAATTCCTGCCATTTGGGTGTTTGGACGTGAATGAACCTTGAGGGTATTAAGATAAGTGAAATAAGTCAGACAGAGAAAGTCAAATACTGTATGACTATGTGACATCTTAAAAACCCAAACTCAGAAGTAGAGAGTAGATTTACAGTTAGCAGGGGCTAGGGGGTCGTGAAATGAGGGGATGTTGGTCAAAGAGTACAAATTTTCAGTTAGAAGAGGACTGAGTTCTGGGGATCTCATATACAGTGTGATGACTACAGTTAAAATGCTTCACTGTATACTTGAAAGTTGCTAAGAGAGAAGATCTTAAATGTTCTCACGAGAACAACAGCAGCAATGAAATGGTAACCCTGTGACATGAAGGATATGTTAACTCACCTTATTGGGGTAGTCATTTTACAATCTATTCATTTGTTTCAAATCATCACATTGTACACCTTAAATGTGCACAATGTTATATGTCAATTATATCTCAGTAAATCTGGAAACATGTTAATAATGTGGATTAAATTTACAAGCAGTCATCATATTAGGAATAACAACAAAGGAAAAATATTCTTCCAGTACTTGAAACTGCTATCCAATTCAGCAAAAAAGTCAGTTCATGTCATTGACAAATAAGTGAAATTCCCACATCTTCATCATTTCACTTTTGTCTTGCTCATTAACCTAAAAAAAGAAAAAATCAACTAACATTCCTGTCAAAACTACACTCATTCATCAACGCAATCATAGGTTGGCTAAGAATACGAGTTTGGTGGAAATCAACAAAAAAATTCTGTGATAATTTGATATTTAAAATTTATAATAATAAAGCATATTGCATTTTTAATTATTTGTAGAGTGAATGTTACAAATCCTTTACATCATGAAATTTATAATAAACATATGCATCATTCATAATATATGTGTGTAGACAGAAATATATAACATAATCACTACAAAAAACTATACAAAGAGATAACATCTAAAAACACAAGAGGGACATATGGGTGGCTCAGTCGGTTAAGCATCCGACCTTGGCTCAGGTCATATCTTGCAGTTCATGAGTTTGAGCCCCATGTCGGGCTCTGTGCTGACAGCTCGGAGCCTGGAACCTGCTTTGGATTCTGTGTCTCCCTCTCTCTCTCTCTTCCCCTCCCCCACTCATGCTCTGTCTCTCTCTCTCTCTCAAAAATAAACATTTTTAAAAATTTAATAATAAATAAAAAATAAATAAAAACACAAGAAGTAACTCAAGATGGAATCAAATAGCCATTCAAATAACCTACAGGAAACAAGAAAAGAGAAAGAGGGAAACAAACAGGAAACAAATGATAAAATGGCAGACTTCAGTTCTAACATATCAATAATTGCCTTAAATAGAAGTGATCTAAATACACCAAATTAAAAGGCAGAGATTGGTAGATTGGCAAAAATGGATAACAAAGTAAGATTCAACTGTACGTTGCTTACAAGAAATTCACTTCAAACTTAATGATACTGGTAGGTTAAATCAGAAGAATGAGAAAAGACATGTCATGCAAACACTGATTTTTTAAAAGGCAGAAGTGGCTATATTAATATCGTGAAAAGTAGGCTTCAGAACAAAGAAAAATTACTAGAGACAAGGAAGGACATTACATAATGGCAAAAGGATCAGTTCTTTAGGAAGACCTAACAATCCCAGCTGCGTGTGCACCAAACAGCAGAGCCGGAAGATACATGAGAGGTGAAACAGTTATAGTTGGGATTTCAACATGCCCCTCTCAGCAACAGACAGAACTACTAGAAAGAAAACTGGCAAGGATAGAGAAGATCTGAACTACACAATCAACCAACAGGATTTAACTGACATGTATGAAACATTCCACCCACTGATAGTAGAACACACATTTTTCTTCCTACTGCCCATGGAATATTCACCAAGGCAGATAATATTCTGGCCCACAAAAAAAAAAAAAAACAAAAAAACAAAAAAACAAAAAAAAAAAAAAACAAAAAAAAACAAAAAAAAAACACCCACCCCCAAAATGTTTTAAATTGAAAAATCATAAAAAATGGTCAAGGATCGGGGCGCCTGGGTGGCTCAGTCAGTTGAGCATCCGACTTCGGCTCAGGTCATGATCTCACAGCTCGTGAGTTCGAGCCCCACGTCGGGCTCTGTGCTGACAGCTCAGAGCCTGGAGCCTGCTTCTGCTTCTGTGTCTCCCTCTCTCTCTGCCCCTAACCCACTCATATCCTATCTCTGTCTCTCTCAAAAATAAATAAACATTAAAAAAAAAATTTTTTTTAAATGGTCAAGGATATGAAAGTTAGGGATGAACTGAGGAACCATTCCAAACTGAAGGAGACATGATAACAAAATGTAATACATGTTCTTAGGTGGAACCAGAGATGACCACCTGGCGAAGCAGGTAGCAATATCCGAACAAGGTGTACAGATTAGATGGCAGGGTTGTATCAAGACAGATTTCCTGGGGCGCCTGGGTGGCGCAGTCGGTTGAGCGGCCGACTTCAGCCAGGTCACGATCTCGCGGTCCGCGAGTTTGAGCCCCGCGTCCGGCTCTGGGCTGACGGCTCAGAGCCTGGAGCCTGTTTCCGATTCTGTGTCTCCCTCTCTCTGCCCTTCCTCCGTTCATGCTCTGTCTCTCTCTGTCCCAAAAATAAATAAACGTTGAAAAAAAAAATTAAAAAAAAAAAAAAAAAGACAGATTTCCTTACTTGAAGGGTTATATGGCAGTTACTTAGAAGAGTATTTTTGCTTGGAGGAAATACACAAAGAATAATTTAGAGGTGATAAGGCAACGTGTATGTACTTATGTTCAAATGGTTTGTGAAAACTAATGCTAATGAGTTTGCACACACACGCACACGTATACAGGAGGAAAGGAAAAGAGGATGATGAATCAATACAGTGAAATGATAAAAAGTTGGGATTCTGAGTAAAGGAGATATGGATGTTGCTTTCACTGCTCTTCCAACTTATCTGTAAGTTTGAAATTATTTCGACATAAATTAATTTAACACAATGGAAGTTAAATACACACATATCAGCAAAAGCTGAAGGAATCCACCCACTAAAAGATACATAGAGGAGATGAGATTCTATGGCAGAGGACTACTATGTGTATACAGGAATTAAGACAGCACAGGTACTTCTATGAGGAGAGACAAATAGGCCAACCGATAGAATGGGCCCACGTGTATTTGGACAAATTATTAATGGTGCTATATTAATTAGACACCCACAGGGAAAAAGAATCTTGACCCCTAACTCATCCCATTACACTAAAGGTCCTATTTTCACGAAGGACACTATAAGACTTGGATTCCCACTCAGGGGACAGAACGCATCCTCCCCACTTTTTCACTGATCAGAGGTTGCTACTGTGGCACCTCAAACTGTTGGCAGGATTAAGAAAGCAGGGTTGGCATGGAAACCAGAGTTTGAGAGTAGAGTCCAGAAGCAGCCAGGTATCCTCCGCGGTGCCAGAGCTAATGACAAACTCAGGAGACTCAACATCGTGACTACAACTGACAGACCTGTCTGGGAGCCTACGTGACACTGTGACATACCACCAAGGTCCGCCACGTGGAAATTAAAGGTCCTTTACAGGAAGCTGGAGGTTCTGGGTAAGCAGGTGGAGGCAAAGACCATCTGGCTATTACTGCTTAAGTGACTCACATTGAATTCACAGGAACACAAACCTAAGAGCTCCCCATCAGTCTGAATTAGGTCTTATCTAATTCTGTACCCTCAATGCCTGGCACAGGGTGAGTGTAGTAGTCTGCTCAGGCTGACATAACAAGTACCACAGGCTGAGCGGCTTCACCACAGAAATGTATTTTCCCATTATTCCCAAACCTGGAAGTCCAAGATCAAGGTGTTGACAGGGTTGGTTTCTTCTAAGGCCTCTCTCCTTGGCTTGTAGATGACCATCTTCTCCCTATGTCTTTCCGTGGTTTTCCCTCTCTGTGTGTCTACATCCAAATTTTCTCTTCCTATGAGGATACCAGTCATACTGGATTAGGGCCCACCCTAAGGAGCTCACTTGAACTCACTCACCTCTGCAAAGACCCTATTAGGACTTCAACATAGGAATTTGGGGACGGAGCGCAATTCAGCCCATAAGAGTAGCCGTTTGGTGGCTCTATGCCAAGTAAACAAATGAATTAATGAGTGATAGAAGCGTCCATTACAACATCTCTTTTGTGGGAGAATGTTTCAATCCCAGACGCCTGAGCCGAGAATATTTGGGCATTTGTGATTTTCCCGGACCCCTCCCCTTCAGCCAGTGAAACCAAGTGGAGCGCAGTTATCTCCAGTTGGACATCAGGGAGCCAAGCTAAGTGCTAATACGATCTACTCATTACGACTACAGCTTTGATACCTTCGATGTCCCAGAACTAAACATCGAGGCCCAAGGAGACTCCCTGAGTCAAATTCAGTCACTTTTTGGATTAACCTTAACAATCCCAAATGCTGAAAAAAGCATTCAGGCACACACAACCACCACCCTGAGAAAGACTCTCATTGTCAGGATATGTGATAGGAGGATAATCTGGTTGCTCCAAGACCTATAGCCACTTATTTCCAATTTTTCAGGACAACACAACCAATATGGCCAGAGTCCTAATTTCAAAAATGTAGTTCCCTTGCCATTGTGCGTATCCTTACATTCAGTGGGACACATGCTCAAATTTTGGTAACTGAGTAAAATGGTGGTTTAAAAAAGTCTGGATGCAAAAAAAAAAAAAAAAAAAAAGCCTGGATACCAGGGCACTAAACCTGGTCCTAATCTCTAAAGATACCATCCCCTCTAAAAATGAATACTTCGAAGTTAATCATCTTGGTGGACCCTTTAAGTCTTAAGAATGCTTGTCCACAGATACCCTGGTTTCTTTATAAAAATTATGGCTTTGAGGGGCGCCTGGATGGCTCAGTTGGTTGAACATCCAACTTTGGCTCCGGTCATGATCTCACAGGTTGTGAGTTCGAGCCCTGTGTCAGGCTCTGTGCTGACAGCTCAGAGCCTGGAGCCTGCTTTAAGTTCTGTTTCTCCTTCTCTCTGACCCTCCCCTGCTCATGCTCTGCCTCTGTCTCTCTCTCTCTCTCAAAAATAAATGTTAAAAAAATTTTTTGATTATGGCTTTGACATCTATATGTCACGTGATTCATTCATTCATTCATTCATTCATTCTCTTGCTCATTATTCACTCACTCAGTATTTTTTTTACTGGACCATATTAACTGAGCATGTCCTATGTGCTAGGCACAGTTCTAAGGCCTGGGATACAACAATAAAAGAAGGTTTCTGTACTAGCAGGGGAGATAGAAGCTAAGTAAATTATAATAACAATAAGAACAACTGAAAAAGTTAAACAAACTGAAACAATTAAAAACCAAGTGATCTCCATTATCCCTTTCCTGAGTTTAAATTCAGATCACAACTACTCTCAAGCTTCTGTCTTCTAACTTGAAGCATCTCAGTGGGTTAGCTTAGTTCGTGCCACCTCACGTCCTCTTCATAAAAATAACAGTCTTTTCGACCCCCTAATAGTTCACACTTACTAAGCACTTATGTGTCAGGGATCCAACTAAGCACTTCACATACGTTATCTCCTTAATCGACACAATATTCCCAGAAGGGCTGGCACCATTTTACAGGCAAAAAAACCAAGGCTCACAGAGACTGGGTGACTTGTCCAAGCAAGTGGGGGACCAAGGATTTGACCTGTCCAGGCATGCGCCATGCCATTTTAGGTTACACAATATTGACTACCATTATTCTCCACGTAGTGCACATGATCCCTGACCTAAATTAGTTCCTAAAATCATGGAGGATCTCAGAGAGTCCTCCGGCCCTTCTAAGGGACCTTTTAGCTCCGCTAATTTACTGATTGATTCCAAATGCCATTTGGGACCAGAGCCTAGTTGGCTCCATCTGAGTGTTTAGGGAGGATTAAAAAAAAATAATAATAGAGATGCCAGGATTTGAACCCAAGGCTAAAAATACATCTGCCTCTTCTGGAAAACTCCCCCAGGTGATTCTGGTGAGCAGCCAGGGAGAAGACTGGCTCCTTCCGCCCGACCTTCCTGACATAGGCAGACTCTGCCGGGAAACTTTCAGAAACAGACTGCGTTACGTACCAGTTTGATTAGTCCTAACGTTTGGAACCTTCTTTCTTCATTGCCTGAACTCTGCCCTTCCCAAATTTTGGTTGCCTGAAGAAATGGGCGTCATCCAGCAAAAACCAATGCCATATGGTTGAAAGTTATTATAGATGATAAACAAGTTTACATCCCACTTCCTGGAACTATGCTGCTTTGTTCTGGTTTTTATAAGGAAAAAAAAAAAAAAAAACAGAGTATCTCAGAGTACAAATCATGAAACAAAAGAGTCACACGTGTGCCTCATTATACCCACTTTGCAAACAGATCAAAGGAATAAAAGGAAGACGGGGGTTGGGAGAGGAGACAGTTGATGGGGACAGAAAGAGAAGGAGTCAAATATGGGCTCTACCAACTATGATTCTGAATTTTAAAAACCCACTTTCACTCTTACTCAAAAGAACAATACAGAGATTCGCCACCCCCCCTTACCAAAAGCATGCTGTACCTTCATTGGACAAAAAGATCCAGGGAAGTTTCAATCCTTAATGCATGAAAATTCCCCAAGAGCCCAAGAAGGGCTTTTTTGCTGGATTGTGATGGAAAGCCCACTCCTTCATGTATAATTGAAGATACTTAGGACAGCATTACAACTCTTCCTGCTTATACACAAACTGCTTCCAAATCCTCACTAATGTGCAGCTCTCTCAGGAAGCTCTCTTAAGCAATTAAAAATGGTAATTCTGCCCCCTAGCAAGAGTCTGAGCACCCCCCGCCTTACTATGGATTATAGCAGCACAGTTATCGGCTATTCAAGGGTACATATTCTATAAACTTTTCTCAAACTGTGCTTTGCTAAATACGTAGGTGAGGCACGTTAACTTCTTTAAAAATAACAAATAACGAAACGTCTGTTTTTGATGAGCATTTCCTTTTAATTTATCCAGTCGATTTCTAATTTGCTAAGGGTGCGGAGAAAAACTAGATTATGTTCCCTTTTACCCCCTCAGGAACAATTTGTTTCTGAAAATGTAATGCTGGAGTCCCCACCTTCCACATAGCAATATTGTACTGAATGGAGTGTTATTTTGCATTACAATTGTGATGCACAGTCTCCAAAAATGTAAGGAAAAAAAAAATAGCCACCTTAGTGGGCTATGTAGTTACAGCAATGTTATTCAATGCCTGGTCCACAGACCAGCAGCACCAGCACCTGAGATCTTCTCAAAATAAAACAAAAACAAAAACAAAAACAAAACAGAACAACAACAACAAAAAAACCCCACTGCTTTAGAGCAGTGATGCCCAATGAGGCTGAATTTGCCTCCCAGGAGACACTGGGCAATGTCTGGAGACATTTTTGGTTGCCACAACTGGGGGTGAGGATGCTACTGGCACCGAGTAGGGTGGACGCCAGGGATGCCTCACATCGTCCTACAGTGCGTAGGACACCCCACAACAAAGAACTCTCCTGCCCCAAAGGCCAACAGTGCCGCTCCTGAGAAACTCTGATTAGAGAAAAGTGAATTGGAAACAGTGGAGTTAAAATAGGGAGAGTTAAAAAAAAAAAAAAAAAGTATTTCAAGCTGACAACTAATAGAGATAAAAGAAGGAGAAAAGAAAACATTGGCATGAAGGCCATGGAGCTTCGGGCTGTGATCATGGGAACCGTGTACCCTTGGGGAAGTCACCCTCTCTCAATTTCATTTTACATGTCTATACAACAAAGGAAGAAAAGACTCAACCAGAAGAATGGGATTATTATCCCTGAGGTCCTTTTCGGAATCGAAGCATTATAATTTAGGCGGTATTTCCCAAGCTTGAACAATCCATGCATCACCTTCACTATGTTCGCCATATCTGAACGCCATCTTTGCTATTTCAGTTTTTACTTTAATTAACATATTTCCCAGGTTCAGGGTGCATTCTTAAAAGAAAATTTTATGTCACTATCATTAGTTTAAAGCCACTCCTAGTTGCCACAACTGGAAGTAAATACCATTAATGGAAAACAATGTTATTAAAGTCTAGCCAGATACTCCTGTCTTCCCAAGACTTTGAGCTCCAGGTCAGTTCTCTCTTGGTTAAATGGGAGATTAATGCGCGTTAAAGGGATAAAAGGCATGTTAGCACCAACCCAAGATTCTCTGTATCACCTTAAGTGATTTTACATTCCACCGGTGATGCATCCTACAATTTGGAAGATGGTGGCATAGCAATTAAGAGGGAAAACTTTGAAAGTGGTTCCATTTGAGTTCCGGACTTCACTCTACGACTGACCGGCTGTGGGATGTTGGGCAAGCGATTTAACCTTACTCAGCCCCAGTTCTTCATTGGGAGCTAGTAACAGGACCTAGGGTATTATGGCAGGCAGCCTCTGAGATGGCCCCCCCATGATCTCCACCTTCAGGCATTTATGCCCTTGTACAATCCCCACCTCTTGAGTATGTGCTGAATCTAGTGAATGCTTGCTTATACCCAGTAGCAAACAGCAATAATGACGGGATGTCACTTCTGAAATTGGGTTGCAAAAAGGTTGTCTCCCTCCCCGCACTGCCCCGTCTGTCTGTCTGTCTCTGTCTCTCTCTCTCTCTTTCTCCCCCTCCCTTCCTCCCTCTCTCCTCTTGTACTAGAGAAACAAGCTGCCATGTTAACAGCCAGCAAGGCTATGAGGCCAACCAACAGCCATGAGAGCAACCTTGGAAATGAATCTCCCCCAAGTGAAGCCTTGAAAGGACAGCAGTCCCAGCCTAGGAGACACCCTGAGTCAGGGGTATCTATCAAAAATGCACCCAGATTCCTGATCCACAGAAACCATGACATAATACATACTGTTCTATACTGCTACATTTTGGGATAATTGGGATAATTTGTTTTGCAGCAAGAGATAACTAATACAAGTTACTCTGCAGGTTATATACAGTAATGGCCTTCCATTCAGGGAAAAAGTCCTGCTGGAAACAGTCTCATACAAAGTGGAAGAAATCCACAATAGCTTCTAGGATTAGTTAACCAATTCCATTGTAAATATCAATGGACAACCAAAGGTCCCCAGACATTTGAGAACTGAGATGAACACAACTGACTTATAGTCAAAGGAGAAAAAGCATTTAAAAAAAAAAAAAAATCTCTAGGGGGTGCCTGGTGACTCAGTTGGTTGAGCATCCAACTCTTGATTTCAGCTCAGGTCATGATCCCAGGGTTGTGGGATCGAGCCCCACATTGGGCTCTGTGCTGAGTGTGGAGTCTGCTTAAGATTCTCTCCCTCCCTCTCCTTCTCCCCCTCCCCTGCTGTGTGCATGTGCTCTCTCAAAAAAAAAAAAAAAAAGACTCTCTAAAATTATAATTGGTATCTTCATAGAGATTCAAGAAGATATTCATTTTTAAATAATAGTAATTATTAGTAATGATAATTGTAGGTCCTAATTATACCGAAGTTTGCAGCAAATACAAAGGAGTTCCTAGAAATTAAAACTTTATTGCCTACAATTTTTGATTTAGTGGACCTCCTGGAAAAAAATCTCAGAAAATCTTCCAGAACATGAAGAGAGAAAAAGAGATGCAAAATATGGTATGAAAACTAAAAAACTATAAAGGTATAACCCAAGACATTCAAAGCACGTCTAATAAAAGATCCCAGAAATGAGAACAGAAAATGGAAATGGAAAAATAATTTTATTTATTTATTTTTAATTTTATTAATGTTTATTCATATTTTGAGAGAAAGAGAGCATGACTGGGAGAGGGGCGGAGAGAGAGGGAGACACAGAATCCGAAGCAGGCTCCAGGCTCTGAGCTGTCAGCACAGAACCCGACACGGGGCTCAAACCCACAAACTGAGCGATCATGACCTGAGCCGAAGTCAGACGCTCAACCAACTGAGCCACCCAGGTGCCCCGAAAAAATAATTTTAAAAATAACAGAATCATCATCTTGATACATGCAAGAAAGGCATTCAGTAAAATCTAACATCTACTAATGATTTAAAAATTAACACACTAAGGAAAACTTTCTCAACCAATAAAGGATATCTATCAAAAAAAAACCAAAAAAAACTCTAGAACAACTGATAAGACATCACTCTGAATTACATAGTTTTACTGAATTCTATTCCACCCAAACCTGAAAAGATACACATGTAAACTTTAGAGTTCTAATAAAACATAACTTTCATAAAAAAGAATTAACATTTTCTTGAAAAATCTACCACAAACAGATGTATTGTTAAAACCTTAGAAACATCCCCATTAATGTCAGGAATCAAAATATCATACTTGCTACTTACAGTTAAAATTGTAATTGAGATTTCAGCCACTCCAACAAGACAACAAAAATAAATGATGTTTGGGGTGCCTGGGTGGCTCAGTCAGTTAAGCGTCCAACTTCAGCTCAGGCCATGATCTCATGCAAGCTCATGAGTTCAAGCCCTGCATCAGGCTCTGTGCTGACAGCTCGGAGCCTGGAGCCTGCTTCAGATTCTGTGTCTCTGTCTCTCTGCCCCTCCCCTGCTCACGCTGTCTCTCTCAGACAGAAAATTTTTAAAAAACATAAAAAACAATTTTTAAACAAATGGAATACAAGAAGAAAGTTCTATAACCAATATGATTGGGTAAAGAGAAAATATAAGATAATTTATAGATAAACTATTAGAACCAATAAGAGAGCTCAGCAAGGTTATTGCATATACTAACAACATACTGGTATCTGTAAAATCTCTATATTCCAAGAACTACATGTAGGTACATGTGTAGTTAGAACATGTAAAAGGAAAACTATCCTATTCAAATAGCAACACAAATTATTGTATACCTAGGAATAGAAGACCTTTATGAAGAAAACTATAAAAGATTGAAATACCTACAAGAAGTCCTAAATAAATATATGTAAATTTGGAAACACTCGAAAGTGTGACAAATTTTGTTCCCATCCATGAAATATATTGTGTGCGTGTTTCAGGCAAGTTATTCAAAAGTGAATGTGGGGCGCCTAGGTGGCTCAGTTGGTTGAGCGTCCGACTTTTGATTTTGGTTCAGGTCATGATCTCAACGGTTCGTGAGTTCAAGCCTCACATTGGGCTCTGCACTGACAATGAGAAGCTTGCTTGGGATTCTCTGTCTCCCTCTATCTCTGTCCCGCCCCTCACAAATAAATAAATAAATAAATAAGCATTTAAAAGTGAATATGAACGGGCTAAGCCAATTTTGCAAATAAGAACAATAAGGAAGTTTCACCCTACCAAATTTTACCACATCATACAGGGTCATAGCGTTATAAACCATGAAGCACTGGTATAGGAATTTGCTACCAAACAAATCCAAACTCATGAATGATTTGGCAAAACTAGCTCATTATTTGGACAAAACAACAACAACAAAGTTGGATCCCTACCACAGTCCTTTACAAAGGTGAACACCAAATTCCTTGAGGACCTAAATGCCAAATGTGATACCAGAAATCTAACATAAGACATTGTAAGAGTTTTTGTGGTCTCTAAATAGAAAAGGACTTTTTTTTTTTAATGTTTATTATTTTATTTTTGAGACAAAGAGAGACAGAGTGTGAGCAAGGGAGGGGCAGACAGGGAGACACAGAATCTGAAGCAGGCTCCAGGCTCCAAGCTGTCAGCATAGAGCCCAACGCGGGACTCAAACTCACGAACCGTGAGATCGTGACCTGAGCTGAAGTCAGACGTTTAACCGACTGAGCCACCCAGACGCCCCATGGAGAAGAACTTATTAAATAAAATCCAAAATCTCATGCCATAAGTGAAAAACTGGTAGTTCTGAGTACATCGAAATTAAGAATTCTTGTTGAAAAAACAAATCACATAGTTAACCAGTAGATGGTAGCCTGAGAGAAGGTGTTCGTAACATACAAAACTGATGAGGGATTCACATCTAGAAAACAAAAGAAACTCAAAATCAACAAGAGAATATGTAAACTCCAGCAGAAAAATTCAGAAAAGGATACTGACAATTTGCAGATCGGGAAACCAGAATGGCTGACAAATAAATGAGGAAAGGCCCAGTCTCACCAATAATCAAAGACATACAAATTAAAGCAGTAAGATACCACTTTATTCTATCAGACTGGCAAAGATTGGAAAGTAAGGTAATAACTGGAATCTCCACGCATTGCTGACGGGAGTGTAAATGGGTTCCATCCTTCTAGAGAACAACCTGGCAGTATTCTGTGAAAGGAAATCAATGTAAGCCCTAGGACCTAGTTCTTGTACTATAGAGATTTTACAGATACCTGTATATTGTCAGTATATGCAACAGCCTTGCTGAACCTTCCCCTCCCCTGAACACATACACTTCATAGCAACTCTCACACAGACGCACACAGTGACATGCATGAGGCTGTGTATTGCAAACCCGCTTGTGTAGTAGGGAGCTAACTATCGCTAGATGTCCATCACTGGGGGAAATGTAACAGAAAACTGTAACCAGGGGCACCTGCGGTAGTTAAGTGTCTTTTGGCTCAGGTCATGATCTCACGGTTCGTGAGTTCAAGCCCCTGACAGCAGGCTCTGTGCTGAGCATGCAGCCTGCTTGGGATTTTCTCCCTCCCTCTTTCTCTGCCCCTCCCCACTTGCTTTCTCCGTCTCTCTCAAGGCAAATAAATAAACTTAAAAAAATAATAAAATTTAAAAACAAAACTGTAACCAATGTGTGCTTTGGCATACCTTGCAACAAACAGTTCAGAGGAATTAACTAGAGGTACATACAGCACATAATACATCTGAAAACCATGATATTGCTTTTAAGAACTAAGAAACAATTGTATCGTGGGATGCCTGGGTGGCTCAGTTGGTTAAGCATCAGACTTTGATCTCGCAGTTCGCGGGTTCAAGCCCTGCGTTGGGCTCTGTTCTGACAGCTCAGAGCCCGGAGCCTGCTTCAGATTCTGTGTCTCCCTCTCTCTGCCCTTCCGCCATTCATGCTCTGTCTCTCTCTCTCTCAAAAATAAATAAAACATTAAAAATTTTTTTTAATCTTTTGCATGATACTGTTTGTATCACTTGAACACATATACATCTAAAATAACAATATCCATGATAACACATACAATGAACAGAGGAGTATGATTAACTCAGCTCTCTGCACTTGAGATCAAAAACCCACATTTCACAAGCAAGAACAAAGGGCCAAGAACAGCCAAAAGAATAGCCAAGAAGAGCCAAGAAGGGAAGCAAGATAGTTGGCTTTGTCCTACCAAACATCCAGACTTTTTAAAAAACCATAACAATTAAGGCAGGAGTGCAATAAAAACAAATCCCAGGGGCGCCTGGGTGGCGCAGTCGGTTAAGCGTCCGACTTCAGCCAGGTCACGATCTCGCGGTCCGGGAGTTCGAGCCCCGCGTCGGGCTCTGGGCTGATGGCTCAGAGCCTGGAGCCTGTTTCCGATTCTGTGTCTCCCTCTCTCTCTGCCCCTCCCCCGTTCATGCTCTGTCTCTCTCTGTCCCAAAAATAAATAAACATTAAAGAAAAAAAAAATTTAAAAACAAATCCCAGGAATGACAGCTGTGCAAGTGGGTATGAAAACAAATGGCCCAAATTATAACAGAAAGTCAGAGAGCTCTAAAAAAAATAGATAAGTCATCTAATGTATTTGACACAGACTCTAGACAGGCTTGAGGAAATAACAATAGCCATATGGTTACAATATGTCGTATACTTTCCCCTTTCCACCATCCCTCCTCCCAAGTTTTATTAATTGTATCTCCTTTGTTTTATTTTTTTTTAACTTTTTAAAAATTTTATTTATATATTCTGAGAGAGAAAGAGAGAGAGAGAGAAGCAGAGAGGCAGACAGAGAAGGGGAGAAAGAATCCCAAGCAGGCTCCACGCTGCCAGCACAGAGGCCGATGCGGGCCTGGAACTCACAAACCATGAGATCATGACCTGAGCCGAAACCAAGAGCCGGACGCTTAACCAAGTGAGTCACCCAGGTGCCCTAATTGTATCTCCTTTAAAGGACACAACCGTAATGACACCTAAGTCCAGTAAGTCCAATCACACAAATTCATTCTTCGGTAAGTGACGTTTATGTAACACTTTGAAACTATCAGTTTATGGTTTCAATTTAACCTTTGGACAAAACCCAAAAGAATTAATTTTTCTGTATTATAGAGAAGAAATCTAAATGTTATAAACCTGGGCAACGTACAAATGACAAAAAGAAGTTAGGAGGTAAAGTGATTTGGGCCTTCTCTGTAGAAGAGCAGGTGATGGGTGCACAACCTTGGGGGCAGTGGGGGGGAGTTGGTGCTGTGGGGAAAGTGTCCATCACCATTCCAACCAGTGGCATGGCATATGATACAGGAGTTCAGAGGCAAAAAGACAACAGGGAAGGAAAGAGAGGCTTCAGAGAACCAAAGAGCAAAAACAGCCAGAAACGACAAAAAAGCATGATCTCCACGGAGGTCACAAGGTAGCAGAGATCCAGTCCAAAAAGGTTCCTAGAACTCATGTGACCCCAAGTTTAGATGCTTTCGCTTCAAAGTATTTCAGAAACCACAAGAATGAGTGTGGGAAGGGATAAAGTTCTGCATTCTTCAAACTTTGAAGCACTTAAAAATCAGTCACGAATGGCTCCATTTTTAGAGTTGCTGAGATTTGGTCATTCGCAAGGCAACTCAAGCACTTTACAGTTAGTCCACTTGAGACCCTTAAGTAGAGACTGCCACAGCCATTTCTTGACATGCCTGTTGAATTACATCCCTTTGGAAGGGGGATGTCCAAGTTCACACCAATTCCCCCTTCCTTTAAGATGTGTGTGTGTTACCTCACGCCAGTCAGAGTGGCCAAAATGAACAAATCAGGAGACTATAGATGCTGGAGAGGATGTGGAGAAACGGGAACCCTCTTGCACTGTTGGTGGGAATGCAAATTGGTGCAGCCGCTCTGGAAAGCAGTGTGGAGGTTCCTCAGAAAATTAAAAATAGACCTACCCTATGACCCAGCAATAGCACTGCTAGGAATTTATCCAAGGGATACAGGAGTACTGATGCATAGGGGCACTTGTACCCCAATGTTCATAGCAGCACTCTCAACAATAGCCAAATTATGGAAAGAGCCTAAATGTCCATCAACTGATGAATGGATAAAGAAATTGTGGTATATATACACAATGGAGTACTATGTGGCAATGAGAAAAAATGAAATATGGCCCTTTGTAGCAACGTGGATGGAACTGGAGAGTGTAATGCTAAGTGAAATAAGCCATACAGAGAAAGACAGATACCATATGGTTTCACTCTTATGTGGATCCTGAGAAACTTAACAGGAACCCATGGGGGAGGGGAAGGAAAAAAAAAAAAAAAAGAGGTTAGAGTGGGAGAGAGCCAAAGCATAAGAGACTGTTAAAAACTGAGAACAAACTGAGGGTTGATGGGGGGTGGGAGGGAGGGGAGGGTGGGTGATGGGTATTGAGGAGGGCACCTTTTGGGATGAGCACTGGGTGTTGTATGGAAACCAATTTGTCAATAAATTTCATAAAAAAAAAAAAAAAAAAAAGATGTGTGTGTGTTAGCCTGTGTGGGTGTGGGTGTGTGTGTGTGTGTGTGTGTGTGTGTGTAAATACTCTCTCACTTCAGAGCCTCTGCTCATGCTATTCCTTCTGCCTAGTGGGCTTATTCCCTGCTCCTCACATGGCTTCTCCTTCTCATGCTATTCACCTCAACTTAAATGTCAACTTCTCAGTGAGGCTTTCCTTGACGCTCCTAAGTGAGTCCCTTGCTATTATCTGTTGTCAATCTACCAATATTTATTAAACACCTCTTTTGTGCCAGGCTCTGTTCGTTCTCTGGTCACAGAACTGTGACCAGATAAAGGCCCTGCCCACAAGGGGCATTTCCTGTTTACATTTTTTTTTCTAAAAGGAAGGGTTCTCTTCCTTTGAAATACAGGTTCCATGAGGGCATGGACAGGTGTGTTTAGCTCATCATTTTAACCACCCCAGCACCTAGGACAGTACAAGGCATACATCTGGCACAAGATTTGCAAAAGAATCAAGGAACAGATGACTTCTACGCAGCCCATTACCTGGAGCCCAAGGGACACTAGACCTGAGTTATGCCAGATTCTCTCTCACGAGAGTTTGGAATTTGATCCACGGACACAGGTGGGTCGGGAGCCAGACGAGAAGACCCTAACTCCTATGGTAAAGTCCCCATCTGCCCTGAGTCCTGCCTGCCCCAAGGTCACGTTGTCTAACTCTTCTTGGAGCTCATGAAATAAATCCTCCTTCCAATAAATTTCCCAAAGCCAATTTTAGTCACATTCTATATCTGGCAACTCACTTAATGCCAACTGATTAGCACAAAAGGACATTAATCGGCTCACATCAAAATCTGGTTTAAAATACTTCTAAGGCTTCCTATTATTCCTAGAATAAAACCCGGACTCCTTACCTGTGCTGGAAAAGTCCTGCATCATCTGGCCCTGCCTATTTCTCCTACCCCATCTCCTATCTTCACTGGCCTTCTTTCGGTTTCTTAAGCATCCTGAGTTCTTTTCCACCTCAAAGCCTTTCCACATGCTCTTCTCATTGCTTGGAATGTTCTTCCCTCAGTTCTTCAAATGTCTGGCGTCTCTTTAGCCATGAGATCTCCACTCAAATGTCACCTCCCCAAGGAGACCTTCTATGTCAGTCATGGACCCAGCAAGACTCAATTGGCATATTCCCATTAGAACATTAGGACTACTTATCAAAGTTTGGGGAGCCACAATGGATAGTACGTTACCCCAGAACAACAGAGGGGCCAGTGTCACTCCTGGGCCTGAAGGAAAGAGGGTAATGGGGCTCTCTGGAACCCCAAATGAGAGTTCCTTACAGAGGCTTCCCTGGAGGAGCCATGACCTTCAACCCAGTGATTCACCAGCTCAAGGCAACTCAGCAAGGAGAGAACCAAGGAAGAAAATATCCCGACATCACTCTCCTCCCTCCTTCTATACTCCTGCCAGGATTCCGTGTTGGTCAAACCCCTCTGAAGCCAGAGGACAAAGAAGCTTGTTGCAGCTGAAAAGGGCTGGCAAACATTTTCTGCGGAGGGCCAGACAGTAAACATTTTCAGCTTTCTGGGCCATACAGTCTCTGTCAAAATGACTCAACTCTGACATCACAGCATGAGAAAAGCCACAGACAATACATAAATGAACAGGTGTGGCTATGTTCCAATAAAACATTATTGACAAAAACAGGCAGTGCGCCATATGGTGTTGGGCCTGGATGTAGAACATTCAAGGCAGACTGCTGGGTCAGAAGATGGAGTGGAGTGGGCCTCTGGGGGGCTCAGTCGGCCGCCGACCTCGGCTCAGGTCATGATCTCGCAGTTCATGCGTTCGAGCCCTGCACCGGGCTCTGTGCTGACAGCACAGAGCCTGAAGCCTGCTTGGGATTCTGTGTCTCCCTCTTTCTCTGCTTCTCTCTCGCTCCCTCTCCCTCTCCCTCTCTTAAAGATAAATAAACATTAAAAAGATAAAAATAAAAAAAGAAGATGGGGTGGAGAAAGGAAGAGAGTGTCTCCAGGGCTCAACAGGATTTATCTGGCATCCCTTCTCCAGCCACCCCATCTAAGTATCCCCTACTACAAGTCACTATCACATTACCCAGCTTTATTTCCTTCAGCACAAATTGTAAGCACCTTACCTGTGTTTCAATAAGAGTAGGGATCGTGGCTTTATTGCTTGCCACCATATCCCTAGCACCCAAAACGGTGCCTGACACACGGTAGCTTCTCAAATAAATCTTTCTGAAGGCACAGGAAGACTTAACTAATACAGTGTGACACAGCTGACAAGACATCTGGTCTCCTTAACTCAGGTGCACCAAATGATACCCTCCAAACATAGCTCTCCTCTCCAGTCCACGTGTAAGTGTAATTCTTGTCTATTCCACTTCAGTCTTCCTAATACCCTCTCCAGACCAAGCCTGCTCATCTATCACCCCCAGGAACTCCCCCTCCCATTACTCCAGGTTCCAATTCCACACATCGATGTTCAACCTTTCAAACTGTAAATGGTTTGCAATCCACATTCTTTGGAAATGATTCTGCTTTAGAAGACCTCTCCCACACCTCCAGCGCAGGCAGCTGCTTGGAATGTCTCCATTTCATCCTACTTTCCAGGGTAGGGCAGTGAGAGGAGGAAGGAAGGGCTTGGAAGCATCTTTGTTAAAAAAAAAAAATCCCCATTTCCTTATTAACACCAAAGTTGACAGAGCTCCAAAATTATCCAACAAGAGAAAAACAGTTATCATAAAATTTAATTAGAGTCATCAAAGACGATTCAACAGAGGATCACAACGTGGGAAGGATTTAGCATAGGGCATTAAGATAAAAAAAAAATCAAGATACAAAATTGTGTGTACACTTTCACTGCAAGTGTGTGGGAATGTACCTGGATATACACAAGGCATGAGAAATTGCATGGGAAATATCAATAGCTAGGATATTGGGGTGTGGGTGACTTCTTTCTGATTTCTAGGACTACTGCTATAACATTTGCTAATTATTTGGTTCATCCAGGAGTTGCACAAGATAGTCCAAAACACAGCATTATCTTTATTATATATTATCAATTATTATGCATTATCAATACATATTATACATGTGCATATATATTATATAATATTATTGGATATTATATATTATCTACATATTCTACATGTGTATATTATATTATATTATATTATATTATATTATATTATATATGCATGTATGGATATATATAATGGTATACTGGTATATAAAAAATGATATGTTCTCTGGTAGAGTGGAGGACAGATGAATGGGAAAAGGATTGCGTTTTAAGTCAGAGAATTTGTGTTTTGTGCCCCTCTACCCAGAAGTGGTTTCATAAAAAGGCATGGTTTAAAAAATTAACAGTACAGAATCTGTTTCCCCCTCATACTTTCTCTCTCCAGCCTTGCTCCCCCTCAACCACCACCACTTGTGATCCTTGTGAGAAGATCAAAATTGTTGGACACTGGAAAGGTAAATGGTTTTCTAATAATATTAGCCAAAAAGACACTGTTCTTCTGCAGCAAACCCCTGAGACCATAGCAGTTACTTTATGACTGTCAGAGGCTGGTACTTGAGACTAATGCAAAATTTGGAAGCAGAGGCATTCAACTTCTTACCATTCCTAAAGATCTGGAGCCTTAACTCTTCCATTTTCACAGATCAGCAGAACCTCTCTCTCCTCCTTCTCTTTCCCTCTCCTCTCCCTCTCCTCTCCCTCTCTCTCCATCTCCTCTCTCCCTTTCCTCTCTCTCTCCTCCTCTCTCCCCTTCCCTCCCCTCTCCATCTCCTCCCTCCCTCTCTCCCTCTCCTCTCCCTCTCTCTCCCTCTCCTCTCTCCCTTTCCTCTCTCTCTCTCCTCCTCTCTCCCCTTCCCTCCTCTCTCCGTCTCCTCCCTCTCTCTCTCCCTCTCGTCTCCCTCTCTCCGTTTCTCTCTCTCTTCCCCTACCCCTATCTCTCACTCTTTCCCTCCCTCCTTCTATTTTGGAATCCTAGACATACCTAAAACCAAAAGGCGTAGATTTAAAATCACCCTATTAAATATCATAGATCTGGGGGTCCATTTGGCATTGAGAAGCTATTCTTTGAATTCACCTCATTTCATCTTGTTCGAATCACTTCATTTCTGTAGTCCATTGAATCTGTGACTGTTCCCTTGGCCTACATTTTAATTTTACCTTTGGTACATATCTCATGCTACAATTTCTCAACCAGCCAATCTGAAGGGTTTTTTTTTCCTGCCCTTCCAAAGACAGATCTCTCCCCTGTAAAATCATGAGTTACAAAGAAACGATCACAAATGCTAATAATTGAGTACAAAGTCACAGCATTTTTCATATTTTGTTTAACAATAAAAACCCACCAAAAATAACCTAAATACCTAATGATCGAGGAATGGTTACATAAGTAACAATCCATCAAATCAATGGGAAATTATGCAGATCATAAATGTATCTGTAAAGAATGGTAAAGGTGATATAACATTGATTGAGAAAAGCAGGAAACAAAACTGTATATAATCCCACTTAAAAAAGTTTTTTAACATTTATTTACTTTTTGAGAGACAGAAACAGCATGAGTGGGGGGAGGGGGCAGAGAGAGAGAGAGAGAGAGAGAAAGGGAGGCACAGAATCTGAAGCAGGCTCCAGGCTCTGAGCTGTCAGCACAGAGCCCGACGCGGGGCTTTAACTCTCGAACTGCGAGATCATGACCTGAGCGGAAGTCACACACTTAACCAACTAAGCCACCTGGGTGCCCCTACAATCCCACTTTATTGGAGAAAAATATACACATGTAGAAAGGGAACAAAAAGGAAATATTCTCTTATTTTAGGGGGTGGTTACTATTGGATGGTAGGCTATAGGTTGAGCTCTCTTCTTTTTTATGCTTTCATTCATTTTCGAACTTTTCCAGAATGAATACACATTACTTTTACATTTGGAAATAAACTTATTTCAAATTTCAAAAGTGTAAGTTGCTACATCAGCTTCCAAAAAGCTCCAATTAAGTCTTCTCTCTCTCCCAGTCAGGCTATTCCCTCTCATTTTAAAAAAGGGAAGGTATTGTCACACTATTAAGCAATCAGGCAGTAGGCTTCATCCAAGAGTAATAAACTGACCTCTCAAGAGAAAATTAGTGAAGCTCAGGAAATTAGAGTTGGAAACCCCTACTGATTGGTCTAATGCATCCCTCAAGAATCCGCACCATATACATTACACTTTCTGGTGTAGGCACTTTCTTTTCCATTTAATTGTAAATATTTCAAGTGATTGCAATTTCACTGCTACATTTCAGATAAGTCAACAGCTATTAAACCATCTCTCCTGAGTGGAATATAATAACTTCAGCAAACTTCAGAGATGTCCATTTAACTCTCTTGCCTGGACCTGTTAGCTGAACAAGTAGCTTAGACCTCGTTCAAATTCTGGCACCTCCACTTAGCTGTAAGATCTTACACAAGTCCCTTTACCCAGCTTGTCATAGTTCCCTCATCTGTACCTCACCAATGGTGCTGTAGGAATCAAATGAGATGATGCATCTAGGGAATGCATCAAAGGCAGACAATAGGTACTCAGTAAATGTTTGGTGATTCTGGAGTGTCGGACCAGTGTTGAACAGGTGTTTCCCTGGCAGAGGAGATGGGCCATGCTGAGTCAACAACTCCTTCTTTTGTATTTCCCTGGGTGGCACAAGTGGGTTGGAGCAAACAATATAGTCCATGACCTTGAATCAGCAAAATTCCACTGGGTACCCAAACATTGGGCTTAGTCATACCAACTAAATTCACCAGCCTCAGACCACAAACATGGCTCAGAGAGAATCCACTGAGCCTTTGCACTGTTGATAAGAGCTGCAATTTTAACACTGGCCTTGGGGAAAGAGAAGAGAGAACCAAGGGAAGAGTGTGTTTGCAACAGAATCAGTAGGGTTTGGTGACTCACTCATGTAGAGACTGAAGGAAAGAGAAGAGTTCCCAAACTGGACGACTAAATGCACAAGTTTACTGATCCAAAGAGTATCTACAGAGCACCTACTAAGGGCCAAGTACTATTCCAGGCACGGGGGATACCGTAGTGAACCGGGGGGCGGGGCGCGGGGAGTTGGGGAATCTCTGCTCTTGTGAGTTTATCTTTTCATGGGGAAGACAGACAATGAACAGTAAACAAATAAACAAAGAGGACAGTTTCTGGTGGTGATAACTGTGAAGAAGGCAATGAACAGGGTAATGGGGTGGGAAATAAGAGGGCCATATTTAGATGGTCAGGGAAGGACTCTCTCAGGAGGTAACACATGCGGTGATGGGTCCTGAAACATGAGAGGGGCCCACAAGGTGGAGAGAAGGGGAAGCATTCGAGGAAGAAGGAGCAGCAGATGTGAGTCCTTGAGGTGGGAAAAGGCTAGGTGTATTTGAGAATAGAGCAAAAATACCTTCATTAACTGAAGTATAGTGAGAGGAGAGAATTGGTAGGACAGATGGTTGGACAAGTGGACAGGACTTAGCTAAGGACCAAGCCTTGAGAAGCAGGTTCTTAGGAGGTTAGACGTGTTCCCTTTGACATACTGAGTTTGAAGTTCCAGAGGGGATCTCCAAACTAAAGATCCAAGACTTCGTCCTGAGAACGAGGGACAGTAGTGGCATACAAGAAAATGTTCAGTTGTGTCAGAATCGCTGATGAATGTTCTAAAAATACAGATTTCTGGGGCATCACCCAGGGAAATTCTAATTCAAGTAGGTCTTGGTGAAGATCCAGAAATCAAAAAATAATTAAATTTTTTTTTAAAAAATCTGGAAATCATTTTTGCTATACTCACGGGTAATTCTCATCTATTCAAGCAGTATTCCTTGCATTCTTACTATGTGCCAGGAAAATTCTAAGTGCTGGAGACAGATCTCTGAACAGGTTACAAAGCATATAGGGTGGAGAAAGAACCGATGGTAAACACATAAACAAAGTACAATAATGATACATGTCATAAAAAAGCTGGTAAAACGTAGGGTAATATTTACTGTGAGGACCTACACTAAATAAATCTAAAAAGAAGATCTATCTCTGAGGAAGTGACTTTGAGTTGACAGCTGAGAAATAAGGACCACCCATGTGGCCGTTTAAGGGAACAGCAATCCAGGTAGAGGGAACAGTCAAAGCAAAGACTTGGTTGAGCACTTGGTTGATCCAATGTTTTGGTTTATTCCCACTTGATTAACCAACCAAACTGGGGGAGAAGGCATGGTGGAGAAGGCACTATTTCATCTTTTATGTGTTCACCCAGCAAGCTATATAAAGCACATACTTAGTTCTAGGCACTGTGCCAGTGGTGATACAAAGATGAGCAAGATGGTCCCCTCTCTCAGTGAGTCTGTAGTCCAGTGAGGAAGGCAGATAATGAAATCAGTATGGCCCCATGAGAAGTGGAAGCATCCCAGATAATCAGTTCATGTTCTGAGAAAGCCAAGCAGATGATTAATACTTTTGATGTATTATGATGTGAGCAACTATTTTTGAAACCACACATAATAAAATTACTTGGCATTTCTCTGTGACCGGCCAGCTCAGAATATCTGGATTTTTGGTGAAATATTTTCACCAATGGATATTGGGTCTGAGATACTGCAGAAGGACTATATTTTGCAGAAATAGTTTCCTAATAATAACTAACATGTATTGAGCACTTAGATTCACCTGGTTTGAAATGCAACTTAACAGTGTTCACAAAGTCCCTTTGAGGGTCCCTATTACCCACTTTTTTCAGATGAAGGAGTTGGAACCCAGTGAGGTGAAAGGACTTCCCTGAGGTGATTCAGCTCAAATGTGACAATTTCCCACCTCGGTCTGGATTTGGAGCCTCGGTTCTGGTCATAGCCCTTCCATGAATTGCTTAGTGATGCAATTGCTATACTCATCTGGGTTCCGAAAGTGGACCCGTCTCTCTTCTCCCCATCCCAGTTATCCACTTGAATGGTCTACACCAACCAGATCCACCTGCTTCTCCCTCCAGGGGCTCCATAGGTGGAGAAATGGAGAAGAGAGAATTCCTTGTTTGCACAATTGGGAAAAAGTCCAGGGCACACGGCACAGGGCAACCGGCACTGCTCTTCCATGCTACCACTGCAGTCTCCAGAGGCCCCCTGTGCAGTGCCTGGAAGGTTGGGCCCAAAGTTTAGTACCTTGCTCCCAGACCACCTGTTGGGGAAGAGAAATTACTGGGGCTCAGTGTTCAGGGTCTGAGTACCAGAAGAGATTGGGTCAGGAAAAGCAAATTGTTAGTCAAGAGGAAGTAGGAACTCTGTGGCCACATGGATAAGGTTGCATTACCCTCCGTTACACTTAGTGTATTCAAATACAGCAGCTCGAAAAGATACCTGGTCCTCTTCAGACCGAAGGCGGGCCAGTTTGCACCTTAAAGGGCCTTCGCTCTCCCCTTCCCTGTGCCTCCTGCCATTCTGGACTCGGAGTGAGTCTGTGCGTCTGTCTGATGGTCTCTGGGTGTGTCTGCAAGAAGTGCCTTTCCCCTGTTACTCAGGCGGGCGGGCTCCCTCTCCTCCCCGCCGCCTCTCCTCACCCCCTTGCTCCCTCCCTCCCTCTTGTGCCGAGGTTCTTGGCCCAGGTCCCTCAGCCCAGGCGGAGGACGCCGGAGAAGTGAGGTCACGTCTCCCTCGAGCCCCGCGCCGCTGGCTTTTCAGAGCCTCGCCAGAGCGGGCGGCCAGAGTCCCAGACCACACCGACCGTGAGCTCCTCCGCCCTCCCTGTGCCGCCGGCCTCGCCCATGTCTCAGTACAACGACCCCAGCGCGGACTTCAAGAGGGCTTTGGACAGCAGTCCCGAGGCCAACACCGAGGATGACAAGACCGAGGAGGACTTGCCCAGGCCCAAGAACTACCTGTGGCTCGCCATCGTCTCGTGTTTTTGCCCCGCGTACCCCATCAACATCGTGGCTTTCGTCTTCTCCATCATGGTGAGTGAGTTAGGACCTGGAGCAATCAGGGAGGGGAGACCTGGGCAGCGTTGCGCCAGTACTGGGGACCCAGCGCGCTCTCCACCGCTCCCTTAGGCACTGCCCGGCGCACCCGGGGTTTTCCGTCCTCTGCGCCCCCTCCTTTTTCTCAGGCTCTCAGAACTCCGCCACCAACCACTAGCGCCTCCTCTGCGCTCCCTGGGGCGCTCAGAGCCCTGACCCAGCCTCTCCCAGGCCGGCTCTCCGCGTCCTTCCAGCACCCATGGTGGGTGCACTCTTTCCAACACGGGGAGTTCTTCCGTGGACTCTGCAGCTTCTTTCCCTGTCTCCTCTGACATCCTTGGGCACGGTGCGGCTCTTCTCAACCTGCTTTTCTGGAACCTCCAAGTGCGCCACCCGTGCGGGCAACAGCACGCCCCACTCTCTGAGCGCGCCGGTTCTACGGCCGGCTCCGTGCCGCGCCCGGGGCTCCCCCTCTCCAGCGCGTGGCACTCTTTTAGCACACAGTCTTTCTGGGGATCCCCAAGCGATTTCCGACGCCCTCTCCTTGAGCCTGGTCCCGTGCTTTCTTAGGCACCCCTCTCCAGGCAACGGTTCCTTCTCGCTTCTTCCTACGCCAGCTCCCTCTCCTTGGCACTCTCCGCCACCACCCACCACCCACCATCCCGGCCCCCTCTCTCCAGCGGCCTGCACTCTCTCCAGGCCTTTCTTGAGCGCCCCCTCCGACATGCGCCCTCGCCTCTCTTTTACTCTTTCTGCGGCGCGCCTACCCTATCTCCGCCTCTCTTGGCGTCCCCCAACGGCTCCCTGGCACCCCTCCATCGCTCTGTCCCGGGGCGCTCCCGGGAATGCACTGGGGTACTCCTCGCGCCCTGTGCGCGCCCGCCTCCCGAACCGCGCGCCTCTGTCGCCCAGACGCTGCTGGTGTTCCAGTCTGCCCTCCCAGAGCTGGGCTCCGCGGCCCCCTCCAGCCCCGGTGGGAACTCCCGGGAGAAACCCACCAGGAGGGCGGCGAGCGTCCTCGAGGCCCTCCCCGCCTTATTGACTGGAGCAGCTGGCCCGGGGGTGGCGGCGGGGTGAGGTTCCGATCGGCACTGTCCCGGGACAACCCTTGCAGCGAGCTCCCTCTCCCGCGGGTCCACCTCGCCTGCAGCTGGGCGACCCAACTCCGCAGCCACAGACCGAGAGTGGGATTCAGCTCAGGAAGATTGAGCTGAAGATCCGCCCCGTCCCCCACGCAAGTCCGCCCGCACTCGCTTGGTGGGCACACACAAAGATTTCATCTGCACGCTCAGCCTGCTCTGTCCCAAACCCCGTTTGTCCGCTGTCTGCAAGCGGGCCGCCGCTGAAACTCCGACTGCCTGGTTTCAAACACGAGTTCCGACCACAGACTAAGCTGTACGATCTCCGGAAATCGCTGCACCTCTCTTACCTTCCGCCTCTTTTTGTCTGTCAGATGGGAATAATCATAGCCATAATTTCTTGACGTTGCCGTATTAATGAGATGATTATAAAACGCTTGGAACAAGTGTCCAGCATGACGTTAATACTAGATCTTTACTCAGATGTCAGTGCTGAAAATCAAAATCCCACAAGCTCTACTCCCCTTTCCCTGCTGTTTTCTGCCCAAAGCACTTCTCTTCCATCTGATACCTCGTTTTACTTATTACTGTGCTTACTGTTTGTGTCCCTTCCTTAGAGTATAAGCCCTATGAGGGGAGGGGTATTTGCCAGTGTTGTTCGCTGCTGTATCTTCAGCACCTAGAAGAGAATCTGGCAGGTGATGGATGCTCCATAAATACATGAAATGAATGCATGTGTGAGGGAATGAATGAATGAATGAATGAATGGTGTTAATGGATCATGATGTCTGCTCAACTCCTGCTGCCTTTTTCCCCACTGGAGCCAGGAAAACCGTGGTATCAGGTTCCTTAGAACCAGCCAGCCAGTTTCCTCCCTTCCTTCCTCAGCAGAGAGATATCCGGTCTTGGGTTTTCTGCAGCGAACTGGGGAGGATGCTGCAGCCAAATTCCCCAAGCAGCAGCAGACACTCTGGCTGGAATCGGTGCCCACACTCTATCCTGATTTATTAATGAATCAGCAGACAGTTCACCCCTTTCCCAGTGCCAATTATAAAACTGCCTGCAAAGGCTTTTTCCTTCATTGATCGGATGTGAGCTAACACTCCAGCTGGTAGTGACAGGTTGGATACTAATGATGCCACTTGGTGTGTCCTGGGGATAAGATTGGTACATGCTTTGAATGGAAACCTCTTTTTTTGACCCCCTCCTCCCCATTCTCTCTCTCAAGACTTTTCCAGTAGTTTTATAGCAAGACACCACTCCAATGCCAGAAACCAGACACTGGAGTTGGGAATGTTGACCATGGGCAAGTTTCATACCTTCTCAAAGCCTTGGTTTCTTCATCTAGAAAATGGGAATTTGAGGGGCACTTGGATGGGTCAGTCGGTGAAGCATCTGACTTCCACTCAGGTCATGATCTCACGGTTTGTGAGTTGGAGCCCTGCATCAGGCTCTGTGCTGACAGCTCAGAGCCTGGGGCCTGCTTCGGATTCCATATCTCCTTCTCTCTGCCCCTCTCCTACTTGCACTCTGTGTGTGTGTATGTCTCTCTCTCAAGAATAAACATTTAAAACAATTTATAAAAAAAAAAAAAAGAAAATGGAAATTTGAAAAGCGTTTTAACTAGAGCAAAAGCGTTATAAGGATGGAACAAGATAAAGCATGCCGAGCTCCCAGCATTGTGCTAGGTACATGCAATAATTTTCAGACAGATGGATAGATCTGGAGCCTGGAAACAACATATGTCACATACGAAGCCAAACAGAACATCAAATAAATGAAACCCAAATTCTAAAAAAGAGCTTCCCACACCCTCCCCATCGCACTCCCTCTGAGGTGCTTTCCCATTGAAACCATGTGGATCTGGGCTTGACACATTGCATGATAAAGACTCCAAAGTCCAAAGAATAAAGAGGAAGAGGAAAGGTGTGCAGGAAGGAGGTGGCTGACCCACTTGGCCAGCTGTGTGTTTCCCTAGGGTGTCTTGTGGGCTTCCATCTGGCTATTTCCAAGTCTGACTTATCCATAATTTGTGGTAAAGTCAGGCACACCGCTGCTGGGAGTGATGCCATTCCCCATGGAGGCACTCAAAAACTGTGGTGTCGCAGTGATGTGGGGGCACTACCAGCATTTGTTGGAAAGAGCTAAGAGTAGTCGCATCCTGCAATGCTGGAGTCTGTCACCCAATGAAGAACTGACCTACCCCAAATATCAACAACACCCCAATCAAGAAACACGGTAAAGATAATACAAAGTCACATGAACGTGAATGTATGAAAAATATTGATAAGGCTCAAAATAACTAGTTCCCAGAACTGTAGGAAGAACGGGCAAATCTCGAAACAATCGAGATTCTTTATTAAACCAAGCCTGAGAAGCCTTCTATAAATTACCCAGTTGGAGATGTTGAGGGATAATAAAACTACTTTGAAAAATATACATTTGGAAGAACATTCTTCAAGCTGTGTGTGGGCATCTGTGATCTTTCCACCACCCCCATGTGGAGGTAGGGAAGTCCTGGGAGTTGTGAGGCAGTCAGTGCCCTACAGGTGAGAATTGGTACAACATGGCTTGTTGTATCCAAACTTTGATGAGCCAAGCATTGCCAGGGGCAGAGACATAGACATCTTTGCTTCTGCCTGCATTGAAAGTGCACTTAACCTGTACTCAATTTCAGGGACAGATGTCTCAAGAACTTCTCCCCGGCCTGAGCCACTTCTAGCCCAAATTGCACATTCGTAGGAATTTGAAAATGGCACCCCTTCTGCATACAGATGGAGCCCTGCATCAGGCCATATGGCTTGGAAAACGGAGCTTCAGGCTGGCTTTCAAGCCTCATTCCCCACGCTCCCATCCATCCCTGGGTATCTTTGTTTATTCCATCCAAGAGGAACTCCATAACTTCCATACGGCTTCTGACTCTGGAGAAAGAATGTCTGTCTGTGCAACAAATATTTCTTGAGCATCTATTATATGCCATGCTCGATTCCAGATGTCGATATACTCCTTTACCTCTGTCAAGCAGTAAATAAGATCAGCAAGATTTCTGTGCTCTTAGATGTAGAAGAAAGGTTCCAGGAAAATTGCAGGAGTGTTGGCAATTTCAGGTTGAGTTCACCATCTGTTGTTTGTATGGCTGGAAATTGCTACCTGGCTCAAGAGACTGGAGTTGAATCCATGCTGAGCCTCCATACTTGATGAGTGCGTGATACAGTCATTTGCACAGCTGAACCAATCTGGTCACTCTTAAGAGTGAATATGGGGGCGCCTGGGTGGCGCAGTCGGTTAAGCGTCCGACTTCAGCCAGGTCACGATCTCGCGGGATGGGAGTTCGAGCCCCGCGTCGGGCTCTGGGCTGATGGCTCAGAGCCTGGAGCCTGTTTCCGATTCTGTGTCTCCCTCTCTCTCTGCCCCTCCCCCGTTCATGCTCTGTCTCTCTCTGTCCCAAAAATAAATAAACGATGAAAAAAAAAATCTTATAAGAGTGAATATGAAACAGCCAATGACATTTGACTGGGTGATGTATAAGCCTTCTTTCAACAGAACTTCTCCCTCACACTTAGAGAACTTGTCTAGATACCAACCACTGAGGTTCAAATCCTTTTCTGCCATTTGCTACTTTTGTGATCTCATGCCACCGACTCAGTCCTTCTGAGGCTTGGTTTTTCAACCCTGGAAAATGGCCATTGTGATAGTACTTATCCAAGTACTGCTGTGAAGACTGGATGATAAAAGTTAAATGTTTTCATCCCAATGCCTAGGACACAGCTAGCATTCAATAAGTATCGATGATGATGATGATGATGATGATGATGATGATGATGTGATGATGGAGATGACGGTGTGTTAGGGATACAGCCATTGCCTTTTCAGTGGCAGTTTTTCTCTTTTTATTGAGACTAGAAAATTCAGTAAGAACAAAAGCAATGACAAGAAAATATGTCACTGGAATAAATAACTGTTGCAGCCTAAAAGTAAATATTAATGCTAAACTGGAATGCATACGAATAAACAAGGAAGACTTTTGGTTAAGCACGGAATATTAAACATGCTTGCTCTCCTCCACTCCCTTCCAAAACCACTTAAAATGAAAGTAAGTGAATTTAAAAGGGCACAAACACCCAAGGACAAATTAGGAGAACAGGCGAAGAAATGAAAGAGGTGACAAAATCTTGGAACATGGAAAATGGCTAGCTGAACACTGACTGACTTTACAGAGTAGATAACACTGAAATCTGAATCCTGCAGAAGAAGAAGCCAACAAGAATAAAGTCAGTGTACCCTAAAAAAACTCTAGAAAGACTCAGAAATTGGAGGCACCCATTGAAGATATCACTTCTGAAGGTAGGAATTAAAAGTAGGGCCAAAGAGAGGAGGAATCTTTGCAAGTCTGTTTAAGAAGTCATTATTACCAGAGGTCATCTATCAGCCCATGCAGTAGGCACCTACTTCCTCAACAACCCTGACAAAAGATGGGAGATTTGCTCTCTGGTGAGATTAAACACAATGGCTCTAGACACCTGAGGTTACAGTTAAGACACCACGGAACAAGGAAGGCTCTAGCCCCTGTCCCCACTTAGTACCCCTACCCTGGCATCCAGGTAGGAGACTGGAGAACTTCTCTTCAAGAATGTGGCCATACCAAAAGAAAACAAACCTGCAGACACAAACATTTAGAAGTTCTCCAGAGAAATCATGGAACTGTCACCCAGTCATGCCAGGCCACCCACCCGTCAACAAGCCCCATCCTCACACACAAAACTTCCAAGAAGTTTTTCAGTGTCTCACTTTCAAATATGAACAGGCAGTCACAGATTATTGGACATGGGAGAAATTCTTCTGAGTTAAGAGACCTGTGGTTTACAGAAGAAATGAAGTGCAAGGAAATAAATAATGCCAAGAAGCGCAAGAAAACTTCAAGGACAGATGATGAACATCCTCAGAGAAATAAGAAACTGGGTGGTAACCACAAAACAAGAATAGGTTGGGAAAAAAATAAATCAGAGAAGCAAAACAGAGAGCTTGGGACTTAAAAATATGAGGGTAGATTAAAAAAAAAAAAACCAGAAGGATTAGAAGTCAAAGTTGAGATAAACACAAGGAAGTAATACAAAAATCAAAAAGATGGAAAAATGTGGCAGCAACTTAAATGTCCATCAACAGATGAATGGATAAATAAAAGGTGGTATACACATACAATGGAATATTTATTCAGCCTTTCAAGGAAAGGAAATTCTGATGCATGCTACAATATACCCCTTGAAGACGCTATGCTGAGTGAAATAAGCCAGCCACAAAAGGACAAATATTCCATGATCTCACTTACATGAGGTACATAGAGTAGTCACATTCATTGAGACAGAAAGGAGATGGTGGTTGTCAGTGGCTGCAGGCTAAGGGGAATGTGGAGTTATTGTTTCATGGATACAAAGTCTCAGTTTGGGAAGACAGGTAAAGTTCTGGGGAAGGGTGGTGGCCACAGCTGCCTAACAACGTGTATGTACTGAATGTCACCGAAATGTACACTTAGAAATAGTTAAGAGAGTAAATGTTATGTATATTTTGTCACAATAAAAAAAAATGAGGAAGGATATTTTCTCCCCCAAAGATGAAAATACTCAAGGGGCGCCTGGGTGGCGCAGTCGGTTAAGCGTCCGACTTCAGCCAGGTCACGATCTCGCGGTCCGTGAGTTCGAGCCCCGCGTCAGGCTCTGGGCTGATGGCTCGGAGCCTGGAGCCTGTTTCCGATTCTGCGTCTCCCTCTCTCTCTGCCCCTCCCCCGTTCATGCTCTGTCTCTCTCTGTCCCAAAAATAAATAAACGTTGAAAAAAAAAAAAAAAAAGATGAAAATACTCAAGAAAATATAAGAAAATTTGAGAATCATTCCCAGAAATCCAACATCTAATCGGAAAGTTCCAAAAGCAAACAAAGAAAATTGAAGAGAGGAAATTATTAAATAACTGATTACAGGAAAAATGTTCAGAACTGAATGCATGAGTTTCCAGATTGAAAGAGTCCCCTGATACCCAATAAAATGTGTACCAAAGCACATTAGGGTGAAATTTCAGATATTTAAGGGTAAAATTTCTTCCCAATCCTACAAACTTAGAAGAAGAAAAAGCATGCCATGTTTTCAGCAATGTTGAAAGATAAACAGTGAAACAATGACTTCCAAATCCCGAAGGAAAATTGTTTCCAACCTCAATTTAGACCCATCCAAACAACTGGTCAAGGGAGAGGATAAAAATATTTCCAGACATTCAAGATCCCCCCCCTCAAAAACCCAAACAACAATAACAACAACAACAAAAACTATCTCCCATATACCATTTCTCAGAAAGCTATGGGAGGATGTGCTCCCCCAGCACAAAGCAGTAAATCAAGAAAGAGAAAGACACAGGATCCAGCAAAAAAAGATCTAACACAGAAAAGAGGCAAAGAGAAATCCTCCTCATAACAAGGCAATGGGTCTCATACACCCGCAGAAGATTCAGTGGATAATGGATGGGTGGTCTGAAAGCCATTGTCAAAATCCATTATCTGGTCGTGGGCTGGCAGAGTAAGCTATAGCCCTGCCCCACGCCTGACCACATCTGCTCTAGAAGACAAGGTTTGTGGTCAAAGAGAAAGTAAATACCCGCAGGATGAAAGGCAAACCAAACTGACTGTTCTTTCCATCTGACCCAGGCTCCACCAGGGGCTGCTCATCCATCAAAGCTATGTTTCAAGCGGACTTCAATTAAATTTAGAGAGGAGATTGTGTGTGTGTGTGCGTGTGTGTGTGTGTGTGTGTGTGTATGGGACCAAGGCAGAACTTGGAAATAACAGATCTCTCAGTCCAGGCAGCTGACCCAGGAGATTTAACACTGTTCACAAGTTGGAGCTCTAAATATTGTAGCCAATAAGCTACAATAGACCCAATACTGGGTCTACTGCTACTGTAAGCTACTGTAGACCCAATAAGGCCTCTCAGTTTGGGTTCTCCCAACCCTCTCTAGCTCTTCCCACACGACTGTCAGCTGAGAAACGGGGTATTAATATTAAGAGACCCTTGTGATTTATTTCTTATGAATTCTGGCACATGAAGCTCTGAAGGGTAAAAAAACGGTTCCAGATGGTAAGAACCTTACCTCAAGTATGGCATTGTTAGAAATTTCTGTTATAGATGCCTGCAGATTTTAGAGATATGCATGTCAGCCAAGCAGCCCCTGCTTTGTTTGTTACTATGTGGCAGAGGGTGGCCACTGACATTTGTTACTTGGGAATCTAGACGTTAAACTGCTGAGTCCTTTCAGTCCTAGGCTATTGGAGGTACAGATTACATCTATTTCAAGATGTTAATCTGTGTGCTCCTATAAAAGAAAGCATTTTTTTTTTGCCTCTCTAAAAGAAAATACATTTTAAACACTATTTTAATTTACTGATAAAATGATATGACGATTGCATCATAACATAATATGGGAAATACAGATAAAACAAGATTGACCACTAATGGATGGCTCGTGAAGCTGGGTCATGGGAACATGATTTTTTTCATGTTTAAGAAAATTCTGTAAGAGCTGTTTTTTCTTCTTAAACGTTTATTCATTTTTGAGAGACAGACAGAGACAGAGCATGAGCAGGGGAGGGGCACATAGAGAGAGGGAGACACAGAACCTGAAGCAGGCTCCAAGCTGTCAGCACAGAGCCTGACGCGGGGCTCGAACTCACAAACTGGGAGATCATGACCTGAGCCAAAGTCAGATGCTTAACTGACTGAGCTACCCAGGCGCCCCCATAACACCTTTTTTTTTTTTAAAGGAAAAAGGAAAAAAAAAAAGTAGTCCAACCAGAGCCTATTTCCCAAAGTCATCAAACACTGCCCAGATAACAATAGCAGCTGTTAAATGAGTCAGCAAAACAGGCCATGGTTGAGGGGCAGTTTGTCACTAATTAATAAGCAAATTATTTCTGACTTATAACGTATGAATTTTAATGATGACTTCGGAGGAAACTTGTGAAGAATCATCAAGGGGAGACCAAGCAGGAGGACTCACCTCCCACGCCAGTGCTTCCCAAATTTCAAGCACTTGAGGATCTTGTTAAAATGCAGATTTTACTCCTCTTTCAAAACTCAGCTGGAAAATCACCTCTTCCATGAGGGCCTTTTTGATTGCCCTTCTCCCTCACCCTAGGTTGTGCCCACTATACTTGGAATAGATTTCTCTCAGTGCACCTTTATTTCTTCACACCAATTTGTGCACGTGTGCCCCTTGAGCTCACCTAGCACAATGCAGAGCACATCGTCAATAAGTAACATTTATTTGATAAATGAATGAATGAACTGGATGAATGAATGGCTACAGAGGCCTAAGTTTGTTCCTACCTTTATCTCTAAGGATGCTCCTTGCTTCTGAGCTATGTTCTGCATTTCTGCCACAACTTTTTTGAAAAATATCCAGGAGATCTACTAGGCTAATGCCATGATTCAACGAGAGGCTGGCCAAGGCTTGGTTCCCAGCGATAACTTTCCTGGCTGGTCTGGAGCTCACCAGCATCCTCACACTGCAGACCAGTGGGTCCATGCTTAGAAACTGGTCTCTATCCTCAACTTGCTAGTCCATGGGATGACTCTCTTCAGTTCAGAGCCACTCGTCCAGAAATGCGATGCCTTCAACGCATGAGCCTGAACATATCTGAAAACCTCCAGTTATGCTGGCATTAGGTTCGTATCTCAAAACTCCAAGGTCAAGAATTAAGCCAGACTTCCCAGAACCATGCTTCTTGGACAACTGGTTCTGCCCAATGTTAACAAGTTTTACCAAAAAAGGGGCGGGGAGGGGGTTATGAAATTGGGAGGTCAAATGCTAAGTTTAGCAAAAGTAAACTGTTTCCTTTTCTTCAGGGTTTCTCAGAACGTGTGGCCAACACTGTGCCTTGTGGCTCTTCAGGGGCAGAGTTAACAGAGGGCATAATTTGCTTAACATGTAGCCCAGGACCCTTTGATCCTAAGGCTAATACGCCACAAAGCACACTTTGGGAAATACTGTTCTTAATGATACAGGTTCTCACTCTTAACGGACTGAGCCATTGTTGATACGGAAGTGTTCCATCCCTAACATTCTTGTCTTGTACGCCCACCTCTCCCCGCTTTCTTCCAACAGAGGTGTTTTTAGTGGGTCTCCCTCCCCAAACTTCTGCTGATGTTCTTTCTCCCTCATTCTCTCTTCTCCCGTAGGTGAAATTCAGAAATTCGTCTTTCTGTTTCCTTTACTCTTTATGTGTCCTATTCTCCCAAACTGAAGGAGGCCTTCTATATTTAACTCCCTCTTCTGATAATTTCACTTGTTCTTTGTTCTGGACAATTTTGGTAGTGTGGTATCTCGCCATTATCATCATCATCATCACCATCATCTTATTCGTCCATATGTCTTTACTTCTCAAAACATTTTCATATGGACACCACTTCACTTTTTCCTCACAAAATCCCAGCAAGGATATGCAAGAAAGCCGTTTGCCCCATTTATCCACGAGGAAGCAAGGCTCAGAAAGGTAACACTAAGTAACATATGGAATTGATGAATCCCTACGTTGTACACCTGAAACTAATATAACACTGTATACTAATTACACTGGAATTTTTTTTAAAGAGGAAAGAAAGATGACACTAGTGGGCAAAATCAAACATGATGGTCCTTGCCCCATGGAGTTTATAATCTAGCCTCTTGAAGGATTATAATCAGGTGGCTATGCCTCGCTCTTTGATAGGAATACAGCTTTGATGTTCTGAAAGCTTTCCCTTTTAATAGACTTGCCCCATCAATAAAAGAAGCATCATATAATACTCTCAATCAAGCCTGGCAGAATTCCTCTCTAGCTTTTTGGTTTTAATGATAGATGGGCAAAAGGACAATTCTCACTTGTCCTTGAAGATATTTACGGAGAGAAACAGCCCAGAAGCACGAGAAGGAGACAGACAAGCATGAATGAACGAAGGGTGATGGCAAGGAAATGTGCCTTGTGATCTACAAGCCCCATCTCTAAATTTCCAGCACTACCTCTAGGCACAGAAACTTAGGAGCAAGCAAAATCTAAATGAGAAATCTGAAAGTCATCTGAAAACTCACATTATTACTAAAGGACCCACACCCATCAAGCTATTTTGATGGAGCCTGCTACTGAGGAGTTGGGGATCTAAGACAATGCTGATCTATATAAAGAGTTCTTACGCCCGAACAAAAGTATCTGAGGCTATGTTCAGGCATTGATGTAAGTCTATACAGGTATGTGAGTCTGTGTGTGTGTGTAAGAGAGAGACAGAGAGACAGAGACAGAGAGATAGAGAGAGATACATACACAAAGAGAGACAGAGAAAGGGAGGTAACTTCACTTCCCACTGGCCAAATATGTACTAGAGATACAGGGATGGTGAAGATGAGAATGGGCTTGTAAGAGAGAAGACGTGTCTCGAAGGAAAGGGAACACGTTCCAAAACTGGGATTTCAGTACTGGCAACCCGACACATCAAACAATAACAAAAATTTCAAATGCCGTACTGTTTTCCATAGCGAAGCCTACTTTTTTGTTCTGTCTCTCAACTGCACAGAGGTCACCTGATGCTCCTGAGGTACGTTCTTCATGCTTTTGAAGGACACGTGGCTCATAATGCCTTCCCTTGAGCCACACTATCTCCTAGGTATCTACCAACGAAAGTAAATGGACACTGGCCAGAACACCTCCAATACTTCAACATCCCATGAGCCCCAAAAAAGTCCCTTCCATATTTGTGCTTGATTGTGACGAAGTCCAAAGCCCATTTTCAATGAGAAGGAAAACAGAAGAGGCAGGGGTATTGCAAATAGACATCTGTACGACCAAAGACAGAGAGAGCCTGGGTCATTAGCCTTCTCCTCCAGTTATGGTGTCTCTGACCCCTGACACTATGGTAGGAAGCTGGCTGGGTGGCACTTAGCCCTGAGCTTCAAAGGGAAAAGCTGGAAAAAGGAATTCAGTTGAGGGAAGAGAGCTTTAAGCCAACACAAAGAAACGTCACTTGAGTATGCCTGGTCCCCTCAGAGAAGACACCACAGCACTTAGGAACCCTCTGGCCACTTTTTCAAGGGTAGAAAGCAAGGAGCAGGCGTTCTCCCACGTTCATTCACTCATTCAACAATCCGTGGACACTTACTATGTGCCAGACATTATGGTGACCCTGTACATAAACGTCAGCTTTACACAGCTAACCTTTTGGGCATCTGTGAGCTAACTGGTTCTCAGTGACTAGAAGCAGCCCACATGTTGGGTCAGTGAATTAGCCTCTCTTCTTCCCCCAAGAGTTCTGAACTTGTTAAGAAATAAGATACAGGAAACAAATAGATGATCTGTTTGTTCATTCCAAAGTGATCTACTCTGCCCCAAACCGAGCCAACCTACACCTACCCTATACTCTATGGGCAGCACAGAACAACCACAGCCTTCCCCTGCTTGTTGAATGATACAGTCAAGGTCTTGGCTCTCTGAGAACTTGTCTTAGTGGGGGAAGACAGACTATACACAAGTTAGCACATAAACAAGATCATTTCAGAGAGTGGTAAATGCTGTAAAGAGAATATACAAGAAGTATGAGAGAGAAGGACCAATGGGAGCAGGTGGTGGAGAAGAGATTCTACTTTAGAAAGTGTGGTTGGCAAAGGCTGAAGGATGAAAATAAGCCAGTCGTGGCAAGATCTGAGCAGAACCAGGAAGTACAAAGGCCCAGGGGTAGAAAAAGCATGGTGTTCCAGGGACATATGCTATGATATCTATGTCATCCACTGAAAATGGACCTAACTCCCCCAGGAAGGAATCCCAGAATCGGTCACCAAATAGAAAGCTAGGGCTTCTGTTATCTGATGAGGTGTCACACAAGAGCCCTTCACAGATCATTACTTTGCCCAGGCCTCAAGCCAACCTGCTCCCACATTTAGGACCAATTTTCGGTTTACTTTTACTTCAATTCATTCTAAACTAGAACAATCACTCAGAATTAATCTGGTCACTGAAGAAGTAAGATCTATTTCTGTCTGGGTCTCAGTTTCCCTAGGCATTAATGGCCTGTGAGTGTGAATACAGCAGACATTAATAAACAATAGCCCAGGGGCGCCTGGGTAGCTCAGTCGGTTAGGCAACTGACTTCGGCTCCGGTCATGACTTCGTCTTGGGTCATGATATCGCAGTTTGTGAGTTCAAGCCCCACACCGGGCTCTGTGCTGACAGCTTGGAGCCTGGAGCCTGCTTCGGATTCTGTGTCTCCCCTTCTCTCTGCCCCTCCCCTGCTCATGCTCTGTCTCTGTCTCTCAATAATAAATAAACGTTAAAAAAAATAAAAAACAAACAAACAATAGCCCAGGCTTCATTGGTTCTTGGCCCTCCCTGCTGAGGCAACTCCCACAAAATTCCTTTCTGTATTTCTGAGAGGTGCTTCTCACATTCTCACACAAAACTGCAATGTGGTAACGGTTAACTCGTGCTGTTTCCAGCAGACATTGGGGTAACAGTCATATACCCTCAAGCTGCTTCTCAGCCCTGACATCATCTCTTGCCTGACACTACCAATTCTCTGGCCTCCACCATTTGGTCCACTGGAGCCCTCAAGATACAAAAGCTCTGTCACCAGGCCTTGCTTCTTAAAAAAAAAAAAAAAAAAATATATATATATATATATACACAACTCAAGTGATTTTTATTCTACTCACAAGGTTGTGCAATCATTACCACTATTTAAATCCAATAAATTTTCATCACCCTCAAAGAAATCCCATAATCATTAGAAATCACTTGTCACACCTCTTTCCCCGAACCCCTAATCTACTTTCCGTATCCATGGATTTACCTATTCTAGACATTTCGTATAAATGGAGTCATACGGGGGCGACTGGGTGGTTCAGTCGGTTGACCATCCAACTCGATTTTGGCTCCGTTCGAGCCCACGTCAGGCTCTGGGCTGACAACGTGGAGCCTGCTGGGGATTCTCTCAGCCCTCCTCTTTGCCCCCTCCCCGCCCCTCCCCTGCACATGCACCTGTGCATTCTCTCTCTCTTTCAAAATAAATGAATACCTCTTTAAAAATAATAAAGATAAATGGAATCACGCATTATATGATCTTTTACGACTGTCTTCTTTCACTTAGCCTAACGTTTTCAAGGTTCATCCATGTTTTAGCACGTCAGTCCTTCTTTTTAAAGATAAGTAATATTTCATTGTATGATAAGACCATATTTTGTTTTTCCATTCAGTTGTTGATAGACTTTTGAGTTGACTCCATTTTTTGGCTATCCTAAATAACATTCCATGAACGTGCATGGACAAGTTTTTGTGTATGCCTGTTTTCACTTCTCTCGGGTGAGAAGTATATACTTGGGAGTGTAAGTGTGGAGTCATACAGTAACTCTATGGCGACTCTGAGAAACTGTCAGACTGTTTCCAAAGCAGCTATGCCATTTTACATTTTCACGCAGGAGGGTTCCAGTGTCTCCACATCCTCAGTAAAACTTGTCATTGTTTTTTTTTTTTTTTTTTTTAATTTTTTTTTTTTCAACGTTTATTTATTTTTGGGACAGAGAGAGACAGAGCATGAACGGGGGAGGGGCAGAGAGAGAGGGAGACACAGAATCGGAAACAGGCTCCAGGCTCCGAGCCATCAGCCCAGAGCCCGACGCGGGGCTCGAACTCCCGGACCGCGAGATCGTGACCTGGCTGAAGTCGGACGCTTAACCGACTGCGCCACCCAGGCGCCCCAAAACTTGTCATTGTTTGTCTTTTTATTCCAGTCACCCTCCTGGGTATCTTGTGGTTTAGATTTGCAGCTCCCTAATGACTAACGATAGTGAGCATCTTCCCATGTGCTTATTGGCCATCTGTATATCTTGTTTGGAGAAATGTCTATTCAGATCCTTTGCCCAGGTCCTTTGTCCAATTTTAATTGTTTGTTTGAATTGTTGTTTGTTTACTATTGTTGAGTCGTAAGAGTTCTTTATATATTCTGGATGCAAGTCCCTTATCCCATATGTGATCTGCAATACTGTCTCCTCTGTAGTGGGTTGTCTGGTCCTTGTTTCTTTCACTTGCCTTGTGACCATTGGGGGGCTCTATGTGTTGCAAAGTTTTCAATGAAACAACTTTTTTTTTTTTTTTTTTTTTTTGCTCGGAGCCTCTCTCTCTCGTTTACTCCCCAACAAGAACTGGCAACAGATTCAAAGGCAGACACTTGTGGTTCAGGCTCTACAGTCAACTCCTAGGTTCGAATACCAGCCCCACCCCTTCATCTAACTTCTTGGAGCCTCGGTTTTCCCACCTATTCAACGGGAATGTTAATGCAGATCTCTCTGCATTGTTTTCAAGATTAAATGAGGTAACACCAGGCCCTTCATGCTCATTATTTCAATTAAGCCTCACAACCAGCCTGTGCTGTAGACATTATCACCCCCATTTTACAAGTGAGGAAAACAGACTCAGAGCCATCCACACAAGGCCTTATTTTCCTTTGATTTCAGCTACTACCCTATTAAAGATCCAAACATCTATTGTAAATATTGTCTGTAATAAAATGAAGCCTAGCACAATTCACATACACATATACAAGGACTGGGGTGGTGGGGTCCATTTAAGTGAAAAACTGTCAGTGACTCTGGCTTCTGAAGTGAAAGCAGCTGAAATCCCTTCATAAGCATTTGACCTCAAGCCAAAAATTCCTCATTCTGGTCATTCAGACAGCAAACCCATGTCTGCTATCCTAAGGCAGAAGCCCACGCTTCAGGACTCTGACACAGAAGTTAGATGACTCAGTTTACCCTCTGTTCTGCCAGTACCAAAATGACTGGTTACCTTGGTCAGAAAGTTAAGTTAACCAACTGCTTCATTACAGTGTTTGGTTGCATTGTTTGTGTTATTTGTTTGCTTTTCTGTCAACCTGACCTCGTCGAAGAGAGTTAAGGAAATATTGTGTCCGGTCCTCCATCAGACACTGGAAAAGAATAATGAGTAAAAAGAGACATGGCGCCCACCCTCATGGAGCTCACAGTCAGATGGTGGAGTCAAACGCTCAATGAGTCAATAAGCAACAGAGTAAAATAACTGAGTCACTTAGATGCCATGAAGGAAAGAGACGAGGGCTGACTCAGCGTGTAGGTCAGGGGACCTAGTGAAGACGGAGTGACCTGACCTGAGAAGGCCGCCCTGAGGAAGCAGACATGAAAGCCGAGACGGGAAGAATGAGCAGGCACTGGCCACATGAGACATCAAGGGAAGAGGGCTCCCAGCAGAAGAAATGACCAGGACAAAGACCAGGGGGCCGGAAAAAGGAAGGTGGGGAGCAAGGAGGAAGGTTCCAAGTGGGGCTGGAGAGGCAGGCGGATGTCAGACCCTGCAGGGCTCGGAAGACCATGATTAAGAATGTGCATCTGTTCCAGGGCCATGGGGAGCCAAGGATGTGTTTCCAGCCAAGGCCACTCGGCACTCCCATCCCATCCCCCCATACAAGTGACTTACGCTCTCGCTCTCTTCTCTTACGCATTATCAGACATCAAGAGCCTTCCAAAAAAGCTGCTTCCCACTGTGGTGTCACTGGCTGCTGGGGCTTCTCTGCTTACCTGTCCCAGGTAACAGAAATGTGCCTTCTATGCCCTACCAAGGGGGAAGACACCTCTTGGTTTTTATGAGGTCTTTTTTTCTTAACAGTAGGCATAATCCTAAGAGGCCGCAATTGGGCAAGGGGAATATAAAGCATACTAAATAAAAGTAGAGCATATTAAATAAAATATATTTAATAGCTCATTTGTTTTCATCTTTGTCAATCGGCATACGGCAAAATAATAATAACATCAATGTAATAGCTAATACTTACCGACTGACACGCTATTTCTCAAGCGCTGCTCGAAGCACTGCACGTGTATTAACTCATTTAATCCATAAGGACCAGGAAACCAAAATATAAACAAACAACTGACAATGTCGTCCATGGCTATTATTTTGTGTTTGGGGGCTAATTCTGTTTGAGGGTGAATGTAGAATTTCTGAGCACATTTGGTGGTAGACAAGAACAAAGAAAGTGAAAATTTTTTCAAAATCTTTGACAGGGAGATCCGTAGCACAGATTGGAGATATATTTGCCCTATTTTTTTTTTTTTTTTTACATCAGTGGCCAAGTTTTTATTAAATTAGAATCAAGTCAGCTACCTGAAGCTGGGTTATCAACAGTGTATTGAATCAAGCTCATAGGTTTTTGTGGACATAATGGCGTAGTTATTGTCAGAGCTTTGTCAGTTAACTTATGGTCATTTGCTTAAGTCTGTAGCCCCCTTATAAAGTTGTCTTTGAATGTGGAAACATTATTTGCTTCCTTGTCTCTGAGTCTCAGTTTTCTCACCTGTAAAATGGGACATGAAATTTTTCACCCCCCTGAGGGTCATTGTGAAGATTCAATTATGTGATGGCATAAATGGTCAGTCCAGGGTCTGGCATAAAATAGATACCTCGTGAATATTAACTATTATTTTACCATAATTCATTATTATTATAACTAACCTGGCCTCTGGTTTACCTCCAGCCTCTTATTTCTCTCCTTCCCCCTCCTTCCTTCACACTTACATTTCAGTCACACTGGGTTTTCTTGAGTACCTTCAACAAGAAAACTATTTCCTACCCCTGGACCTTTGCATGTGCTGTTTCCCCTTCCAGGCTTCTTCTTCCCCCACCCTCTTTTTGTAGGCCTGGCCCCTTCTCAAATCTTCACATGTCAGCCTACTGCCCCACCTCAGCAAAAGCTCCCTCCCTATACCCCATTCTTCTTGCCTCAGTAAGATTCTGTAATCATCATATTAGCCTGTTTACTTATTTTCAGTCTCCACCAGAATGTGAGCTCCATGTGGGTGGGGAGCACTGTCTGGCATATAGCTGGTGCTCAACAAATAGCTTTTGAATGGATGGATGGATGTCCATCTACAACAGTGGTTCTCAACTCTTCCTAGAATAACCTGGGAAGCTTACAAAAGAGTAAGCTGGAGTCCCAGCGCCAGAGACCTTGATTCAATTGCTCTGGGAGGGGGCTTGGGCAGAGGAATCTGTGAAGTCCCTTCAGGTAATTCCAAGGTCAGCTGGGGGCTGGGAACCACCAACATAGGAAAATTTAAAAAGCATGACTTTGAAGAGTTGCATCTCAGGCCTGCACAGCAGTTACCCCATAGGTGACACCATCTCATCTGGGATCATGCAGAATGTGTCAAGAGCTCTGCTCTAAGACCAGAGAGAAAGGACAAAGTGCTTTCCATATTTGTCTGGCTCAGGACAGTCGATCAGTTTTACCGTTTGATGTAAGGTGTCACAAATGTCTAGAACGTTGGCTCCCCTGGCGTTCAACTCCAGTTAGCAAAATTTACGGAGTTATACTGAGTCTCTCCTTCTTGCAAATGTGGACGCCAGGAGTCGTCTGAACCTTCTGACAGGCAGCCAGGAGTCCTGGCTGTGCAGCCTCACGACACAGTCTTGCTGGTCCCTGCTACGGTTTTTTTGAAGTTGGGCCTAGAAACAGTCACCCTCAATTCTGGTTCCTGACCAACTTTCCTTCCGTGGGTATTTGAGGATCAGGTGTCCATCCAGGGAAGGGATGTATAAATAAGCCTGAAATAACTTGATGCAGTGACTGTGACATCATTAGTATTTACTACAGGAGAAAGGAACTTGCCCACGTTTCTATCAAAGTGTGACCTTTGCCGGCCCGAGGCAGCTGACCAAGACCCAGATGCTGTCCTTAGGTTTTATAATAATTATTCCGTTCTCCCAACATAAGCCCAAGCTTGGACAACAGAGCAAATGCCCTGCTGGGGACTCTCAAGAGCCTTATAAAATGTGTGGTGAGGCCTTCTTTGCTCTACGTCCTGAGAAAGTTTCATTTGCCTCACAGAGGAAAATAAAAACTGGAAGGAAACTAAAAGTCCTTCTTTTCAACATAATTTTCATGGTGAACAGAGATGACACCTTACCACCCAGCACCTGAAAATAAGGGTGGTTGGTTTAGGGAATCATGAGGTCTACAGCTCAGAAAGGAACCCCGGGCAACATCCCAGCACCACATACACAAGTTAGAAGACAACAGACACAGACACAGGGGAAGGATGTAATATGAGAGAATTTCTTTGAGTGTGGACACTCCAATCTACGTGAGACAAAACTTCACAGAACTATACATAGAGCAAAACAACAAAAACAACAAAACAACGAACCAAAACAAACAAAAACATCTCAGTTAATAGTATCATGCCAATGTCAGTTTCCTGGTTTTAACAAAGTGCTATGGTTACGTAAGATATCATCATTAGGAGAAGCTTGGTGAAGCATTTTGAGAACTCTTGGTACTATCTATAGTTCGCAACTTCTTATGAGCTTCAATCTATATCAAAATAGAAGTTATAATTTGGGGAAAAATGGACTGGAAGAAACTGGGGGAAAATTTTGCAATATATGTAACAGGTTAAGGTATATCATCTGCTGTGCTATTCAGTACAGTTGCCATTAGCCACATGTGACTATAGAGTATTTGAAATATGGGGCACCAAAGCTTTTAATGATATTATTTTGGATGTGTTGGGTTAAATCAAATATATATTATTAACTTCACCTATTTATTTTTAATTTTTTAATGTGGCTACTAGAAAATTCTAAGTTACATATATGGCTCCCATTATATTTCTATTGCACAGTGGTGATCTGTAATATATAAAAAGTTCTCACAAATCAATAAGCAAAAGACAAACCAATAGAAAACTGGATAAAGGATATAAGTACAAAATTCATCAAGAATAAATACAGGTGACCAATAAATATTTATTCATATAACAAGTATTTATTGATCTCCTATGTTTCAGGCACTGTATTGGTCACCAGAGAGAGGTTCTTTTTTTAACGATTTTTTTTAAGTTTATTTATTTTGAGAGAGAAAAAGAGAGGCAGAGAGAGAATCCAAGCAGGCTCTGCACCATCAGCGCAGAGCGTGATGCAGGGCTCAAACTCACAAACCATGAGATCACAACCTGAGCCAAAGTCAAGAGTTGGGCACTTAATCGGCTGAGCCACCCAGGTGCCCCACCAGAGAGGGTTTTAATACACTGTTCTTAGAAAGTTTCTCTAAGAAGGTGACATTTGAGCAGAGGTCTGAAGGACATAAAGATAGCTCTACCTCACCATTAAACCAAAGAAATGTTATTTTGAGATTCTTTTTCACCTATCAGAGTGGCAAAAAAAAAAAAAAAAGATAAACAATGTTGGCAAGGATGTGAGGAACAGTGCACTTAAATACTGTTAGTGGTGGTGTAAATTTGTCTAGCCTTTTTTTTGCAAGGCAATTTGACTGTCTCTCCAAATGTAACCACAGCTACCTTTTGATTCAGCAGTTCCATTCCTAGGAATCCATCCTAACTAAGGAGAGGCTCAAACGCGCACAAAACTCTACGAATAAGGATGTCTACTGAAGCATATTAAGTAATTGCAACAACCTCTAACTGAAATGTCTATGGGTGAGGTGCAACCATGTAAGTGACAAAGTCACTAAAAAGAATGAGACAACTACGCTGACAATTTTTCTGTAAGTTTGAAGCTATTTGAAAACAAAAAGTTACCTAAAAACAACAACAAAAAGTGCCGTGACAAATTAAGATATTCCCCCCCAAGGATGTAAGGATAATGCAACATTAGGAAATCCATCAATATAACTCACTATTTTTAAATCATGCCTGGAGAAAGAAAACAAGAATGAGACAGACCCAGAAGCACTAGCTTGGAAAGGTGCACACCCTATATTAGTGGGAAAATGCAAGTTGCAGAACAGGATAGTATAATATTATTCATATTTTTGGAATAAAGAGAAAACAAACAGACAAACTCTAAGAGAGTGTGTGTGTGTGTGTGTGTGTGTGTACACACAGACTTTTATGTACATTATTAAAGTTAATTTCACCAATTTATTCTTATTTTTTTAATGTGGCAACTAGAAAATTTAAAATTACATATGAGGCTCCCATTATATTCCTATTGCACAATGTGGATCTACAATATGTAAAAAGTTCCCACAAATCAATAAGAAAAAGACAAACTAATAGAAAACTGGACTAATGATAGAAGCATAAAATTCATCAAGAAGAACTACATTTGACCAAACAAACATTCACATACACACATCCACACTTTACCAAACTAACTGTGTGACTCTGGGCAAATCACTTTAACTTCTCTGCGCCTCAACTTTCCCATTAGTAATATGGAAACAATAAAGCATCTACCTCACAGGCCTGTTATGAGGACAAATGAGATAATCCTAGAAAAATACTTAACACAGTGCCTAGCACATATAAATGCTCAATCAGTGTTACCTGTTATCATTATTATTTTGTCAAAGAAAGACTCAGAGGCCAAAACATTTAGAAAAGAAAAAAATTCACTTGGAAAGAAATGCAACGGAGTCCACCTTCAAAAGGACCAGCTAGCCCAATAAAAAGCACAAGTATTTAAAGAAAACAACTGTGAAACTGCCAAGGTAACCAAGTTTTACAATAATCTGTTCACGATTTAAAAATAAACAAATAAACAAAGCAAAATAGTATCTTTCTCAAGAGATTACAATATCCACAAAAGTGTGACCTCCATTTGGGCACCAATATCGCAAAAGACGGAGATGAAGTTGTCTTTGCCAAGATTTATGGGAAATACTCAAGGTTTCAATATTGGAGGGATGTAGGCTCAACAAACTGACCCTGTATTCTTGGTTTATCTCAGGGTACCAATTGCTATTTCTTTATCTTGACTGATAGACACGAGGTACTTAGTCATAATGGAAGCAAGAGAAAGTGTTAGCTTTCCTTTCATATTATTCGTGGGCAGGGGGTGGGAGGTGGGCTGAGCGAGGGGCGGGGGGGGGGGGGGGGGGGGGGAAGGCGGTGGATCTAGAAGTAAATGCACCAGACTGCAAACAATGGTTATCCCTGGGAAACAGGATGAGGAAAAGAACTTACTATTTACTGGCTGTTTCTGTAGCATTTGAATGCTTTACGTGTTCACAAATTACATTTGTAATCTGTAAAGGAACTAATAAGATCATATAAATGTTAAGTATCTAAGTCATCCCCTGTTTCTTTCTAGTTCTTCCACAGCAGATGGGATAGTTTGCTTTCTAAGCTTTTCAGAAAAAGATTTATAAACCATGCATTTTCTCTACAACCCATCTCCACCTCTTCAGTCCATAGCATCTGCCAGGAGACCCTTAGTATGCAATTCCAAATTGGGAGACACAAAGAATGACAGCCAATGAATGGGGGAGGGAGGAACTAATTCCTTCTCGCTTCATTATTAGATCTCCACCTTGAACCCCAAGATTCCCAACCAGTGAGGTCCTTCAGAGTGAAATCTGGGAGTTCTAAAGCTGCCACGCTCATCTCTCCATATCCTAACATTTACCCAGCAGATATGCCATAGACAGCCCCTTCCTCAAGGACCAGAGGAGGAAACAGATTCATAAGAGAACTCATGGTGGGGGTGGGGAGGGGGGGGCAGTGGAAGGAGAATCCATAGCTAATACTGAGAGAGGCTTTCATCTGTCTTTCAAGCCAACCAAGGCCTCAATTCTAGACGACTCAGCACCTCCCTTAGGAGCCCCGGCAACATGGTGGTTTGCAGAGAGGAGGGTCACATACAAGATGCCAGAGTGGCAGCAGGTGATGAAGGTTGAACAAGACTCACTCATGGCTTGCACCCAAATCTCCCTCGGCCAGGTCACCAGCCTGGCTCTGCTGACCTGTAGCAAACAACTCACGTGGCTCGGGAAGCTTCCATTGCTCAGGGGCAATGCACAGATATAGATGTACCCCTCAGTATGGCACAGGCTTACTGTTCTTCCCACTTGAGAACATGGAACTGGTGTTTTCATCCAAACAGCCAGGAGTTGACAATATTCGGGGAGGGAGGAGTCTCCCTATATTTTCCCTCTGATTACATCAACACCAGTGTGTTGCCCTAACTAAGTGCATCTCAGAACTCGGTTTTCCAAAGCAACACAACAGGATAATGATCAATTTAAGAGCATTTTGAATGTGCGTAATTTTACACTGGATTGCAAAAAAACATAATTTTAAAAAAATGAACTGGATTGTGGGGTCTAACATTCTACACATTGACTTTGATCTGAAGACTATAAAACAAAGTTCCTGGGGTGCCTGGGTGGCTCAGTCGGTTAAGCATCCAACTCTTGATTTCGGCTCAGGCCATGATCTCATGGTTTGTGACTCTGAGCCCCACATCAGGCTCTGCACAGATGGTGCACAGCCTCCTTGGGATTCTTGCTTTCTTCTCTATCTGCCCCTCTTCTGCTCTCTCTCTCTCAAAAAATAAATAAACAACAACAAAAAAAAAAAAACCCAAAGTTCCTCAAACCTAGGTCCTCAGAGATTCTGCTCCAGCAAGAGGCAGACCCTGATCATCTATAATTCTGATAAGTACCCCAGATGATTCTACTGTACCCCAAAGATCTTAGTGCTGGAGGAAGAACAAGATAGACAGTGGCAATTCACAGTAAAAGCTAACATTTATTGAGTATATACTATGTGCTGGGGCAATGCTAACTACTACTATTAAGTCGTTGGCTCCTCTACTGTGAAGGAGATGCTATTACCATTGCCCCCAATTTACAGATGAGAACCATACAGATGTATCAACCTTAGAAAGGTTGATAACTTCCTCTAAGTCTCACAGCGACTAACACATGGAATTTGAACTCAGCTCTCTCTGGATTTAGAGCCCATGCTCTATTACATGCTTCCTTGGGATAAATCTTTTTTTTTTTATGTTTATTTTTGAGAGAGAGAGTGTGAGCAGGGGAGGACAGAGAGAGAATGGGAGAGAGGCTCTGAAGCAGGCTCTGCACTGATAACAGACAGCACAGTGCAGGTCTAGAACTCATGAACTGTGAGACCATGACCTGAGCCAAAGCTGGACGCTCAACCAACTGAGCCACCCAGGTGCCCCTGGGATAAATCGTAAGGTAGTGGGCACCTTGACCTTGTAGGGCATTAAGGACAGCTGCCTAGACCAAAGGTTTTCAATTCTAAGAATCTTAAAAAAAAATTCTGCAGCAACAGCCCAAGTTGCTGTCCACTGACACATGAATAAATGAACAAGATGTGATATTATACAGACAGTGGAATGTTATTCAGCCTTAAAAAGGAAGGGGATTCTAGCCCATGCTACAACAGGGCTGAACCTTGAGGACACTGCTTAATGAAATAAGCCAGGCACAGAAGGACAAATACTGTATGATTCCACTTATGTGAGGTACCTAGAGTGGTCCAATCCATAAAGACAGCGAGCAGAATGGCAGTTGCCAGGGGAGGGGCTGGGGGTGGAAGAACGGAGGGTTTAATGGGTACAGAATTTCAGTTTGGGATGATGGATGGTGGTGATGGTCACAAAACCACTTCAGTGACTGCCACTTAATGCAACTGAACCCACACTTAAAAATAGTTAAAATGGTAAATTTTATGTTATATGTATTTTACCAATTTTTTTTTCTTTTTTTTTTTTTTTTTTTTTTTTTTTAGAAAACTGGTATTTGGTCCCCATACCAATTAAATCTGAATCTTTTCAGGACATCTATCTGTTTTTAAAACAAAGAGGGGCACCTGGACGGCTCAGTTGGTTAAGCATCCGACTTCAGCTCAGGTCACGATCTCATGGCTCACGGGTTTGAGTCCCGTGTCGGGCTCTGTGCTGGCAGCTCAGAGCCCGGAGCCTGCTTCGGATTCTGTGTCTCCCTCTCTCTCTGCCCTTCCCCTCCTCACACTCTGTCTGTCTGTCTCTCTCTCTCTCAAAAATATATAAATATTAAAACTAATAATAAAACAAACAAAAATTACTAGCCACATGTTCGTAGTAAATACTCAGGGTTGAGCACTCCAGAATTCCGGTGCTCATGCTGTTGGAAGTTCCGGATATCATTGCAGGTTCCTGCCTTCCCCTTCACACCAGTCTTTTGAGCAAGCCCCATCACTGCCGAGGCCCCCTTCACTGCTGAGGCCCCCAACTTGTTGCTAAGGTGGCCACAATCCAAGAATTAATGCAAGGTTCTGGAAGTGGAAAGCTCGGTGTTCTACTGGGTGTTTCCCTGGCTTGTAATTGTCTACATGTGCTTCATCCCCCTTAAAAGTCCAAGAAGAGGAACAATCTATCACTGAAGTGCGGCGATTTTGGGATGAAGAACAGAGGTTTCTACTGAAATCTGCAATTCACCACACTGATCAACCTCCGTCTGTAACTCATGAATACTTATTTCCAGACTTCTTTGAGCTGCAGCAGAACTTTTGAGGGGATTGTCAGCAGTAGGAGTTATGATAAGGAGGGTTTATTAGAGGACTGTTCAGCTGCCCTGGCCATCAGCCCAGCAGCAAATATTCTCTGAGCACCTCCACTTTGCCCTCCAACGAACTCATAGTCTGCAGGGAAATGGATATACATCTCTCACCCACTAGCCAATACCTATTTCTTGAACTCCTACCATGTACCAGACACTGCTCAAAGTACTAGCAACTAAGGTGATATTTAAAATATTCAGCAAGTATTTAAATACGCAACTAAATATTCAACCAGGATGGGGCCAACTGGTAACCCTGAAGTTGCTGGATCATGGGGAAGTCTGTGGGGAGTCAAAGGTGTGAGGGCCACGCACGATGGCTGGGGGGCCAGGAGGGGAGGGGTAACTGCTATTTACCAGCCAACCAGAAGTAGTTCAGTATTTTACCAGCTGGGAAAGCCATATGAGTAGGTACCAGTTGAATGACAGCTTGGCTTGGGGATAGAGGTGAACAGTTCAGCCAAGATCCCTGACCTCATGGATTGAACTTCTAGTGCAGGAGAGGTGAACTTTTTCTGTAATGGACCAAACAGTAAGTATGGTCTCTGATCCACTACCCAACTCTGTCGTAGCATAAAAGCAGCCACAGATAAACAAATGAGTGTATAGTAAAACAAGTGAGTGTAGAAAACAAATGAATGTGGCCGTGTGCCCAACAAACTTAATTTATAAAAAATCAGCAGACTGGGGGCACATGGGTGGCTCAGTCGGTTAAGTGTCTGACTTCGGCTCAGGTCATGATCTCAAAGTTCATGAGTTTGAGCCCTGTGTCAGGCTCTGTGCAAACAGCTCAGAGTCTGGAGCCTGCTTCGGATTCTGGGTCTTCCTCTCTCTCTGCCCCTCCTCTGCTCATGCTCTGTCTCTCTCTCTTAAAAATAAGCATTAAAAAAGCAACAGTAGGCTGGACTTGGCCCATGGGCCAGAGTTTGCAAACCCCATTCTGTTGGACGAGACATGCATACCTGTACATTAGACAAATATTTATCAAGAATGTTCTACAGGACAAATATGGCACCAGGCACTGGTACACTGTGCTGAACACCAGATAGTGGTCCCTGCCCACATAGCACTTCTACTCTAACAGGAGAGGCCCAATCAATCATTTTAATGTGCTATGGTAAATGCTAAGATGAAAATAATCAGCAAGGGGAAGTCAGTCAGCCCAGGGAGGGCTTCCTGGAGGAGGTGATGATCAGATCAGCCTGAGAAACACAGGTCTTTCCTTGTGGGTTGTCTGTCATCACCAGCTCTTCCCTTGTGTCCCCCAGTCTCTGAACAGCTACAACGATGGAGACATCGAAGGATCCAAGCGGCTTGGGAGGAATGCCAAGTGGGTGGCCATCGCCTCCATCATTATTGGCCTTCTGATCATCGGTATTTCTTGTGCAGTTCACTTCACAAGGAAGTAAGTAGGCTCTCTGAATCTGCCCCAGTGTAAAATGCCTTCTCCCGAACGCCCGTTGGAATCTGTTAGGACAGGTTAGGTTATGTTCTGGTAGCAAACGATGCCAAAGAAAAAGAGTTTTCGTTTTCATTTCACGGGTGGTATACACACCATGTCGTTTTGTGGACAGTCTCTCCTCTGCTCAGTCACTCAGTGTCCAGGCTATCCAAAACTCCACCATCTTCTAGCGGCTCTGTGTAGAACAGGGGTCAACAAAACTTTTCCATAAAGGGCCAGAGGGTAGATATTGTAGGCCTCTGTCACCATCTCAGTCGTGACTACTTAACTGCCACTGCAGCACAAAAGCAGCCATATACAATATGCAAATGAATGAGTATGGCTGTGTTCAATAAAACTTTATTTACAAAAATTGGTATCTGGCCCATGGGCCATAGTTTTCCCGTCTCTGAGAGACGAGAGAGGAAGACCGGAGAATCCTACATGGATTTTCACTGCCTCAGTCCCTTCCCCTGCCTTACCATCTGATCTGCTGAATGATTTCATGATTTTGACTCAACTAGCCGACCTGTTCTTACTGTAAGAGCAGAAGGGTGCCACATATTTTTGGTATTGCCAACGTGCTCTCGTCTCACAAAGAGATGGATGCTGTTGCTGTTTCTCTCTGGATTCGGACACATTTATCCTGATTTCTCTAACCAGCTCAGATGGGCTCCATCTGCTAGAACCAATGACACTTTCCATCAGAGGCTTGACAGGGGCAAGGTCGTGCAATGGACAATCAAGACCTGGAAATGACAAGCCCAGATCCATCTCTGCCTCACTGTGTAGCTCCTGGCAAGGCAGATAAGGACTCTGAGAAATCTTCTAGCTCTTCCCCCAGAGCAGGGGGTTAGCCACCCCCCCCCCCACACCATGTCCCTCAAGCTGAGAAGGTCAGCCTCTTTGACTTGGTTTCAGAAAAGGCTCACCTGGTGGGCAAGGGAGGATGCAGACACCCATCAGCCTGTCAAACCAGCCAACCCAACCTTGGCAGTCAAGAGGGTAGTCCATGTCAACTTCCTATCAGAGGAGCCAGACCCAGGAACAATCAGGGCGGCTGAATGGAGGGGAAGATGGGAAAACAGGAAGTGTCACGGGGGGGCGGGGAAATAGATGGCTTTGACCAAAGAGAGGAAAAAGGGACACTAAAACATCAAAGGAAGTTTCTTGCCTGCAAGATGAAAATGGATGGTGTTGGTCTATGAAGAAGATGGGTAGAGAATAGATGTGCACACACCAACTTTATCCTTTAAGGAAGGCATAATGTGCTCGTGTGTGAGTACGGGGCTGTGGGGTGTGGGGCCAATGGTGCCAGTTTGGCAACAGACTGCCTGGGCACAGTTTCCCCCTCTGCCACTTACCTACTGTGAGACTGACGGTCAACCAAGTGCTTAACCTCAGTTTCTTCTTCTGTAAAATGAGGATTATAGTAGTATAATCCACTTAAGAAGGCTATTGTGAAGGTTAATTAGATGACCCACAGCATGTGTATAGCATGATGTCTGTTCCTTAGTTGGTGCACAAAAACTGCAGACCATTCGGGGCACTTGGGTGGCTCAGTCGGTTAAGCGTCCATCTCTTGGTTTTGGCTCAGGTCATGATCTCACAGCTCGTGAGATTGAGCCCCATGTCGAGCTCTCACTAACAGTGCAGAGCCTGCTTGGGATTCTCTTCCCTCTCTCTCTGCCCCTCCCCTTCTCTTGTTCTCTCTTTCTCTCTCAAAATAAATAAATAAACTTAAATATATATATAAATGCAGGGGCGCCTGGGTGGCTAAGTCAGTTGAGCGTCCGACTTTGGCTCAGGTCATGATCTCAGAGCTTGTGGGTTTAAGTCCCGCATGGGGCTCTGTGCTGACAGCTCAGAGCCTGGAGCCTCCTTCAGATTCTCTGTCTCCTTCTCTGCCCCACCCCTGCTTACGCTCTCTCTCTCTCTCTCTTTCAAAAATAAATAAACATCAAAACATTTTTTAAATTTTTTTAAAGTTTTTATTTATTTTTGAGAGAGAGAGAGACTGAGTGTGAGCAGGGGAGGGGCAGAGAGAGAGAGACACAGAATCTGAAGCAGGCTACAGGCTCTGAGCTGTCAGCACAGAGCCTGATGTGGGGCTTGAACCCACGAACCGTGAGATCATGACCTGAGCCAAAGTCAGATGCTTAACCGACTGAGCCACTCAGGTGCCCCAACATTAAAATGTATATATATAAATGCAAACCATTTACTAATCCTATTATTACTGCTGTTATCAACATGGCTGGGAGAGGACTTCAGAATTTAAGATGCTACCAAATAGAGCTCATGGCTTTGCACTCATGAGCTAATTTCAAAGGACAGTGTTCCAGGGGAAAAAGGCCAAGTCTTGGCCTAACTCCTGGGAACTTGTGAAAATACATACTGCCCAGATCAGTGTTGAGCTGGGTTATAATAATAGCAGCCGACACTGACATAGAACTTAATAGGCCAGCTACTGTCTAAGCTCTTACATGAATTAATCCCTGTTGAATCCCCACAGCAACCTCCCCACTTTGCAGATAAGAAAACTGAGACTCGGAGAAGAGAAATAACTTGCCTGATGTCTCACAGCTACTTAGAGATAAAGGCAGGGTTTAACCTGGGATAATCTGGCTCTGAAAGCTGTGTTCTTTTTTTTCTTTTTAAACGTTTGCTTATTTTTGAGAGAGAGACACAAAGTGTGAACAGGGGAGGGGCAGAGAGAGAGGGAAACAGAGTAACCGAAGCAGGCTCTGCACTGTCAGCACAGAGCCCGGTGTGGGGCTCAAACTCACATACTGTGAGATCATGACCCAAGCCGAGGTCGGATGCTTAACCGACTGAGCCACCCAGGTGCCCTGAAAGCTGTGTTCCTAACCACAGTGCCACACTGCCTCTAAGCCAATAGCTAGTATACTCAGTAACAAAACCAGGAGATAGCACTCGACTTGTGGCTAGCTCCAGAGCTGATTTATATGGGGGTGGTATGCTGAGGTTTCAACCTACAGAAAGCAAACAAAAAGCAAACAAACAAACAAACAAAAACCTGTGATGAGACAGAACCAAGGGTAGCAAAATCAAAACACTGCAGGAAGGAAGCAGGAAGCACTGCAAGGAACACGCATGAATGTTCCCAGTTACAGGATAATATGAGTGGTGGGGACTGTGGTGTTCGAGAGCACAGACCAGCTGATTGTTACCACTTGGAATGCAGACCCCGTGGAGCCCATTTTTCAAAAGATATTAGAAAGCTAGGTTTTCATTTCGAATCTCCTGTTTTTTAGATGTTGACAACCAATTCACATTATGTAAACACACGGTGAGGGCCAAAAACAAAGCAAGACGAGAAAACATACAAAAACCACATCTCCAGCCTGGACATCATCTGCTTTGCAGTCTCTGGTAGACAATGTGGCTTTCAAAGATCAGTTTGCCCATTAGACACCATCCAAGCAGTCCTACAAGGGACACAGAAGTCTTCACATATGGGGACTTTCTCCATTCTTAATATAAATATTTCTATCCGGAGATGAAGCATCGACCCGTATATGCTTGTGATTGAGATTTTGTTAGCAGTGGTTCCTAAGAAACAGTGTTTCACTGTGTTTGGAGCCTGGACTTCGGTCCTGGCTTTACTAGGATACAAATCCTACTTCAACTACATAGACCACCCTGGCAAGTTACTCTCTCAGCCTCAATTTCCCTATCCATAAAGTAAGGATAGAATTACTTCCCATCTGTACGGTCAGGTTCCTTTCAGATACCTTTCCCTCCATGTTATCAGAGAAAACAAAAATATCTTCCAGAGTTAGAATCCCAGGGAGAAACTCAAATATAAAGGCTTTGTGTGCATGTGTGTGTGTGTGCGCGCATGTGTGTGTGTGTAGGAAAGAAACTAGCCCTTAGAGAATGAAATCAATTCTATCTTCCATTAAGACCAATAACGGGCCAATTTCTCAGTAATCCTTTGAAATAAAATTTCCCAGCCCTAGGAGGAATTGAGTGGCAATGTGGAATTACTAAGACAGAGGTTTCTAACTTTGAGCTGTATGCAAGTTACCTGGGGAAGTTTAAAAGAAGTTGGTATCAGGGCCCCATCTCAAAAGATTCCAAGTCGCTAAGTCAGAAGTGAGGCTCAAGAATCTGCATTTTCCAGCTCCCCATTCCTACCCTGGGGTTTAGACGCAGGTGGTCAGCTCAACCCTCTTTGCCAAACGTCCTCCCTCCCAAACCCAGAAGGAAGAATGCGCTAACAGAAGCTGGCCTTTAACAGAGTGGCCAGTTTTCATTTACATCAGCAAAGTCATCATCCTAAACGTGTCGTATCTCATTCATTGCCACGGAGGGGAGTCAAGTTACCGCCAAGGAGAGTACCCACAGGAAGTCTCTTTTGTAACAATCCTCAAGGCAGCACTGAGGGGTTCTGGGGAAGTCTGACTTTAGAGGAGCCCAAGCCTGAATAGGAGACAAAAAGCCTTGAATAGGTGACTTTTCTGATTCTCATTCAAAAACTGTCTGAAATAAACAGACAAGTCTGTTTAAAAACTGTCAAATCCTGCCTTTAAAAAAAATTACTCTTTATCCTTATCAACAACACCGAAACTAATCCCAAAGTCCTGACCTTTTAAAAAATTACTACGTGTCCTTATCGAGAGAATTGTAACCAATCCCTTCCCTCCCAAATGATGGAAATCCCAGGTGGATAAACTTGGGTCATAAGAGTCTTTACCCAAACTCAGAGAAAGGTCTCTTTCAATAGGATATCCATGTAAGCCATGTGGCAGTTAAAGAGAGATTTGGGACATCAAATCCACAAAAACTGGGAATCACTGACACTAAAATATTCAACAGCTTGGGACAGAATGTGGCACTCTCAGAAGAGAACTATTCTGGGGGCGCCTGGGTGGCTCAATCGGTTAGGCGGCCGACTTCAGCTCAGGTCACGATCTCGCGGTCCGTGAGTTCGAGCCCCGCGTCGGGCTCTGTGCTGACAGCTCAGAGCCTGGAGCCTGTTTCGGATTCTGTGTCTCCCTCTCTCTCTGCCCCTCCCCTGTTCATGCTCTGTCTCTCTCTGTCTCAAAAATAAATAAACATTAAAAAAAATTAAAAAAAAAAAAGGAGAACTATTCTGGTGCAAACAGAATCAGAAACTTGCAGGCTCTCAAAGTCAGAAAATTCTCTGCTCTCCAGCTGCTAGGGAAAGGGGAGAAATGAATCGCACAGAGCTGAAAAATTTAAATGTTGCTGCAGTCTATTTATCAATCGAATCGTTCAAGTCCCCAGCCTAAATCAACCTGTCTGCAGGCTTTTACTTTCTGCTGGTGCCTTGAGGATTCGAGCAAAGTGAGGTTATTCCAATCGTGTTTCTCAAAGTCTCGGAGTCACCTGTGACAAATTCAGCTGGGATGTTTGTGAAAATGCAGATTCGTGGCCTCTAATCAAGACCCTGAGTGGTCCTGAAAGATGCATTATCATAAGCAATCCCCCCAAAAATAGTTCTAAGCATTCCAAAGTTGCAGAAACACTGTTCTAGGGCTTTGCATCTGATGGAAGAACACTCTTGCCTGTGTATGAATATGTGCCACAAAACAAGATGTTTTTTACATCTCGAAGACACATCTGCTGCTTCGTCCCTACTCCCCAGTGCACTTTACACACCTCCCAAGTTTGTTCTTCCCTCTCTCCTCATGATCAGGCTCATGGTCACATATCTGATGCCCTGCAGAATTCAGTGGAATTTCCTTAGCTGCAAAAACAGTTGACTGTGACAAAGCTTGCGTATAAAGCAGACAAATGTCCCACCAGAAATATGACAAATGATATTCAGGAAGGTCTCACCTTACTGAGGGGTGAAGTTCGAACATCAGGGCATCAGGTGAGCTTTGAGTATAATCAAAATTCATCTTGGAAGCATCTACGGTGGGGGGATGCCCTATTAGAGATTCACACCCGCCCTGTATCCTGGTCAGCCCAATAGACCCAGCGTTCCCACCGGTGTTGGAAGAGATGACATTCCTTGGGTTGAACACCAGCTGAAATAGTTGGCATGGCATATGTTCAACACTGGAACCACGCCCCAAAGTCACACAGAAGGAATAGGAGTCACATACCCACCCATCCTCATGACCATTGTACAGGGTGATGGCCAGAATCTCCAGCTCCATTTAAAGAGTTGCTTTCTTCTTTTTGAGAAACATGTATGGTTCATTCACCACACACACACGTTCATTCACACGTACAATGCCACTCCACTGAATTTATGACTCTGGACGGCTGTGTAGGCATCTAAATAGCCAGACAGGGCCCTACCATGTATTAAAATTGCTTGTTTGTCATTCTTAGCAATAAAAGCCTTCATGTTCCAAAGTTTTCATTCAGGAAGAACTTGGCCTCCTAAGTAGATTAAGGATCCCATGTGTCTTCCATTAGCAGACACAAAGTTAGCAAATATTAAGCCATTATGCACTGGTAAAGCTTATGGCTTATAAATAAACCGGAATGAGTCCTTTCCTGGCCTCAAAATATCCTTCATTGCATTAGGATTGGAAATAAGCATATGTGTCAAGGTAGGAAAGAAGCAAAAAGTTGGCCTTTTTGCAAAAACATAAAAGCAAATTCATCTTCTTTTCTATATTACTGGTTGGAGTAAAACTTCCTGGGGATTGGTTTCCATAGACATGTCTGCAGAGAATTTTTGTGATTCCATTATGAAAAATGGGGAACATTACCTATTCCCAAAAGGTCAGAAGGGCCTTTCTTTGTTGGTTCACATAAGCTGAAGTCAAGACAAATCACACCTAAGTCATCATCAACAATGGAAAGACTGTGGCTTTGAAAAGGATATAAACTTGTGGACTTTGACAAATAAATCAAAATAGCCGTTAAAAAGATGTTCAACCAGTGACCAGAGCAACAACAAAATACTGGGGTCTTTTGACTGTCAGATTGAAACAATTAAAAAGATGGATAATATCAAGGTTGGTGAGAGTATGAAGAACTGGATACAAAACAACACTGTTGGTGGAGGAGTAAACTGAGTCTTTGGAAGGTCAATTTGAATACATCTATTAAACTTGAAAATCCATGTGCCCACCCACTCAGCAATTCTATTTCTGAGTATCCTCCCCAGATATAAGTGTACAAATAGGCACGTGAAACAGTAGCTCTCTTCCCTGGTTACACATTAGCGTCACCTGGGGAGCTTTAAAAACTAACAATGCCCAGGGCCTACCCTGGATCAGTTAAATTAGAATCTCCAGTGATAGGACCAAGCATTCATAGGTTTTAGGGCTCTCCAGATGACTCTAACGCAGCCAGGATGTGCAGTGATGTTCACCGCAGCTGGGAAACCATGAAACAACCTAAATGGCCATGGGTGGGAAAGTGATTAAGTACCCAGTGGTTTATTCATAGGACGGGATACCACACCACAGTTTAAATATACATCGTCCATCTCCCATACTATGGCTTTAGAAGGCCCCACATGATCTCGCTGCTGCCTCTCTTTATCTCCCAGCACATTGCCCCCTCACTCCTCCACTTCAGCTATACTGAATTCCCCTCTCTTCTTTGAGCAATGCAAGTATGCTCCTGCCACAGGGCCTTTGCACTTGCTGGTCCCTCTACCCAGAATTTTCTTCCTCCTGATATCCAAGTGGCTTGTTCCCATCTATCCTTGAGACGCTTGGTCACCTGTTAGCAGAGCGGTTACCCCTGACCAACTTCTCTAAAATAGCACCCACAGCCCCACCCTTATTACCTTGGTCCTCTTATTCCAACTTTACTTTTCTTCCTAGTACTTACCACTCCTTGCAAAACTGAGTGTATAATATATAATTATATGTAACTTATTATATTGACATAAAATTATACATTTTATATATTAATATGCATATAATCATACACTTTTATGGTCTATTTCCTCCTAGTAGGATGAAGACTCCAAAAACATTCTTTTTTATTTGAGAGAGAGAGAGCGCAAGCAGGGGAGAAGGGCAGAGGGAGAAGAAAAGAGAATCCTAAGCAAGCTCCACACTCAGGGCAGATCCCAATGTGGGGCCCCAATCCCACGACCCTGGGATCATGACCTGATCTGAAATCAAGACTCAAGACATTCAACCAACTGAGCCACACAGGCGCCCCAAAAACATTTTCACTTCTGTCATTGCCCATAATAATAGAGCATAACATTTTACGGTTCTTCCTTTGAAGCTAAACTGTTGGGGTTTGAATCCAGGTTCTGCCTCTAAGTAGCTGTGTGCTCTTGAGCATGTCTTTTAACCAGTCTGTGCCTCAGTTTTCTCATCTGTAAAGTGGGGATAAAACAGCACCTAGCTCACAGGACTGGGAAGATTCAATTGTGTAAAGCACAATGCCTGACACACGGTACTCACTATGTAACTGCTGGGCACTGTCATCACCAACACCTAGAGCAGGGCCTGGCATGTAAATATTTATTGAGTAAATTAATGAATGAATATGTGTGTGTGTGTAACCCATATCTTACATATATATGATACATACGAAACATATGATACATACATGGGATAATGATATATCTATATGTGATACATATGTATCACATATAGATATATCATTATCCCATGTATATAAACACACACAAGATGAATTTCTAAGTGCATACTTACAGATTTAAATGTAGAGAAAATCACCTGGAAGATGCACACAAAATGCTAAACAGTACTGCTAACCTTTTAGGAGGAGAATGAGGTTCAGAAATGCTCACAAAGCAGTTTGCTGCATCTGTATCATTTGTGGGTCGGATTTTTTTCTGTTTTTTGTGGGTGGTGGTTGTTGTTGTTGTTGTTGTTGTTGTTGTTGTTGGACGTGGGCCAAGTGTAAAATCAAATATGTTTCAGATGTGACATTTCTCCAAAGGAAGCCAGTGCTTATGCAGATATGCTGGCCCAGGTCTGCACTTGTTTAATCAAGGCTGATCCCTACAGAGAACGGAAGCCCTTGGGTGGAGAAGGCCCAGGCCTGCTCTCTCTCTCTCACTCTTTCTCACTGTCTGTGTGTACCCCACAGAGCCTGAGCGGCCAGCAGTCAGCCGCGAGCATGGAGGACGGACCTCATCCACACACACCCCACCGGAGTTTCTGAGGAATGGACCCTTGACTTCAGACTGTGAGATCTTTTCCTCCAGGACTCTCCAGAGGCAGGTCCCTGGCAAATGATCTTAAAAAAGAAAAAAAAAAAGAAAAAAAAAGGAAAGAAAGGAAGGAAAAAAAAGTCCAAAATTAAGGAAAACCAAGCAGCACAGACAGATCAGCCATCACAGATTTTTTTTTTTTTTAAACAAAAAGAAAAACTCAAGTGTCACTGTCTGAGTTTAGTGAAGGCCTCTGTGTCCATGCCTCTTCTGCAGAGATGAGCCTCAGGAAATCTCAGTACTTCTACATGGGGGCTGGGGGTCTACATGTGGAGGGAGAGGGAGGTCCTAGAAGTTGGCATCCGCCAAGTCGAGGGCAAACATTTGCAGCATGTTTAAAGTTGACAATGGAGCTGAATCTGTGCTTTTTGTCCCCTTTTAATTTTACATGTCATAGCTAGTGGGTCCCACTCCATCAGTTGCTCCCTGCCACAGCCCCCAGAGTACCCACATCACGCACCAAAGAAAACAAATGAAGGGTCTTTCTGGCCTTTTGTCCTGACCTCAATCTTCCGATGGTCCTCTCCCTTGCTTGTATCCACCGCTGCTCACCTCACTTTTCACTTCAAGACTCTGAGACTGTACTTAGTGATCAATTCTAGGTACAGGAGCACCTTCCCCATCCCAGTTTTGGGGATAAACCGGCTGTTTACGGAATGTGCTTTTTTCAAACCATCCCCGCCCCCCACTCTTTTTTAGCAAGTCTCAGGCAAGATCTTTGATTTTCCTGGATGCCTACCTGAAAACACCACCCACTGTATTTCTTTTCTGTCAAACGTAACCCCTTCAGGTGTGAGTGTACTGGCTTAATGATGCCATTATGCTGCCTGCCAGAACTTGCCAACCCAGCGTTTCTCAGATGCAGGGCAAACCACTGGCGGTACACAAAGATCATTTTTAAGTTGTTTATAGACACAACATTAAGTGATGCCAATCACAAAGCATGTTTCCCCTTTTCTATTCTTTCTCAATGCCGATTACAGCAAAGAGAAAGCTTCTGTTTAGTGCTCACGGGTCCTTAACACCTTTTCTGTTACTTTGGCTCTTTTCCCTTCTTCATAAAGGAAGGGCAGGCCTCAGGTTCAAAGTCTTCTGTCTAGATAGAATTTAATAGCAGAGTCCTGTTTTCGTTGTATTTCTTAATTACCTTCCATTTACAGTTTCCCCCTTAGGGACGTGATACGTTGTTTCTATTCAAATAAATTTACTTAAGAAAAATAAGTGGACTCAAAGAAAATATCAAGGGATTAACACAACAGGTGATATGTACATGTGGCAAAAGTAACTTCACGAACTACTATCAGAAATACAGTGGTAATGAACTTTCCTAAGCAAGAGAAAAGGCAGCTTATTCTAAGTGAATGAACAAGAGGCCGAGAATTAAAACACCTGTGTCTCAAGGCCTTTTTTGCCACTCACAGGCTATGCAAGCTGATTTTTAGGCAAGTTTCTTAGCCTCTCTGTGCCTCGAATTTCTTCTCTGGAAAATGGAAATGAGAATACCTGTCTACATACCTCAGAGTGTTGTTAACAAGAATTAATCGCCATAATAGATGTGAATGCCCCTGGAGGGAGATTCTAAGTGCTTTACAAATACAAAGCAGTGTTCTTAGATTACTATGAATCTCAGGCATTTGTTAAAATCCTGGACCCCAGCAAAAAATAAACGTTGATGGGCATCAGATTCCACCTGTCATCTCAGCCGGATGTCTGTCATGAGCCAGCACTTGTCCCAGGAGGAAACTGAATCAGGGCCACGAATTCTCGGCACGCAGAGATCCTAACGTCATTCCAGTATATCGGATCCCGATTTCTGTTTCAGACATCTTGTTTCTTGTTTGTTTGTGTTTGGGTCCCTGATCTTTTACCCAAATCAAATGAAAAGTGTTGCTGAGAGGCAGAATAAAAATGGTTTTAAGTAAGCCTGTTTTCCATGGTGTATAAAGTTGTGTTTTCTCGGGGTTCCCAACCTTCTAGAGGGAATGGGCTCCTGGATCCCAGTCTAAGCCTGTAGGGAAGACAGAGAGAGGCCGGGGATGGGGCTGGAGAGGTGTCAACCTAGAACTAACTTAGGCCTGAAATGCCCTTCCAGGAGGCATTGAAAATGTTAGACACTGAAGTCACTAAATAAGGTCCCTGGGCTCCAGAGGGGGTCTGAGTTTTGCTGGGCCTTGGGACCTGGCAGAGAGCTTTCATATTGATAAATTGGGATGACGTTCTCCTCCAGGGCTTCCTGCAAGGCTGAGATCATCCTTGTTCCACTCCAAAAAGCAGTCAGAGGGGCGCCTGGGTGGTTCAGTCGGTAAAGTGTCCGACTTCCGCTCAGGTCATGATCTCGAAGTCTGTGACTTTGAGCCCCGCATCGGGCTCTGTCTGACAGCTCAGAGCCTGGAGCCTGTTCTGGATTCTGTGCCTCCCTCTCTCTCTGCCTCTCCCCCACTCACGCTGTGTGTCTCTCCCACAAAAAAAAATACATAAACATTAAAAAAAAATTGTTTTTAATTAAAAAAAAAAAAACAGCTAGAAAAAGGATTGACCAGGGGCGCCTGGGTGGCGCAGTCGGTTAAGCGTCCGACTTCAGCCAGGTCACGATCTCGCGGTCCGTGAGTTCGAGCCCCGCGTCGGGCTCTGGGCTGATGGCTCAGAGCCTGGAGCCTGTTTCCGATTCTGTGTCTCCCTCTCTCTCTGCCCCTCCCCCATTCATGCTCTGTCTCTCTCTCTCTCCCAGAAATAAATAAACGTTGGAAAAAAAAAAAAAAAAAAAAAAAAAAGGATTGACCAAGTGCATCAATCAGCCAGGGTACACTTTCGGCAAGACAGTGACCAAAAAAAAAAAAAAAAAAATGGCTAGAGCAAAGAGTGGAGTTTACTGGTTCCTCTAACTAACTGCAAATTCCAGAAATAGCTTCAGGCATGGCTGGATCTTGGTGCTCAGCACTAAGAACTTCTACTGGTCTCTCAGCTTCAACTTCCTGAGTTCATTTTGGTTTCATAGCAGCATGCTGGCTGTCAGCAGCTTCAGGCTTCTCCTATCTGCTTAGCAATGCCTGTAGAAATGGTGTGTCTGTCCCCTAACAGCTACAGGGGGGAAAACGTTCAATTCAAAATAATGTAAGGGGCACCTGGGTGGCTTGGTCGGTTAAGCGTCCGACTTCGGCTCAGGTCACGATCTCATGGTCCGTGAGTTCGAGCCCCGCGTCGGGCTCTGTGCTGACGGCTCGGAGCCTGGAGCCCGTTTCAGATTCTGTGTCTCCCTCTCTCTCTCTGACCCTCCCCCGTTCATGCTCTGTCTCTCTCTGTCTCAAAAATAAACGTTAAAAATAATAGTAATAATAATAATGCAAAATTGATTCAGAACCAGAACCAGTCCATCAGTCTGGATACCAGCCATTAACGAACAGGCGTGGTCACCCTCCCAACACAAATTGAATCCGTGGCCAGGGGTGTATGGCACCCTCATTGGCTGCACCTGGCTCACGGTTCAGCCAGTGTAACTGAAGGTGAAGTCAGATCCACCCAAACTTTATGGGTCGAGGGTGGAGGAAAAGGATGGTTTCCCAAAGGAAAACCAAAGTGCTTTTACCAGAAGAAGGAGAGACAGAGGCTAAGCAGAAAAAACAACCACTGTCTGTATTAGGCATGCTGCCTCTTACTATGCCTGCCACAAACAGGCCAAAAGTGATGTAATAGCTTTTCAGACAATTTCCCCACTCTGTTGTCACTCTCATCCACTCCCTTGTCCGATGGCTATTTACAGAGCACCTGTTCACCCACGGGTGAGGCTTTGGAGATTCCAGTATGATAAAAAGAGATCCCTGGGAAGGGTTCACAGTGGGGGGCAGGCACATGTACGATAATTAGAAGAAAACATTAGGATGCTAAGACAGGCATGAACAGTGTTACGCTGTCACTTGGCGGGAGGGACCGCTGGCTGTACCCGAGAGGGGAGGCCTCAGGGAGCAAATGTCCCTGTCCCACTGCCCCGTGCATTGCTAAGGCTGATACGGCTACAGCCCTTGAAGTTGCCCTATCTTTGGCCGCAAGTTATGGGCAGAAGCAGATGCAGACATAAAATCGCTGGCCTCAGCTCCTGGATCAGCAAATTATCTCTGGCCTACACCAAGACAGCTGCATTCAGCAAAACAGCATTATGCATGTATCTTGATACGTGACCCTAGATCCAGGCTTCTAAATATAAGAGACAGTTTTGGGCCACTGATTACAAAAAGAAAAAAAAAATTATTCTAAGACAGCATCCACCTTCACTGCTTACTACCAATCCTCAAAAAACACTCGTGGATGTTGACTATTTGAGCCTGGAGAGTTACCTTATGAAAACAGGCCCCTGAACCCGCGTACTTTGAATTCCAGTTTTGACGCACGCAAAAAAGAGGCCTAAAAACTAGTCAAGCATCACCCATCATTTCTGGAGAAGTCCCAGAGAGAAGGAATTCCCTTTCCAATACGGATTTGTTTGTTTATTATTTCTTCCAATAGAGATTTATTTATCGGGTGTCAGGAGAAAGAAGTACAGGGTTGCCTTTGTGCATTTTTGTGGGTCGGGCATCTGCGTCTCCCCTGCATTCCTCGTTCCAAACCTCAGGTGAGCGGCCAGGTCAAATCTGTGATGGTCACAACCTCCATCCCTCTTCCAGTCTGAGTGCACAGCTCACCGTCAGACACTGGCTCAGTGAGGTGTCCTGCCATTTAATTTTCCGAAGCTGTCTGCTCCTGGCACTGCCACGAGGTGTCGATCCTGCCGGGTGACACGGAATCCCACGCAGGAGGACTGGTTGTACTTCAGAGTGAATATATTGACAGGGGCCCAGGAAAGGCCAAATCCTGCCTCTGTGGAGGTAACAAGGGGCTTGAGGACCAGCACAACACAGGGCCTAACGCAGATCTCAACACCTAGTAGGCAAGGTGAATAAATATTTCTCGAGCCACTACCAAAGCTCATCTAAACGATTACAATAGTCTTCTGATGGGTCTCCCTGGTGTATTGGTTGCTGATTGGTCCTGTAACAAATACTACAAGCTTAGTAACTGGAAAACAACCCACATTTATTGCCTTACCATTTGGGAGGTCAGAAGTCTGAAACAGGTCTCACTGAGCCAAAATCAAGATTCCAGGAGGGTTGTATTCCTTCCTGCAGCTTCCCAGGGAGAATCCATTTCCTTGCCTTCTCCACCTTGTAGATGATACCCACATTCCTCGGCTCCTGGCCTCCTTTCACCTTCAAAGTCAGCAATCACCACTGGACTCTACTTCACATGGCATCTTTCCCATTGTGACTCCTCTGACTTCCTCTTCTCCATTTAAGGACCCTTGTGATTACACTGGGCCGACCCAAGTAATCCAGGCTAATCTTATTTTAAAAGCAGCTGATTAGCATCCTTAATTCCCCTTGCTGTGTATCCTAACAAACTCACAGGTTCCAGAGATTAACCCGTGGACATTTTGGGGTTATCATTTTTTTTCCCACCACACCCTGCTTTCACATTGATCCCCGTCCAGCACTCACAGCAGCCTGGGGTGATCTCGAAACCTGAATTAAACAGAACTATGTCATTCCTCTGCTGAAACCCAACCCACACAACCAATGGCCTCCCAACGCAACTAAAACTCAAACTTTTAACATGTAACCCTACATGATCAGACCTTTTTCCCTTTCAGATCTCATCTCCTACCACTTACCCTCCCTCCCTCTGCTGCAGCCCCACACTGGCCTTCTTGCTACTCTCCAAACATGCCAAGATCATTCCTGCCTCGGGGCCTTTGTATGTGCTGTTTGCTCTGCCCATAACACTGATTCCCGGATTTTCTTTTCCTCTTCCTCCAAGTCTCGGCTTCTTGGAGAGGGCTGACCTAACCCCCTCCAAGGCAGCCTACAGTCTTCTATTTGCACTATCACACAATCCCCAGGGCGTTACTTCAAGGTCTATCACAATGGAGTTGGATACAGTAATCAACTATATAATTATCATTGAATATTTGTCTTTCCCGGCAGACTATCAGCCCCTATGAAAGCAGGAACGCTGTTCATCTTTTTCACCCTTGCTTTCACGGTGCCTGGCATATACAAGGTTTTTGGTAAGAATGAATAAATAATGAAAGAGAATAGAGGGTGTGGAAGGAAGGAAGGAAGGAAGGAAGGAAGGAAGGAAGGAAGGGCGGGCAAAAGAAAAGAGAAGGGGAAGAAAATAGCTGGAAAACTTAAGGAACTAAGAAGAGATTTCAGCAGATCCTTAGTGCTGGGAGGCACAGTTTGGAGTTAAAGTTCCACCAGATTAGAGAAGCCTGGGAACCCCTCAGTCTTTCGTTGAAACTCAAGAGGAGTCACACATTAGTGGTAAAGATCACATCAAAGGACTGAAGTCTGGAACACACAAAACCAAAACAGACCCACCCAAAAGAAGTCTAAAATCATGCCTCCATTGGATAAAGAAGAGTCATCAGTAATTTCACTGTCAGATAAATCAAAATCAAAACCCAATACTTTTCTGAGGCAGATACCAGAACCCCAGTTCTCTGCAATATATCATACGCAACGTGCGGCATGAAATTTAAAAATTACTGAACATGTGAAGCAGCAGAAAAGCATTATCATCAAGAGAAGAAACAGTGAGTAGAAACAGACCCAAAGATACTGCAGATGTTGAAATAAGTAGTCAAATGCATTAAAATAAAAGCAATAAAAAAGCGAAAGGATCTAGAAGAAAAGGTTAATATAATGAGTAAAGAGATGGAGAATTTCAGGAGAGATATGGAAAGTAAGAAAAACTAGAAATCCTAGATCAGAAAATTACAAATTCTGAAACAAAATTTGAAAATTTTGAAAATTCTGAAACAAAATGTTTGTATGATGTTAACAGTATATTGGATGACACAGAAGAAAAGATCAGTGGACTCGAGGACAGGTCAATAAAAATTATTCAAACTGAAGCACAGCAAAAATAAAGCTTCAGCAACTTATAGAAGAAAAGCAAGCCATACCATAAATGTAACTTGATTCCCAAAAGAGAAGGAGAGAAAGAGACAATGGAGCAGTAAAAAAATTTTTTAAAGAAATACTGACTTGGGACACCTGTGTGGCTCAGTTAGCTGAGCGCCCAACTCTTGATTTTGGCTCAGATCATGATCCCAGGGTGGTGGATCCAGCCCTGTGTCAGGCTGTGCACTGAGCATGGAACTTGCTTAAGATTCTCTCTCCTTCTCCCTCTTCCCCTCTCCCCAGCTTGTGCTCTCTCACTCTCTAAAATTAAAAAAAAAAAAAAATACTGACTTAAAATTTTCCAAATGTTATTAAAAATATCAGCCCACATGTTAAAGAAGCTCAAAAAAACCCTTAACTGGAAATATTCAAGGAAAACCAAATTGCTGGAAACCAAAGTTAAAGAAAATAAATAAAAAACCAGGGGGGTGGGGGGGAGGGGTGAATCGATTACATACACAGAAACAATAGTGAAAATAACTGACTTCTAATCAGAAACAATGGGATACAGGATACATTGGAATGACAACTATAAAATAAACAACTGTTGGGGCACCTGGGTGGCTCTGTCGGTTGAGCCGTCGACTTCAGCTCAGGTCATGATCTCACAGGCCGTGAGTTCGAGCCCCGCATCGGGCTCTGTGCTGACGAGCGCCACATCGGGCTCAGATCCTGGAGCTGCTTCTGATTCTGTGTCTCCCTCTCTCTCTGTTCCTCCCCGGATCACACTCTCTTTCTCTCTGCCCCTCCCATGCCAGTGCTCTCTTTCTCTCTCCCCAAAATAAATAAATATTAAAAAATAATAACAATAAATAAACAACTGTCAACCTCCAAGTGAAAATATCCTTTAAATAGAAAATGAAATAAAGACATTTTCAGCCAAACCAAACAAAGCTTAGAGAGTTGGTTTCCAGCAGAAATGAACCACAAGAAATGCTAAAGGAATTCCCTTTAGCATGAAGGTAGGGAAAACCAGATGGAAATCAGTACCTATGGGAAAAAAACCAAAAAGTTCTGGAAATGTAAAATGTGTGAATAAATAGAAAAGACCATAATCTTCACCAGAATCTCAACATGACTTTTTGCAGAAACCTATCAGCTGAGTCTAAAATTTAGATGCCATAGCAAAAGACCTAGAGTAGCTGAAACAATCTGGAAAAAAAAGAGCAAAGTTGTAGGACTCACACTGCCTGATTTCACGACTTACTATAAAGCTACAGTTATCAAGAAGGTGTGATATCGGTGAGATAAGACAGACATGGAGATGAATGGAATAAGGCACATGTATGGTCAATGGATTTTTGACAAAAGTGCAAACGCTGGGGTGCCTGGGTGGCTCAGTCAGTTAAGCGTCTAACTCTTGATTTTGGCTCAAGTCATGATCCACAGTTTGTGAGTTCAAGCCCTGCATCAGGGATTCTCTGTCTCTCTCTCCCTCTCTCTCTTTGCCCCTCCCAAAATAAAAAAATAAATAAACTTTAAAAACAATGCAAAAGCAATTCAATGGGGAGAAAATAATGTTTTCAACATGTGATGGCGGAACAGTCTGACCTCCATACGCCAAAAAAATGAACCTCAACCCATACCTCACATGGTAATATAAACTGACTCAAAATAGGTCATAGATCTAAACACAAACCCTGAGGGGCACCTGGGTGGCTCAGTTGGTTAAGCGTTCAGGTCATGATCTCTCAGTTCATAGGTTCAAGCCCCACATTGCACTCTGTGCTGACGGCTCAGCCTGCTTCGGATTCTGGGTCTCCCTCTCTCTCTGTTCCTCCCCTGATCACACACACACACTCTCTCTCTCTCTCAAAAATAAAGATGAAAAAAAAATTTTTTAATAAAAACATAAAACCTGAAATGATAAAACTTCTGAAGAAAATATAGGAGAATATAGGGTAACTAGAACCTTTGAACACTGCTGGCGGAAATATAAACTGGTGCAGCCATAATGAAAACAGTACGGCAGCTCCTCCAAAAAATAAAAACAGAATTACCATATGACTCAGCAATTCCACTTGGGGGTATATACCAAAAAGAACTGGAAGGGGACTCAAAGAGGTATTTGCACTCTGATGTTCATAGCAGCAATACTCATACGAGCCACAATGTGGAAGCAACTCAGGTCGATGGGCGAATGAACATACAAATGCGGTGTATACACATAATAGGATACTATTCAGCCTTAAACAAAAAGGAAATTCTGAGCCAACTTACAACATGAATGCACCATGAAGACGCTATGCTAAGTGAAATAAGCCAGTCACTAAAGGACAAATGATGCGATTCACTTATAGGAAGTAGTCAAATTCAGAGGCAGAAAATAGAACAGTAGTTGCCAGGGGCTGGGGGGAAAAAGGGAGTAGGAAGTTATGGTTTTAATAAGTATAAAGTTTCAGTTTTGCAAGAGAAAAGAGCTCTGGAGATTACGTGGTGGTGACAATTTTGCAACAATGCGAATGCACTAATGCCACCGAACTGTACCCTTAAAAATGATTAAAATGGTTCTTACACCATCCACAAAAATAAACTCAAAATGGATGAAAGACCTAAATGTAAGACAGGAGGCCATCAAAATCCTAGAGGAGAAAGCAGGCAAAAACCTCTCTGACCTCAGCCACAGCAACTTCTTACTCAACATGTCTCTGGAGGCAAGGGAAACAAAAGCAAAAATGAATTACTGGGATCTCAGCAAGATAAAAAAGCTTCTGCACAGCGAAGGAAACAATCGGCAAAACTAAAAGGCAACCAACAGAATGGAAGAAGATATTTGCAAAGGGCTAGTATCCAAAATCTATAAAGAACTTATCAAACTCAACACTCAAAAAACAAATAATCCAGTGAAGAAATGGGCAAAAGACATGAATAGACACTTCTCCAAAGAAGACATCCAGATGTCTAACAGACACATGAAAAGATGCTCAACATCACTCATCATCAGGCAAATACAAATTAAAACCACAATGAGATACCACCTCACACAGTCAGAACGACTAAAATTAACTCAGGCAACAACAGATGTTGGCGAGGATGCAAAGAAAGAGGATGTCTTTTGCACTGCTGGTGGGAATGCAAACTGGTGCAGCCACTCTGGAAAACAGTATGGAGGTTCCTCAAAAAATTAAAAATAGAACTACCCTATGACCCAGCAATTGCATTACTAGGCATTTATCCAAGGGATACAGGTGTGCTGTTTTGAAGGGGCACATGCACCCCAATGTTTATAAGCAGCTCTACTGACAATAGCCAAAGTATGGAAAGAGCCCAAATGGCCATCGATGGGTGAATGGATAAAGATGTGGTACATATGTACAATGGAGTATTACTCAGCAATCAAAAAGAATGAAATCTTGCCATTTGCAACAACATGGATGGAACTAGAGGGTATTGTGCTAAGTGAAATTAGTCAGAGAAAGACAAATATCATATGACTTCACTCATATGTGGAATTTAAGATACAAAACAGATGAACATAAGGGAAGGGAAGCAAAAATAATATAAAAACAGGGAGGGGGATAAGGAAAGCACAAATAATACAAAAACAAGGAGGGGGACAAAACATAAGAGACTCTTAAATACAGAGAACAAACTGAGGGTTGCCGGAGGGGTTGTGGGTGGGGGAATAGGCTAAATGGGCAAGGGGCATTAAGGAAGACACTTGTTGGGATGAGCACTGGGTGTTATACAAGGGGATGGATCACTGGAATCTACTCCTGAAATCATTATTGCACTATATGCTAACTCGTATGTAAATTAAAAATTAATTAAAATTTTTTTTAAGTTAAAAACAGAGGGGCGCCTGGGTGGCTCAGTCGGTTAAGTGTCCAACTTCGGCTCAGGTCATGATCTCACTGTTTGTGAGTTCAGGCCCCGCATTGGGCTCTGTGCTGACGGCTCAGAGCCTAGAGCCTGCTTCAGATTCTGTGTCTCCCTCTCTGTCTCTGCCCCTTCCCCGTGTGTGCTCTCTCTCTGTCTCTCTCTCTCTCTCAAAAATAAATAAACACTAAAAGTTAAAAACATAATTACCATATGATCCAGCAATTGCACTACTGGGTATTTACCCACGGAAAGCGGAAACAGTAATTTGAAAAGATATATGCACTCTTCTGCTAATTGCAGAATTATTTACAATAGCCAAGATATGGAAATAACCCAAGTGTGCCTTGATAGATGAATTAATAAAGAAGTTATGGTATATATAAGTTATAATTCTAAGCAAAATATGTCAAAGAAAGACAAATGCTGTATGATTTCACTCACATGTGGAATTTAAGAAGCAAAAGAACCAATAAAGTGAGAAGTACAAAATTTTTTTAAAATGATTAAGATGGTAAATTTTATTTTATTTATATGTATTCATCATGTTTTTCATTTTCTTTTTTTAAGTTAATTAATTTATTTATTTAGTAATCTCTACACCCACCATGGGCTCAAACTCACAACCCCGAGATCAAGTCACATGCTCTACCTACTGAGCCAGTAAGGTGCCCCATGTTCTTTATTTTCTATACTTTATGATGTTTTGACATCTTGGGCCCTCAGTGACTGGGAAGAGACTGCACCTCCCAAGATTAACTGATTTCTACTGGTAGTAAATGACTTGCCTGGAATCTGCAATGCAACCAATCCACAGCCCATACTCTGAAGCACATTCTCCATCTGGCTTTTAGACTCCAGCAGGCAAAATCTCTCTGCCCTAATCACCCCAGGGCCCAGTACCAGACAACCAGGGACCATCCCTATAGCCCAGGACCCAACGAAACCACAAGAAGGGCTTTTTGCACATGCTCTCCCCTCACCCTCTCTACCTGTGGCCAGCCTGACTGGCATGGCATAGCCCCTCCTCTTGGGAACTGAGACTCATAAACTATCTTTTCAATGGCCATCATCTCCTGATCTGTTGACCTAACCATACATGAATAAGTAAAAATCCTGGGTACGTTTTATAGCAGCATATTGTATATTTTTGTGTAATTTATTTATTTATTTAACTTACTTATTTGCATATTATTGTATATTTTTAAAAAATAATTGTTAAGAGTATTGAGAAAGATTGACATATCAATTATGATACATCTATCCTACCTTAGTTTGGTATGGTAGCTAGGGGTGAAGACGGAAGAGTCCAGTTTCCTGCATCTAAATCCTGGCTCTACCACTTACAGCTCTGTGAGGTTGGGCAAATTACTTATCCACTGTGCCTCAGTTTTTTCATCTGTAAAGTGGGGGTAATGATAGAATGGACCTCTTATGGCTTTGTGAGGGTTCAATGGATTCAAACAAGGGCAGTACCAGGTATACAGTAAGCACTCTATAAATGTTAACTATTATTGTTATAGACTCTGCAGCCATTTAAAAAATGAGGGAGATCTGTATGTGCTGACATGGAAAAAGACACTAAGGGGGAAAAAGTCCCCACTGTGTCAATTTTTTTTAAAAGGAAAGTGATATAAGCAAATACTTCTTCTGGAAAAGGTTATATAGTTATAACAAAATATGTCCCCCAAAAGCATACTAGAAACTCTCAACAGGTTATTTTGAGGAGAAGGAAATAGAGCTCTAGTAGAAGGTATGAGGGGAACTTTTGTATTTTATTCAGTATCTCCTATATTACTTGATGTTTTTACCATGTTCGTTCATACTTAAAAATAGACATTCAACTTTTTGGAAGACCATGGGAATATTTCTCAATGTTCTTCATTGCCACCTAGGGGGTTCTGGAGGTATTGCCTGCCATAATCATGGTCATTTGTTTAAACTTAACTATTTTAATAAGTGATACCACCTTCTGAATTTAGTATCTTACACCAAGCAATTCATAGCCTCCAACTTCCGCTAATGAGTTTTGCAACAATAACGAACACAGATCCATATTTATAAAAGTCAATAGACGCTAAAAAAACAAAAACAAAACAAAAAGAAAAACAAACAAAAAAACCCCCACCTTGTTTGATCTACTTCACTGAAAGATTCTGGCTTCATGTTATAATCTTGATCGGCCTGAACCACCGGCCCCACCCAAATGATCTCACCCTGCACCCAGTTATCTGTCCATAACGCCTAAATTTCTACATCAACATGGTTGCCTGACTTTGAATATTGGTTCCATGACTTCCTATCTGTGTGACCTTGAGCAAGTCACTTCACCTCTTGGCTTCAGTTTCTTCTGTAAAATACAAATGATAATAATAATAGTCCCTTAAAGGATTCTTGGGAGCATTATGAGTTGATATATCAAGTACAATGCCACTCACATAATAGAGTTTGATAAACAATTTTCACTGGTAACACCTACAGTCTTCAAATTTCAACGTGACGCTTCTGCCAGGAAGCCTTCCCTGATTGGCTCACATTCCCCTCATAGATCACATTTCTCCTATGTAGCATTTGTCACAGATGACTGTTGAATGATTGTATGATAAATGTCCATCTTCTCTAAGAGGATCACAAGCCCCATTAGCACAGAGCCTGGGTCTGGTTTTACCCACCATTCTCTATCCCCAGCATCTACCACAGGGCCTGGCAGATAGTTTGTGCCACACACAATTATTGATAAAGAAATGGACTAATGAGGTTAGAAAGCTGAAGGCCTCTAAAGTATTAAACGTTAACTAGAACAGATGTCACAGACTGGTTAGGTTCCGACAGGCTGCACAGGAGGCCTGGACTGGAAGGGTCATCCAAGGATAAACAAGACAACTCTCACCTTTGTCCTAGGACTTGCCCTGTTTTTTCAGTCGAGGTGAAATTCATATAACATATATAATTAATCATTTTAAAGTGTACAATTCAGTGGTATTTAGTACAGTCACAGTGTCCTGTAACCACCAACTATATTAAGTCCTGAAACATTTTCATCACGCCAAAAGAAAACCCAATAACCATTAAGCAGACACTCCCCATTCCCTCTTAGCCCAGCCCCTGGCAAACACCAATCTGCTTTCCATTTTTACGGATTTACCTATTACGGGTATTTCGTATGACGGAATCCTACATACACGTGGCCTTTCGTGGCTGACGTCTTCCACTTAGCATTCTGTTTTCAAGGTTCATCCACTGTTAACAGTGTGTCTACAACTGACCGCTCTACAACTGACCGCCTTGTTAACAGCAAAAGCCTCAAGGCATTTATTTACAACCGCCCCGCCTCCCCCCCCCCCCCCTTAGTCTACGTCTACCAAATCCAAAGCGACTCTCACAGAGGCTGCGCTTGCTGCCCTCTGAGTCCCGAGGAAGGCCCACCAAGGCCCTCAGCAGCTCCGGGCCACGACCCCAGGGCTGGAGCCCTCTAGCCAGAAGGCCGGAGGCTGGGCTGAAGCCCAGGGGGCAGGGATGGCCCTGCGGAGGCAGCCCTGCGCCCTCGGCGGCCCCTTCTCCTGGCGCGGAAGTCAGGGGCTGCACCAGACACGGTCCCAACCCCACGGCCTCGCAAGGCCAAGCACTCACGTGTCGCCGCAGCTCCCGGACGCTCATCAACTGGTGCTGCACCTCCAGGTAGATGGGGCAGCTGTACAGCGCCTGCAGGCCCACCAGGGCGCAAGGGAAGGGGGGGCCCGGCCAACCCGACTTTCCCGGCCTAACCCGTCGCCCCAGTCCCAGCCCGCCTATTGGTGTATTAAAAAAAAACGTAGGTCGAAAGTTATACCCGGATTTTCACCTGGGAGGGGTAGAGGGCGGGGCTCCTAACCCCAGTGGTTCAAGGGTCAATTGTACTTCTCCTTTTTAGGCCTGGGTAATATTCCATTGTGTGGAATATTCCAGTTTATCCACTCATACCTTGATGGATATTTGCATTACTTTCACCTTTTGGCTGTTGTGAAGGGTGCTCTCCAATACTGTTTTTGTTTTTTCTTTAAGCCCGCATGGTATGTCAGATCATGAAGACTGAAATAGCAGTGTCCTGTCAGCCACGAACTTGTATAATTCAGCAAGCCATTTTGCCTCCTCTGCTGTAACCCAAGAGGTTCAACCAGGATTTTTGTGCAAGTAATTTATTTGGAAGGTGATTCCGAGTGTTTATTTAGGAGATGATCCTGAGAAGTGACAAAGGAAAGAGAGGAAGGAAGCCAACAAATTTAGTGTACCTTTATGATCAAGTTAACTGTGTTGGGCATAAATTGGTTCAGTTCCACTGGGGACCTCTGTAGTGGACACAGTATGGAACATATCTTAGAAATGTTCCACCCACTGGCCAAGGAGCTGCAATATCTATCCACAAACTACTGTCTGTCACTGCTGAGGACCGCTCACAAACTATCCACTGTGTGGCCCCTCTGGTCTCCCCCATGTGCATGCCAAGAATGCTCTAGAAGGCCCTCAGATAGAGTCACATGTGCTTACAGTAGGAAACTTTGGGCATACACAGAAGGATGCACGCAGATTGCAGATGGGACGCAGGGGTCATCAACAAGGCATGTTAGAGGGCTTATTAAACTCATCCTCAGATCCCTAGGAGCTCACGTTTTAATGAGACAAATACAGATTTCTTTTTATTTTTTTCACCTTAGGTGAATCTATGCATGAAAACTGCTTTAGTTTGTCAGTCATCTTCTTGGGAAAGGGAAGAGATATACATCCTTTTCTCCTCCATTCCTTCAAAGCTTCTTGATAGAGAGTAGATTTGGAGTGAACTTTATTTTTTTTTTTATTTTTTTTTCAACGTTTTTATTTATTTTTGGGACAGAGAGAGACAGAGCATGAACGGGGGAGGGGCAGAGAGAGAGGGAGACACAGAATCGGAACCAGGCTCCAGGCTCTGAGCCATCAGCCCAGAGCCTGACGCGGGGCTCGAACTCACGGACCGCGAGATCGTGACCTGGCTGAAGTCGGACGCTTAACCGACTGCGCCACCCAGGCGCCCCTGGAGTGAACTTTATTAAGACAGATGTGTTACCAGGGTGACTGGGTGGCTGGGTTAAGGGGCCGACTTCAGCTCAGGTCATGATCTCGCCATTTGTGGGTTTGAGCCCTGTGTCAGGCTCTGTGCTGACAGCTCAGAGACTGGAGCCTGTTTCAGATTCTGTCTGTCTGTCTGTCTCTCTCTCTCTCTCTCTCTGCCCCTCCCTCTCTCTCTACCTCTCCCCTACTCATACTCTGTCTCTCTCTCTCTCTCAAAAAATGAATAAACATTTAAAAAAAAAAAAACAGATGTGATACCCTGAGCTGGGCGCTTCTCACCTTGAGGTCTCAGTTTACTCTGTAAGGGAAGCTATTTCTTTAAAAATATTTTTTTATTGAAAATAAAACAGGGGCGCCTGGGTGGCGCAGTCGGTTGAGCGTCCGACTTCAGCCAGGTCACGATCTCTCGGTCCGTGAGTTCGAGCCCCGCGTCGGGCTCTGGGCTGATGGCTCAGAGCCTGGAGCCTGGTTCCGATTCTGTGTCTCCCTCTCTCTCTGCCCCTCCCCCGTTCATGCTCTGTCTCTCTCTGTCCCAAAAATAAATAAACGTTGAAAAAAAAAATTAAAAAAAAAAAAAAGAAAGAAAATAAAACAAAGATACAGGAAACCACACAAAAGTGTGGCTTAGTGAATTATTATAAGGCAAATGCTTTAATAACCACTACCCAGGTCAAGAAATAGAATTTTGCCAGATATATCACAAGTCACAAAATGAGACTGTCTGCCAGTTAATGTCTCTTCCCTGGAAGAGCCTGGAAGTCTACACTTATAAAATTTACAATTCTGTATTTTTATAATCAGTTGATTTCTAAAATTCAGCCCTACCCCTAAATTCTATGATATTATAAAATGTATATCAATCATTATGTGGATAAGATAACATTACTCCCATACCCAAACCCTCCCATGAATTTCCACTGACTTTGAATAAAATCCAGAAAGTTCCACTGTGACTATCAAGCCCCAAAAGGATCAAGCCTTTCCTCCTGCTTTCCAATACACTCCCAAATCACCTGTATGTTTCTGCGGCATGAAAAACTCATACCCACCTCAGGGCCTTTGCACTTGCATTGTCCCTCTGCCTGAAACACTCTTCCCAAACTATTTTCTCATCTGACTCTCTTTTGTCAGTAAGGTCTCAGCTCAACTGTGACGTCCTCAGGGAGGTCCTCCATGACCACCTTATCTAAAGTAGTACCCAGTCTCTCTCTCACGTAATTTCATTTGTTTCCTACATAGTAGTAATCACTCTGAAATTATCCAGCTTATGTATGTTTGCATATTCGATTATGTATCTATTGCTACACAGGGCCCTTCAGCTTTGCAAAAGGATTAACACTCCTTTTCCTGTTATTCCTTTATCCACAGCACCTAAAACAAAGCCTGGCATAAACTGGCTCTACACAAATACTTGTGGACCGAATACCATGGAATGAGCTCATTTTACTTCTGAGCCAATGACTATCTCTCTGTCACAATGACAGTTGTATCTCGGTGGAGAGAGAACATGGGGTCATCTACCAAGAAAAGACAGACAAGTCTGCCAACATTGTGTTATTTACATCGGTGAGGTGAATTTCAGAAGGTCTGGTGGAAATCCAGGTAGGCCAGCTTACAACTCTATCTCAACAGCTCACACACACTGCAGTCCGTCTTAGATAAGGCTGCTATTAAAAAAAAAAAAAAAAAAAAAAAAGTGCCGCAGAATGAATGGCTTAAACAACAGAAATTTACTTTCCCAGGGTTCTGGAAACTGGAAAGTCCAAGATCAAGGTTCTGGCAGGATTCGAGTTCTGGTGAGAGCTCGCTTCCTGGTTTGCAGATGGCCTCCCATGGCCTTTCTTCTGAGTTTGCACGAAAAGAAAATGGGGACCGGGGAGATCTGGGACCCATGCTTTCACTGGGTTATCTTATCTGAGCCAGAGCAGCAGTCTTGAAACTTTCTTCATGCATAACAGCACCTGCATAGCCAGATAAAGGGTCCACAGCTTATGTGTTCATGAGCTCACTGTCCTCATGTCCATGGCCCTCCTCACTGCCTAGTGTGAGCAAGAAAGCTCAAAGAATGCATTCTGGGTTATCCTCTGACCTGGCTTAAGTCCCTTCTGGGCCAGTAGAACCCTTTTGCCTACCCGAATTATTGCCTTTCCAGGAGTCCGTTTCCACCTTTACTCTGTGGATTCCTTTGGAGCTGGAATCATGGCTTATTTTTGTCTTATAAAATCTGTTTTTAAAATACAAAAGTAGTACATCCTCACAGGAGAAAAATTTCAAACAATAATTGAAAAAAAGAAAGTCCCTTTTCGATCTGCTCCTGTTTCCAAACCCACTCCTCTCCCCAGGTGGGACCACTATTAACATTGTGTTGTATATATTTCCAGAACTTTCCATTCACAAGAATAATGATGCCAATAAAAGTGCTAACGTTTGTTGAATGTTTACTGAGTCAGGTGCTATGCTAAGCACTTTCTGTGCATGTTCTCAATTAATTCACAAAACAAGCCTATAAGGTCGGTGTTATTTAATTTCCTATTTCACAAAAGAGGAAACCAAGGTGGCAGTTACAAAGTGGTAAAGCCAGAATTTAAACCCAGGCTAACTTCAGGGCTCATGCTCTTAACCTGTATTGTTCTGCCACTTGCTTTGGGATTTGGAATGTCATAGACACTTCTCCATATTTACCCACAGAATTCTATTTCCTCCTTTTTTACTTTTATTTTTTTAATTAAAAAAAATTTTTTTTAATGTTTATTTATTTTTGAGACAGAGAGAGACAGAGCATGAGCAGGGAAGGGGCAGAGAGAGAGGGAGACACAGAATGTGAAGCAGGCTCCAGGCTCTGAGCTGTCAGCACAGAGCCCAAGGCAGGGCTCCAACTCACGGACTGTGAGATCATGACCTGAGCCAAAGTCGGACGCTTAAACGACTGAGCCACCCAGGCGCCCCATATTTCCTCCTTTTTTAAAGTTCCTCATTATTCTATAAAATGAATTTTAAAAATTCATTTTGTCATTCTATTGCCACACCTTTTCAAATTTTGCAGTTTTTTATTTCCTTATTTCATCAAATCTAACATTCCATTGATTGTAAGGAGCACCCAGTTTCAGAGATTAAAATGTGAAATAAAATGTGCATCCTTAAAAAACATGTGCGTCTTAGAATTAATGTAATATGGGGCGCCTGGGTGGCGCAGTCGGTTAAGCGTCCGACTTCAGCCAGGTCACGATCTCGCGGTCTGTGAGTTCGAGCCCCGCATCAGGCTCTGGGCTGATGGCTCAGAGCCTGGAGCCTGTTTCCGATTCTGTGTCTCCCTCTCTCTCTGCCCCTCCCCCGTTCATGCTCTGTTTCTCTCTGTCCCAAAAATAAATAAACGTTGAAAAAAAAATTAAAAAAAAAAAAAGAATTAATGTAATATGGCATTAGAGACCCTGTGGCAGATGGACATGCTTCCATATAATTTGCATGTGTATATTTCTACAGAAGTTCCCTGGAAGTAAAATTGTGCACTAAGATGAAGGTACATTTTTTATTTTGATGGATACAATCGAATCTCCCAGGAGACCATTTACTTGTTAGTCATCTGCCTACTATTTACTTAGCACAATGCCTGGCACTTTGTAGGTATCAAATAAATGTTTGTTCAGTAGACAAAATGCATGACCTGGCCCAGCAAATGCAAAGCATTTTGAGATAATCACATGCGAAACAAAATACAAAAACAAAAAACCTCACCACCACCAAAAAAAAAAACCGTGACAGTGACCGATAGATTAGAATATTTTAGGACCACAAGTTTATACACTTTTGCTAAAGCACTGGCCACGATGTGACAATCGTTAATAAATTAATTTTATGCAGAATGATGTGTCCAAAGTGATTATAAAATATCTTACAAAATTATCTATCAAAAGGCTGTGCAATTTTTTAAAAAATACACTAGTAACTAGCATTTTATAACGCCCAAACCTACTAGTCTTGACAAATTTCCTGAGATCTTATGGTCTGTCATTTTCTCAAACACCTGCAAGACTACTTGCATCAAAATCACCTGGCGTTCATATTAAAATGCAGACTCTACTCCAGAGCCTACTTCGGAATCATAACTTCCAGGGAATAGGACCGGGGAATCTGCATTTTATTCAGGCAGTGCTTCTAAGGCACACAAAAAGCGTGTGAGCTAGAGCATTAACCAGCTTTAATAGTATGAGTCTCTTAATTAGATTAACACTTTAAATGATCTCTTTGGCTGTCGAGTGCAGGATCAACAGGAAGTGGGTAAAGATATCTAAAATAGCTAATGGCATCACTCATTCCAGAGCAGGGAAAGCGGCCCAGACCGCCCTCGCGCTGGCACGCCCCCTGCCGGCCTTCCGCAGTCTCGTCCTGACTCCGGCCGCAGTAGCTCACTGCGACTGCGTGCCCCGAGGCCCCTGGAGCCTCCTTCGGGTGTGGCTGCCGCGCAGATCCAGACCGGAAGCGGAAGTGAGGTCGAGTTAGCCTAAGGCACTTCGCCCGCTGCTCCCGCCGCCACCCCCTATCGCGACCGACTCTCAGACGCGCCGGAAGCGGAAGTTACCAGGAGGTGGGGGAGTTGTTGGGAAAGTGTCGAGCTTATTTTCGGGCTTCCTGAGTAACGCGGGCTTGTGAAACGGCCAGTCCGTCCCGCACGCCTCAAACCGGTTACCGGCCCGGAGCCCTCTCCCGAGCGGTGTGGTACTCGGGGCTCCGACTGTTTCCCCAGGGTCCTTGTGACCCGTTAGTTGCGGGAGTCTCCTGCCCCTTCCCTGGAGTGAGGCCCCGTCCGGCTTCCCGGTGTCCCCGCAGACCCCCGCCATGGGCAACACGAGCAGCGAGCGGGCCGCGCTGGAGCGGCAGGGCGGCCACAAGACGCCGCGGAGGGACAGCTCCGGGGGCGCCAAGGACGGGGACAGGCCCAAGATCCTGATGGACAGCCCCGAGGACGCCGACCTCTTCCACTCCGAGGAAATCAAGGTGAGGGGGTGGGGGAATCCGGCTCCCCTTGATTAATGTTGAGGGGAGAAACCCCCTATTAGATTCCCCGCCACGTCCTCTCAGAAACTTCGTAAGCGGGAGGGAGGAGATACTTAATTCTATTCACTTAAAAGCCAGATGGCCCTGTAAGAGCCCTCTTCGCAGTCCAGGAACCTGTGTCTAATTACCGAAGAGAAAGTCACCCCGAGGGAGGAGGAACTAACTTCGTTTAACATCATTAAGGAGAAAGCAGCTCTGGGACAGCGTTTCAAATTCTTAATTAATTAAGATCGTTGAGCTAGCAGCAGGTGAGCCCCGGTCGCTGCTTTCCCCTTAGGTATAATTAGTTTCACAGCCTTGAGAGATCTTTCCTCACCTTTACGGAGACGGGCCCTTTTTGTCGGAGCTGGTTTTGCAGTTTATTGTCGATTTTGGAAAGAACCCAGCACACACGTGCAAGCTGAAAACAGAGTTACCCAGCTGACTGCAGTTGCCAGAGGCGTTTAGTTCTCCCTGAACTTGTGGTTCCCCCGGCTTCTTTAGAGCAGACTCAGAAAAGGAATTGGACTTCTGGAGGTCAGTAGGTGAGTGAAGTGTCAGTCTGAAAAGGGGGCAGCCAGCTGCTACTCAACCTTCTCTCTCCTCTCGTGTAAAAATATGACATGATATTTTAAACAGACCAAAGCAGACATTTTTAAAAACATTTTTTAATGTTTATTTTTGAGAGAGAGAGAGAGCGTGAGTGGGGGAGTAGCAGAGAGAGGGAGACAGAATCCAAAGCAGGCTCCAGGCTTTGAGCTGTCAGCACAGAGCCTGATGTGGGGCTCGAACCCACGAACTGTGAATCATGACCTGAGCCGAAGTCGGACGCTCAACTGACTGAGCCACCCAGGCGCCCCAAAGCAGACATTTTTGCAGACCACATTTGGACATCCTAACTGTAGTCTGCTTTCATTCATCAAAACTTTAAAGATGAGCTTTGACTCCTGGTTCAGCCATATTCCTGCAAACCGCCTGATGGGGTGTGGTGTTTTCAGCTGCAGGGCCCAGTCCAAGGACACTTAGTGGTTCTGGCAGCTGAAAAGTATGTGGTATAGCCTAAAAAAGGAAGAACGGATCCCTTAAGGACAGGGCAACAGAGCAGGCTTGGGAAAAATGGGGTCTCCCCAGGCCCAGCATGCTCTCTGTTAGTATCCAGTTGCGTATTCATCATCATTGCCCATTGGGCTAGTTGCCTGGCGACTCATTCCACCTTTACTCATATTTTTTTCTCAGATGTTGGGCTAGGTGATCACATTATTTTAAATCCTCACTTGGATCTTGACTTTGAGTCCAACTCGAAAGAGCCTGCTCTTCCTGGGCGTTAAGTCCTGTGATTTGCACTTGCTTTCTGAAATTGTGCATTCCCGAGGAGCTGTGTGCAAAGTGAACTTTGAAATCCTGGTTCTCCAAAGACTTGACATCCCTTCCCCCAGAAATCATCGCGGCCCAAGGACGGCTGTTTAAGACACCGCAAGAACCAAACTCCTTTCTTCAAGGAGTAACTTGTGGTTCTGCTGCTGCTGCAAAGCTCCTATAAGAAATATTTAGAATACAGAGGATCTGTGGAGAATGATTTTAAATAGTGTCCATTATCATTTCCTGAGACGTTACTGAAATGATGTAGCAGAGACACTGAATTGAATGCCCTAGACCCCTAAAAAAGTCATGGATTATTTTAGTACACTAGTTCACCATTTTGGCCGTGGTTATCACTTCCTCATTGGCAAGTGATTTTCCAGTCTGTTATTCTTTAATCTTTAGATCTTGTTAAATCTTAAAGAATGCAGGCTCATTTAAGATAAGCTCCAGTCAGTATTCGAAATGAAGATATTAGAAACTTGCTCAATGGCACCTTTTTTGTTTTTTTAAAGAAATTACGGCGCTTTTTTTTTTTTTTTAATTATTTATTTTGAGAGAAAGCGCAAGTCGAGGAGGGACTGAGAGAGGAGAGAGTGAGAATCCTAAGCAGGCTCCGAGCTGTCAGCACAGAGCCCAACACAGGGCTTGAACCCACAAACCATGAGATCGTAGAGCCTGAGCCAAAGTTGGACGCTCAACCAACTGAGCCACCCAGGTGCTCCTGCTCAATGACACCTTTAAAGGTCTCTCCCAGCCTGGAACTCCTGCTCTTTTAATGTCTTTGGCTTCTGACTAGGAAATGTGTAAAAGGATCTAAAACCACATGTATTTCAACCAGAGTTGGCTGTGTTTATTTCTCCCTTATTTTGGAATACCTCAGTTATACATTACTTCCCGTGCCTGAAGTTATTGTTTGCCATAAGGAGGGTCAGTCTTTGTCTTACCTTTTTCTCCCCGGTGCCTGGATAGCACTTTGTGAATATTTTTTCCCTTAGAATCTGGATTTGTGAGCTTCAAGTTGACAGCTCTGGAATTGTCTCTAATAAATTTTCACACACTTCGAATCTTGTTAATTCAGGGAAGAAAATGACATTTGTCAAGCTAGTCTTGAATTCATTGTACCCGCTTCCAAGTGAGTTCTGTAGTTTCTCCTAAAATTTTGATGTAGATCTCTTTAAAAACAATACTAACAGCTTGTAATTATTAAGTACTTACTACATGTCAGACATTAATGCAGAGCATTTTACACGGACTGTGTCAGTCTTTCACAACAACCTTAAGAAATAGTTGTTTTTGTTATTTTAATCTTGCAGTGGGGAAACCAAGGCAGAGCTGTTAATGAGTTTGAAAATGAACCTAAGTAGTCATCACTGCCTCTTTTTTAGAAGACTAGACAGGGTAACTGTGTGTTGCAGGGAGCCCACTGATGGCTTCCTGTCCCTGAGTAAACTGTTCCCTTTCTAGGTTCCAGAGAAGGAAGAATTCCTGGCTTGGCAGCATGATCTGGAAGTGAATGATAAAGCCCCTGCCCAGGCTCGGCCGACAGTATTTCGATGGACGGGAGGCGGAAAGGAAGTTTACTTATCCGGGTCCTTCAACAACTGGAGTAAACTTCCCCTCACGAGAAGGTAATTGCCTGGGCAATATTCACATATTTGTCTTAATCCAGGGATAGATACTCTGGTTTCTAACTGGTTTCTGCAGAGGAATAGAAAAGGATGTTTTTATAAAATGGATGCTGAATGGAAAATAATCTTGCTTAATGATTCACAGGGTTCAAATCTCATACCCAGTTAGACTCTAGGTTTAGAGCACACTTAGGAGAAAACACTTCTCAGTTATGAGTATCTCACAGACATCTTTGACTTCAGATAGGTTTGCTTAGGCAAGACTTCTTCCTCAGAATAAGAAATCTATTTCTAGTGCAGTGGAGAGAGAGCACTGGGCTGGGAATCTTCAAGCCCAGAATTTGGGTCCATGTTGACTAAGCTAACCTGTTGGTAACACCTGAGCCTCAGTGTTCCTGACTATAAGAAGGGAACATTAGACAGAAAATCTCTGAAGTTCCTTCTAAACTTTGACACTCTTTGTATTGCCTTTGTTTGGAAGGTACCTGTTATTTAGGCATCATTAGCAAGACCATGGTAAAACCCTTGATCAGGAATCCTAGCACTGACTTCTGTCTCAAATAGTCAGTGAAAAACCATCTTCACTAGTGAGTACTCTTGATGAAACAAAAGGAGAAATTGTGCCCTGCTGGGTGTGGCCTGATCACGGTCACAGGCCGCCTGCTTTTCCACTGGTAATGTGGGTATAGGAGGGGGACACTCAGCACAGTTAGAGTCATTTCAAGCAAAAAGCTTTCCTGGAACCTTGTTTTAGACGTTAAGCAAGCTTCTTTAGAGACCTGTTTGTGGTTCTTGGGAAACTGATCCCGTCTCCTGCCCAAGGCAGACTGACCGTAAAACTCGGCAGCGTGCAGTTTATCTTGAGTTGCTGTCCTCTTTGGCCTCCCAGATGCCAAGTGGTATTTTGCGGGCAAGTTGAAAAGGATGAATGCCTGTTTGTTGACCTTTTGATGGTAGGAATGTGGATTCCTGGCATTTGACCAAAGTGAGTCCTTAAGGAAACCTCTTGCAATGCTGCTTTCTTACGGCTTTTCTAGATTGAGGTCATTATACTGAATTGCCTACAGTGGTTAAAAATGTTTATTCTTTTGCAGCTAAACTCTTTACACACAAAGGTTTGGTTTCGTCCCATGGCCAGTTTTGTAAGTAAGCTTAAGTGGGCAGCTCACCCAGCTGAAATCCTCTGCTTCCTTTTTCGTTGCAGCCACAATAACTTTGTAGCCATCCTGGACCTGCCTGAAGGAGAGCATCAGTACAAGTTCTTTGTGGATGGTCAGTGGACACATGACCCTTCTGAGGTACTCTTCCTCCTGCCCTTGGTCCTCTGACTGCCTTCACAATCCTAACAGCTCACTTTCCTCTACCAATTGTTGCCAGGTCTCCTTGTCCTGCTGGTAAAAGTCGCTGTGTGTGGCTTAGCTAGATGGCAGTGTTAATTGTCAGACTTATGGGCAAACTTGATGGAGATGAGCAGGTTGGCCAGCCAGGAGATGAGACCTTCCAGCCAGGAATTCTAAATCCTCTAAAGAATAACTCCAGAGACCTTCCACGTTATGATTTCTGCCTGTCTGTCTCTTCCCAGCCAATAGTAACCAGCCAGCTTGGCACAGTTAACAACATCATTCAAGTGAAGAAAACTGACTTTGAAGTATTTGATGCTTTAATGGTGGATTCCCAAAAGTGCTCCGATGTGTCTGGTATGAACACAGTTACTTTATACCACGTGTGTGCAGGTGGGGCTGTGCAGTCTAGAAATAGTCCTGTTTCTCTTGCCTCTCACTCTTGAGCTTGAGCTGCCCTGTCATGTGGATGTTTGTAGCTCCCTAAAGAGCCACAAAAGTGATTCCTAACTCTGTCAGGTCAGGTTGTTGAAATCTAGCCCCAGGGGATCTGTAAGCCATTTTTTTGGTCATCTCCAGTATTCAGGAGGCCTGCTTAGCCACAGAGAGCAGATGGTGGAAGCAGAACCAGAGCTTGATCTCGTGCCAGGGGCAGGGCCAAGAGGCCCTGGGAAGTTGCACTGGGTCAGTGATGAGCCAGCTCGGGGGGAGCCTGCCAGCTCCCTGCCTACTGACGACCCTGTCAGGAGAGTCTCAGCCTGACAGGTGATAAATGGACACTTCAGTGATCTGGGCCGTCACTTATATGGCATATTAGCACCTTGCCAGAATCCCTTTGTGGGGAGAAAGAGGCTAACCACAGGAAACCGGCTAACTGCACAACCTGCTCGGTACCATCCTTAAAGAACTTTGCAAGAGTCAGCCAGGCCTCAAGCTTTCAATTAATTGCTTTTCATCCAAACCCACAGGAAGCAACGTAATACATACAATTCAGGGGCAGTGATGTTTTGTAATCTCAGGCATCAGTGCCAACTCCACTGCCCCTTTTTGCAGGAGTGTAAACAATTCCTTGGACCCCTGTGGGAGGCAGTGAAAAGATTGTCCAGGATGGGACCTGATAGTCTAAGAAGACAGGTTCCGTGCAGTTTTTAGGATGATTCTTCATTGTCAGCTGGCTGGGCCTGGAGCTTCTGCCCCCATGATCTCTGACTCTTATCAGCTCAGAAACCACAAGTGGTAAATTGACCATGGCGGGCTTGCTGTGGCTGAAAAGCCAGCTTGTTGAGCAGAAGTTGGAAATCCCAAGATAGTGTTCTTCTTTCTGGATAGCTAACAAATCTTTTAGAGAAGCCATTTATTTCTTTGTCAGATAGGTGGGAATAGGAGGATGGAGAAAATGCCCAAGTATCCCCCACTTACTGATAAATGTAACTTTAGGCCACATACCAAAGCTTTTAGTCAAGTTTCTGCAGCATAGACCACCTGGGGAAAGAAAACTGGCCCCTAACTGTTGGTAAACCAACATCAGCCTCTCCATAGACCTCATATTTAGATAGTCATTTTCTTAAAATATGTATTTACTCCTATTGGCTCAGTTTTCTACGCTTGTTTTTCTCCATTTCCTGCTGTCATATGGTTGGGGCATACGAAGTGAGCCTGTACCCTAGAAAGTGATGTTGAGGGAATTGGCAGAGCGGGGGCACATCAGGTTTAATCTTCCGCCCAAGGATTGGGCGGCCAGGACCCATCCTACGTGTCCTTTGACAACAGCTCAGTCCTTTCCAGCTGGTCAGACATCACTAAGTGAGCTACCTCTGACCTTATGAAATGCTGCACTTCCAGAAGCTTCTTTTTTAAAAAAAAATTTTTTTTTTAATGTTTATTTATTTTTGAGACAGAGAGAGAGCGTGAATGGGGGAGGGTCAGAGAGAGAGGGAGACACAGAATCTGAAGCAGGCTCCAGGCTCTGAGCTGTCAGCACAGAGCCCGATGCGGAGCTCGAACTCACGGACCGTGAGATCATGACCTGAGCCGAAGTTGGACGCTTAACCGACTGAGCCACCCACGCGCCCCTCCAGAAGCTTCTTAATATCTGTATAATCAAGACAAGCAAGTGTTTGAAAGGAACCTGAGAGTGGTGGAGTCAAAGAGCCTGTAGAGATTAGATTTATCAATTTTTTATTTTTGGTTTTAGTTTTGAAATGTGCCAATACCTCATATAACTTGTTTTCACCACTGTGTCTATAAACAGGCTGCTCTATCTTCCATTTTATTCTGGCTGGTGGTGCTCAGACCTTGGGCTTAGCTGCTTAAGCCTCGCTTGAAGCCCTGAGCGTCTTTGCGGTATTTGCCAGCCCAGCCCAAGGCGAGCAGCATTGTTCTGCAGGGCATGTCAGGTTAGGTTACTGAGAGCAGCTTCCTTGTTAGTCTGACCCAGAATCACCAGCTTTGCCACCACCGCTATCTGCTGCCAGGGCATCTGAGTTCATGCTGAGTTTTATGCCAGTCACCCAAATTCCAGAAGAGTTTTCTCATTGCCTCTACTCTTCACCCTTGGGGCCTATATATATTCTTCAAGGGAATATAAATCTGTGTTGAGGGGACGAGGAAAACTGAACGGTGCCATAAATTCAGTGAGACTGCTCCTAGACCTCATAATTTTCAAAGTAAATGTCCTGTCACCGTCTCCCGACAGAGCTGTCCAGCTCCCCACCAGGACCCTACCATCAGGAACCCTATGTCTCAAAACCAGAAGAACGGTTTAAGGCACCACCCATTCTCCCTCCACATCTGCTCCAGGTCATCCTGAACAAGGACACGGGGATTTCTGTGAGTACACAGGCGTCTGTCCAGACCATCCTCCACCGTCCTGTTGTGCTGCTCCCCTTTCCAACTGCCTCTCGGAAGCGGTTGGGAAAAAGGTTTCAGTGTTGCCCGTTGGTGTTAACTGCCAGGGTCCCCCTCTGATGTGGGAATGGGCTACTGGTGAGATGTTCCAGAGTGTGGGTGCTGCTCTCCCGTTGCACAAAGCCTTTCTGAACTTGTTTTCCTAGTGCTTCCCTCTTGCCTCAACCTAAGCCCCATTCCTTGTGAAACATGACGAGAAATCTATAACCATTCCTTGTCAGTAAGCTACTTAGTGGAGCTCCTCCTCTGGCCCCCAGACTTCAGTATCTACTCTTAATCACCAAATTGTTTTCAGAAATGTCAGTGCTCTCGGATTAAAACTTGGGAGATCTGGCTGACACACATTTTCTCTGGGAAATTGATATTATTCGTAAAAAGAAGTATGTGTCCTCCAGGATCCTGAAGAGCACCCCATTATTACCTTGTTAATTTTCCATTCCGTTTCACTAAACATGCGCAGCACAGCCCTAATTCTTGGGAATCTGAGTGTTCTTGTGCTTTGTCCAAGCCACCCCCTGAAAGTCCCATGTTTATGAGGTGATAAAGCAGCCATGCTGCTTGTGGACTCCACATACAAGCGGGTACACGTGTGCTACGATGAAGAGCCAAAAGCATCCGTGTGCAGGCGTCTCCCGCAGCGGTTGTGGTTTGCCCTGGGACATGGTTTCCCAGGCACTGGGTGGCCTCCCCTCCGTCCCCCCCCAGTTATCCATTTCATTCTTCATGCTTTCTGAATTCTACAGACATGAGCTTGCAGCCCACTGCTCGGGAATGTTTAGTATAGATTTATCTTCCCACTCTCTCTAAAAGTGTATTCATTGGATGGCTCTCTCTTCTTCTCTTTCAATAAGAAGATAGCCGTGGCCCACTAGAGGCCAAGGTAAAGCCTGACTGGAGACACACACCAGTGCATCCAACAGGCATGCAGGGAGCTCCCCTTAGACCATAAAGCATGACCCCCTCACCTCACCTGTCAGATCAGTCTTTCACTACCCAACTTAAGCAGAAAGGGACATGAGAGCCTGCCTCCTTTCCATTGATACCTGGTGCTGTGAAATAAAGGGAGAATCTTCTTGATTTCCAAGTCCTAAATGCTCATGTCTGCTTCTGTTTCTCCAACAGTGTGATCCAGCTTTGCTCCCCGAGCCCAACCACGTCATGTTGAACCACCTTTATGCACTCTCTATCAAGGTAATGACACTTCTGTTGCTGGTAGAGCTGTGTTTCTCAAAGTGTGCTGTGAGGCCCCCTAGCAACAGAACTACTTGGAGTGCTTATCTAAAGGGCAGCTCCTGGGGCCTGGTGCAGATCCACAGGCTCGGGTTCTGAAGGCAGAACAAGAGTGTTTTTATTAAGCCCTCTTGATGCTTCACACACACACACACACACACACACTAAAGTTTGAGCTCTTGACTTGGTACCACCTTTGATCATTTCCACCCTCTTCCTCAGGATGGAGTGATGGTGCTCAGCGCGACCCACCGGTACAAGAAAAAGTATGTCACCACCTTGCTATACAAGCCCATATGAAGAGCTGGGAGCCAGCGGTGGGCTCCAGGGAACAGTGTGCACCACCAGGCTCCACGCGTGCATGCTTTCCACTAGAGGGAACGGACTGTAAATTTCTCATTTCACACTCTTTTTCTAAGACATTTCATCCCCACCGTAGTCCTGCTTGAAGGTTTGTTCCAGGCACGGCAGCTCCCAAAGCGCCTCAGTCTATAACAGTCCTCTTGGCACCCTGCGGCTGTGAGCCTTGGGGCTCACCGAGGCCGAGGACAGTGAGGGAAAGCAGAGGGTCTGCTGCCCCCACACCACAGTGCATGAGGACAGGTGCAGTTCTGAACTGGTCGTGGAGATTCTTCTTCAGCCAGAAATGAACACTTGCCACTCTGCTGGGAAAATCTAAGAAGCAGGGTCTGAGGCCACACAAAATTTCTAATCATATGGGCATTTTTAAGACCATCAGTTTGTCCCTGTTGAGGCCTGGCTGTGGAGGCAACAGCAGGTACCTGTCCTCTGAAATCAAAGCAATAGATGGTCGCCTGTTCTCTGCTCCAGGGAGATACAATTTCTGTAGAAATTAGAACCTGTCTGATTTCCAGATGAAGTTGTACAGTTGTTTCTTCTGCTTTTGTGCACTAAGTATTTTTGTTTTAAACCAGAGGTGGCTGAGTCTCTGGCCTTAGGGCAATTTTTAAATCACCCCAACTAGAATATAGATCATGCGAACTGTATTCAGCAATAATCTGTTCTTAGAACAGACTTTGAAAACTGCTGCCGGATTTCTCCATTAAGCTGGATGATCCTATGGACTGACCACTGTTAGCTGGAAGGTTGTCCAGCTTTTTACTCTAATCGCAATGAGGGGACAGTATTACCATGAAAACTTGGGAGGAGCACCCTACCCTATGCCAACTTGCTCAGGACCTCTGTCTTTACTTAGCAACGAAGGCTGTAGCAGTTGCTGTCGTTTATTCTGGGAGGAACTTAGAACTTGACAGCAGCCTTCTAAATTTATGTCGAGAAGACATTCTTTGGACCAAAGCAAACCTCTTCACACTCGGCGTGGTTTCCGGGGAGATGCTGCAGACGTGCCCATTAGTGCAGGTTCCTGTCCTCAAGTCAGCAGAAGCTATGGTTCTGCCCTGTGTTCTTGCTGGGAGACGGAGGAACAAGCTCCCTGGTTGCCAGTATTTATTTGGTAAACCTGAGTCTGGGATACCCTTTTTTGTTGTTACTGCTTTCCAAACACTGAATTATTGTCACCTTGACGTACAGGTTTCAATAAAGCTTTGTAAAGATAACGGGACGCAGGCTTGGAGGAAGCTTTGATTTTACTCAGTCATTTGGAGAAAAGACTGGAACGCTTCTGAGGTTTACTCGGTGAGGTGCTTTTCAATCTTTGTCACGTCTTGCGCTCATTGAAAATGGTACCAGTCGTGGTACTCTGGGGTGAGTGACAGGGCGGCTCTGGCTGCCCCCAGGACTGAGGACCATTCCCTTGACCTACGGGTTTTGCACGCAGAATTTGGAAGGCTGTTAAGAAGCCTGTAAAACTGAGTTCCTTTGAGCCACTCAGTTTTGAGGGGAGACTGAGGAGAGGCAACAGTGAAGGTTCCCAGTTTGGGCAGGTTGATGGCATCTCCAGGTCAAAGGTCTTGCCACCTCTTGCTTATCAGTGAGCACCACCACAGGAGCCTGGGATCTGGACACCCTTGGAAGACGCCAGGACATTCTGGAATCAGCGTTCTCATCAGCTAAAAGGAGCTCTGTTTGCTCTGCCAAACAAGATGGAAGATTACAGATGACATTGTAATAAGCCTTTCCTTCCCAAGTGCCAGGAAGTATTTAAATAAATGTATGAAAAAAGGGAACTTCTAGGTCATTTGGTTTACTTGAGGTGGAGAGTGGCCTAGAAAGCACTCCTACCTGGGTAACTGGCTGTCTCACCCTGAAAATGCAAGTGATGTGGGAACCCTAGATTTGGGGGACTATAGGGATTTTAAGTAGACTGTGGAAACATGCAAAAATCCTCTTTCCAAAACTGGATAAAGTACTTTTAAAATACAATGGAAAAAATTTACCTAAGCTCAAAAGTGTAAAAGCGATCTATTCAAGCACCAGAAAAGAAACTTGGTGAGCTGTGAGCACAGGCCCTATGCCCTGGTGGGGACTGAGGGAGGGTGCTGGTGGGGGCCCTGCATGAGTTGGCCCAGGAGGGCACTGCCCTTTCTGTGAGAGGGATTAGAGAATCTGGCTGCTAGCCTGAGTCAGAGTCAGAGCTCAGAGGAAGCCATCAGCCCCAGGCCGCAGGGGGAAACAGTAAGAACTTAAAAATCCACTGTAAAAACTAATTGGGGACCAGTAAACCCTGTGAGAGCTCTCTGCAGCCCAGAGGCCACAGGAGACCCCCCAAGAGAGACCACCACTGTGGTGGAAGGATGCAGGCATAGCCACTCCATGGGACCAAGGTATCCGCATTCTCTACAGCAGTTTGTGTATCTAAAAGACTTCCATTTTCTTTAAAAGGCAACACAAAGGAAGTCTCCTATGGTTCGAAAGACTGCTCACAGACCCAAGTGAAATCCTCAATACCCAAGAAGCTAGAGGTAAGGGAAATTATTTCATGGATGTGAAATCACAGGGTCAGAGGAGACCCCAGATCACAGAGGCAAAGCCAAATGTAGAAGTGAAGTGTCCTATGACCGAGGCAGGCAATGCTTTATTAGCATTCCCATTACGGGTGAGGACTGGTTACATGGTTAAAGCTTAACCCAAATTGCTTTTGAGTGAAGTTGTATTTTTCCTCCCGGAAATCTATGTACAAGTGAAATTTATAGAGCCAAAGGTAAGGCCTTTAAATTACTAACATGTAAGTAAAATGGTATGGGTCATTAGAATCGTATGTCAAAATACAGAAACCAGAGATTAAAGGACCCAGGCAAAGCCCTTTCCTTCCTCCAGCTTTGCTTATGGGTGTAAATAATGTAAGGGAAGTCAGTAGCACTCCGAAACCAGGTCAAACCCTGACTTCACATTAAAGTTGGCCGTTCTCCCACTGTCCCCTCCCTAATGAGATTAGGGATGTTGATCCAGTTCAGTTGCTGACTAGCTGTATGACCTTGGGCAGATCACATGGCCTCTCTTAGCTTGACTTCCTCTCCTGAAAAATGAGAGGGATTGGACTAGCACTAGATGATCCTAGGGCTCTTTCCACACTGGGAGCCACAAAGCCTTTACGACATGGATGGGATGTGGCCACAAACAGGAAGTTAAGAGGCTGGAAAAGCAAAAATGCCAGCCCCCTCAACTCGCTTAATTAGGTACTTTCCAAACTCCAAAGACCAGGATTAAAAACCCAGAACATCAGTAATCTCATCCATGGCTGAGGTCAGAGACAGCCACTTTAGGGAAGAATAAAATGCCATTTGGTTCACCTCCCATTATTTTTAGATGAACAGTTTCATTTCCAAACGTGTTCAGTTCTCCCCAATACCCGATTCTCCACCAGTGTTTACAGTTTGAATGAATTGATGAGGATCCAAGTCTATGGACCACTCAAATCTTTATCCAGCTTCTGAGAAATCCCCCCCCCTTAGCACCTCTCTTGATCAGCAAATTAGTGGAGGAACAAGCCAGAGCCTTCTGACCTGGAAGACCAATGCTAATTGTCTTCAGGAGAAAATAAGGAAGTTAGGAACACACACGCATTTCTTCTGAAACCTAAGTCATCCCAGCTGTTGTAGTAACATCTGTAGGGCCTTCCTGAGAGTCATCACTGTTGTCAGACCCTTGGAGAGGATCCCAAAGGCTGGAGCAGCCAGAGTCCAATCTGCGGGGCCCACCCTGTCTCTGGGTCAGCTCCCAGTCCTCATCTTTTTCGTCCTCAGCACCACTAAAGGGCCTTTGCCTGGATGAAGATGTCAGCCCTCACTGCTGCCTTTTCTACCACCTTGGTGTGAATTCACCCATCTCATCTGGAAAATTGTGAGTACCCTAGGCCACCTTTAGCTTTCCTTTTTGTGGTTCTTGGAAAGACCACCTGAGTTGCTTATAGTAGTGAAGTCATTTTCAAAGTTTGTTCTTCTACCTCCAACAAGCCCTTTAGTTCCATTAATCATTGATAGACTCAAAGGAAAGCCAAGTGATCAACACTGTACTATATTTCCACTAGCCCAACCCTCCCCAGCTTTGGAAAATAAAGCCAATATTTGATTAGGCAAGTGATGAAACATTTTTCTCATACAAACATTGTGTGCCTGGAGCCCCAGTCTCCATGGTGTAGACATCATAAGAAATATTTAAACTGCCCAGAGAGAAATCTGACTAGAACAGGCCAAGGTTTCTCAACCTTGGCACTATTGACACTTGGACCTGATATAATTCTTTTCGGGGGTAGGGGTTGCCCTGTTGTAGGACATTCAGCAGCATCCCTGGCCTCTACCCACTAGATGCCGATCGTGACCATCAAAAAGGTCTCCAGACTTTTGTCAGATGTTCTTAGGGTAGGGGAGCAAAGTTCAGTGGTTTAGAACCACTGGGACAGGCCTATTCAGCTGTTGTATTGCGAGTGGAAGCTTAGCTGCTCCTAGGCGTAGCCTTAATGCTTTAGACTTAAATCTGCATGGATGTCTTCTAAAGCAAATCTGATTCAAGAGGCCCAAGTTTTCTGAAGACGAATTTCAGTCCCATTAAGCAAATTATCTCTTTTTGGCCTAAGTCTCCAAAACCTAGTTTCATGGTTATGAAATTTGCTGTACAATCAGTGTCTTTAGTCTCATGAAAATTAAGCACAGAAAACGTGATGTCTGATTTTGTGCTTAAGAAACAGGAGTGGTGGCCCCGTGGAAGGTTGGGCCTCATTTTATGGTGTGGCTGAGTGATTTGTCAGTTCTTTGAAGTCATTCCTTAGGGTCCAAAGAACCTTTCTGGCACATTCCTTTTGGAACCAAACCGTATTTACTTAGAAAGTATTCCTTGGCTGCCAAGAATCCTCAGGACATTAATTGAAATGGTTGGTGTTTAATGGACTTTCCCCAGTATTATAAGGAAAGAAAGGTTCTGACATTTTATTCATCTTCTGAGTCATTTTCATTCTTATAGTTATGACCTTTGGCAGATTTTTATCTCCATCAGTAAAGTAGAAAACAGATTTGCAGGTACAGTCCCTGTAAGAAGCATGTCAGATGTGGCCCTCCCAGTCCGATTGTGACTGTGGTCAGATACCTTCATTGGAAAATAAAAATCGAAGAGTAGAAAGCAACAGGAACCATGAAAAAATTCACCATTTGCCAAAACTGATGTTTGGATCAAGCAGAGTTTGTACTAACAATCACGGGAAAAATTTACCTCACAGACTGTAAAAATCCATCCAGTTAAAAATAGAAGTATTTACATTTTAAATTACCTTGATCCAAACTCCTCCCCCCAAGGAAATAAATCTACATCATTAAATTCCCCACGACCGGGGCGCCTGGGTGGCTCAGTCGGTTGAACATCCAACTTTGGCTCAGGTCACGATCTCACTGTTTGTGGGTTTGAGCCCTGCATCGGGCTCTGTGCTGACAGCTCAGAGCCTGCTTCGGATTCTGTGTCTCCCTCTCTCTGCCCCTATCCCGCTTGTCGTTCTTTCTCTGTCAAAAATATTTTTAAAAACTCCCCCACGACCTTATAATGGAGAGAAGTTTTAAAGTGACCTGTTTTCCTGCTTAGCTGCATTATGGGAAAATTAGGTAATCCATCCTCAAGTAATCCTTTCAAAATGGCCTGTTTGCATAAGGACCTTTCCTGTTCTGCAGTCCTATAAAGTGACCTAACAGCCAGTTTATGGTTCACTGGAAATAGTGACCAAACTTCCAACAAGGTCTTGCTGTTGGGAAGGACTGCTACCGGGCTCTTGACTCCAGGAGAGCAGTGTGCTCCGGCCTCTGTGTTGCTCCCCCGACCCCAGAAAAAAGCCTCCTCGAGAGGGAAGCAAGGTCCCACGCCACAGTAACAAGCCCATGCTGACACTGGCAATACTGAGGACTTGTATGGTCTCTCAAGAAAAGAAGAGGTCGTTGCACAAAAGCAAACATTTTAGATCATTGCTTTATTTCACTATTGTTTAACAACAAAGTTCATTCCTCTCAAGGTGGATCTTGAATTGTTCCTTGTGTTCTTTTCCTCATCCTGAATAAAAAAGGTAATGAAGAAAAAGCCTGTACTTTTGGAGACCTAGAATCTTACGTATGCTAATAAGCTTTTGACTGCAATTTCGTGGTACGGTATTTCCTGCTGGCATCTTGGTGGTCCCACGGAGCTCCCCACCCTCCAGTGAAGGTGGCTGTCCACAACTACCACCGTTGAAACCAAAAGTAAGTGTTGAAAAATGCACCTTTTACAATAAAAAAGTAGAAACCAATTCAATTTCCTTTTTTTTTTTTTTTTACGAATATAAAGTTTCTTGTAAATATGTACAGTCTTTTGAGCTAGTTCTATAGCAGGAAGCATTTTTCACAAATGAGACACACAATATACACTTTCAGGGCTCAAGAAGCCCCATTTCTCATGGAGATCCTAAATGAAATGCCAAGACTGAAAGACCAGTTTTCAGTGACCTTTCCAAATACTTGTGGACCAAGAGACAAAAACTTCAGCAAACATTCAGTCTGATCTGCCCTGGGGGAGGGAGGGGATGCAGTATGACCCCAAAGACTCCAAGCGACACATAAAACACAACAGCATGACACCTGCCAAGGGTGCAGTAACGTGGAGGGAGGGACATAGGCGTTTCGAACAAGAAAGCACTTAGGTTAAGAGACGAGCAGGAAGGAGCTGGGATTTGGGCCAGGTTGCAATCTGGAAAGTGATCTGACGTGGGTTGAAACGTGGTCATGATCCCCTGCAGTGGTGGAAACAGGTCTACCTTTCAGCCTACCTAGGATGTGCCTTGGTTGTTCGAGGCATGCGTAAGAGTCATGGAGAATCAGAAGCAAGAGATGCCTTGTGGGAGATTAAAGGCAGAAGTAAGGCCGCTGTTAGCTTGCCAACTGCAAAGCCTCTAGGTTGGTTCTTTACCAGTTGCCAGGAATTTCGCATTCTGGTAGCGGGCAGAGAGAAACCATGTGAGCAGCACTGCACCTAAGGAGGACCTCCTGACCCCAGCAGAGGTGGAAGAGGGGCCGCGGCTCTCTCCAACTTCCTGGTCTTAGTCTAGCCCTAGGGAAAGGCTCACTTGGGAAGTCACAGTTTCGTGGGGTAGAACTGTGCTGGATTTTGTGTGAACACGGAGTCATCCACGAGGGAGGCGGCAGGGAAGCGTGAAGGTGTGAGGTGGTGGTTTGCTGAAATCCTTCTCTGGTCGTAAGGCTTGAGCGTTTGGTTTTTTGTTTGTTCAGTGCTACAGACTGCAGCTTTTTGTGGCCAGTGAATTGGCAAGTGGTCAGAGGGTCTCGATTCAGCGGGAGCGATGGTATGGTACTAGTACATTGGCAGAGCAACCCAGGGGGGCAGCCAGGTCAGGGGGCAGCACATGCAGTGAAACCGCCATGCAGAACTCCCGGACGGGTCTCTTCCCATCCCAGGGTGGGGAACGACGCGCTGTCGCGGACAGGAGGTGGATGGCCCCCCGGTCCTCTCCCGGGCCCAGAGACTCATCAACGCTGGGCTCCGAGCAAGTCTATTGCATGCTTTCCTGGCCAAAGCTACATGGAAAGCAGGGACAGCAGGCTGGGGAGATGACGCTGAGGGGCGGGGAGGGAGAGCTCCTCGAGGTTCCTTGGCCCCAAGTCACTGCCTCCGAGCTGAGGCCTGATGACCTCCGTACATTCTCAGCTGGTGGGAGGGGAAGTCGTCAAGGCCATAAAAGGCAATGAGAACGGTAAACATTTGGCTAAGATGTCACCCTGGGTAAAACAGGGCCATCTGTGAGGATGGACTGGAACAAGAATGAACCTACATGAGCGCAGGAGGTTAGCCAACTGGCGGGGACTCTTCTACAATACGTTTCCGTAGCAAAGACCTGATGGTGTGATCTAGCTAAAAATGACTACGACAGGAAATACATTGCTATTCAAATCTATTAAGAATTCTGTTGTCTTTAAAAAAAAAAAAGAAAAAAAAAGAAAACCAACCAACCCTAGGATCTTAAAGTAGCTATTAAATAGGATTCTAACCACGTTGTAGTTAGCGCAGGTTGGTTTCCTTTGATGAACTGGTACAGGCTAGAGCCAGGTATAAAAGTTTGTGAATGCTCTGAAAGAGAAAGTGCACAGAGGGTGACTGCAGGAAGGTGCTGACGGCTCCCGAGAGCCTCAGCCCGGCACCACCTGGCTGCAGGGCGTCCACACTGAGGTGGGTCTGGACCCAGCTGTGCCGTGGGGTGGCTGAGCAGATGGGGGCTGGGGTCCCCTTCAGCAAAGTTCCTTAGAGTGTTTGGGGTTTTCCTGCAGATTAAGATGAGGAGTTGGTTTTTCTGGCTGAGATTTATACTGAAGACTGGTCCCAGACCTAGGAGCAAAATAAGGAGGGGGTTTTAGCTGAGGGGGCCAGAAATGCCTGTGCTCCCCCTGCCTGATCCCAGGAGGAAGTGTGCACCACCCGGCCTCCCTGCAGCTGTTAATAGGGAGTGCTCCACAGTACGGCTCCAGCTCTGAGCTTGGGGTTCATCAGGGAATGACATTCACAGAAAATTCTCCAAAGCTGTGGATGGATCTCTGTTACACACACACACACACACACACACACACACACAAGCCCCCATTTTATCGGTAAATCAGAGGGGAGAAGAAAAAACACTGAATGGCCTATCCTCCTCTCTTTATCGGCAGGGGTCCCAAGAGCCAACTGCAGGTGGCCTTGGGAGAATGTGATCTAGAAAACCAGCCCCCAAGGACAGAAAGGTGGCTGTGCTGTCCAGAGGGGTCCCTGGAACCAAGCCTACCGAGGAGGCATCAAGTACTTGGGCCTCCCCCTGCTCGTCGGGGTCCCCTTTCCTTCAACACATCCCTCCATCTCAATTGCTAACCTAAAATTACACAGATAATAACGTGTATGATTTAAAGATTTCAAAAAGCTCAAAGTTCTAGGGGGCAACCACTGTTAACCAGTTTCTGTGTAGCCTTCCAAAAAATTCTTGAGGTACGTATTTGTAGATGTGCCTGAAAAAAATAAGACATAAGCGTTTTGTATAGTAGGCTATCATTTGTGTTTAAGAAGGAAGGATACACATAGATACTTGCTTATGTGCATAGAGTGTCTCTAGAAACTGCGAACACTGGTTGCCTCTGGGGAAGCGAATGATATACCTTAGGGTAGCTATTCCATTTTGAGGTAGACATGTATGCATTATCCATTTGCTTAGAAAGGCCTCTTCTTAAATACATTTTCTTCCTAAACTTGTTACCATGTCCTAAAACATCTGAATTAATAATAACAGAGTCTCCTTTTTACAACAGTGGCCCCAAAGGGCCCTCAGCTCCTCAGGTCACTCCTCTGGCCTCTCCGGATGGTGCCTCACCTTGTTGACCTGGGACAGTGGGGTCCTCACGGCTCCCGCAGGCAGCCGGCCCCGGCTGCTGTCTTCAAACAGCCTCCCAGGTGAGCGTTCCCTCCGCGTGCTGAGCATCCGGCCTGGGGACTTCTCTCGCTCCAGGGGGCGGCCAGGAGACTTGTCCCTGCGCAGCTCTGTCCGCCCCTCTCGGTAGCGGTGGGGTGTGCTTGGCTCTCGTGGGTGGCTGGGGCCTTCCGGTGGCGCCGGGCTAGAGGCCACACGCTTGGTGATGTGCTCGTTGTATGTTGGTGGGCCTCGCTTGTTGGGGCTGCGGGCAACAGGAAAGGGAGGTGCGAAATGAGAAGTCACAACCTCAAAGGGGCATTTTCTTCCTCTGAGCAACCCCCAGGTCCCAATCCCACCAGGAGTTCTTCAGGCTTTTTGTTTTCTTTTGATAGGACAGGAAGAGAAAGAGGACAACAAAAGAAAATCAAGCTTCCTGGTCTCAGTGCAGGTTTTTACTGCCAGACCCTGTGCTAAGCTCTTTATGTGCTTTGACTCATTACATTGTCATGACAGCTCCACAAGCTAAGAGCAGGCATGACCCTCACAGCAGAGGCGATGTGGAGACAGGGAGGCTGAGTGCCTGGCCTGAGCTAGGGAGATGCAGAACTGGGATTCCGACACAGGTCAGTTTGACATCCTAATCCCCACCCAGTATCCTACTGACCTAAGTATTTTGCAGAATCTGTAAGGCACAGAAGGAAGTCTTCATTTAGGGGAGGAGGCTGCTCAAAGGCCCTTGATGCAAGGGAGCAATTTTGAGAAAGCCTGTACACATCTGCCAATTCTGTCTCACTCGTCGGCCTGGTGTTTGGTCACCTCTCCTTCCAGGTGGCTTTCCAAGCATCTTTGTGGCACCCAATACTGATGTGAGAGGGATCAGGCCTGACAGAATTAGAAAACTGAGCAGGACAGACAAAAACAGTACAGTTGCTCAAAACACGGCCCTGGCCCTGAAGATTGACAGTTAATAACCAAACAATAGAAAACACTGGGGCCTTTTTGTATGGCCAATCCAACCCTCCCCCGAGCCCGGCCTGGATATTTCGAATGAAGATTTCAGCAGGTACGGCCCTAACCACCTCTCTGAAGAAGGGAGATCCAGAAACAGAACTGAGAGTGAATTCCTTCCCACCCCAACGAGCAGAAAAAGTACTCAGTCCTCCTCATCTCAGTATAATTAGAGCCAGGAAAAGGGAACCGACTTAACATGGGCACATTTTATGGAGAATATTACTTGGAGAACATGTTTTGATTGATTGGAACTTTATCTCAGAAAATAAAAGTAGAAATCGGGCAAGTAAATTTATCCTCGTTATTTTTAAAATCTAAATTACAATTGGAATTACAGGCTGATTCTAAGAATGAGCCAAGTATGAATCACATACTGATTTATCTTGCTCTAATTTTTGCAGCGAAATTGTATGCTAATATGCTCGATGACATACTTTCCATCAATGTTGGACTTTTGCAGTAAAATCAGTCATTTCTTCAGAAATGTTTGAGAGAGTCACTGGTTTTCCCAGAGGCCCATCTTAATCCTTGATATTTAAATCCTTCTCTTTGGAAGGGGCCAAGTTAGTTGATTTTTTCTTCAATTATTGGTCCAACTACCAGAATCTCTTTGTCAATGCTCATAATTGAAAACAAATGAGAAGCAAAGGCACCTACTGGGGGAGGAGAGACTCTAGAGCAAGCTTGAAGGCCAAATCTGGACAGATGCCCTGGTTTTATAAATAAAGTTTTATTGGAACACAGCCATGCCCATCTGGTTTTGCACTGGTTGTTGGGCTTTCATACTACAACAATAGTTGAATGGTTGAGACAACCATATAGCCCACAATGCCAAAAATATTTACTATCTGGACCTTAACAGAAGTTTGCTGATTCCTGCTCTACAGTGAAACAGAGAGGTGAGTAGAGATAATTAGATAAGTGATCAGTTCATTGTGAAGTTTTTCAAGTCATTGTCTGGCTTCCCTGTGCAATTCTGTCAAGATTCCAGATAACATGCCCAGAAAGCCAGAACCCTCCTGTGCTAGGTGGGTACAGCAGAAAAATCTGAGATAACTCAGATTTCAGCATCTTGAAATGAAGGTTTATATTCATCTCTAGTCGTGTGGCTTTAAGATACGGAAGACAAAAAAAATAAATTCCAACTAGGAGAATTACATTAAGCCTGTTTGTAATGGAGATGAAAGTATAAAATGTGTCCACAGGGGCCCATCATAAAGCAAGTGAGAAGATACTCAATGCCCTGGGGAAGGAGGATGGCTCAAGGAAGGCCATTTGGGATGTCAGATTAATGGAATGAAAGAAAATACCCATCATTCTAGGCCAAGTGGGCAATCTTCTATCTCTGTATCCATTAATGACCAATGATCTACCATGCCAATTTTATGTTTTTTTGTTTTTGTTTTGTTTGCAAAGAGTTTCATTTCTTGCTCTGCTAAACAGACCAGGGCAATGAGGCCTGCAGTGAATCATATTCAGCCAAGCGGGGCTTCTACATTCTGACCTGCCAAAGCAGTCTGCATAAAAAGATCATTTTACAAGCCAAGAGACAACCAAAGACTAACTGTTGATTTTCCACACATGCCTGGCAACAGCAGGAAAGCAACAGCATTATTTCTGCCTCTTGTTCAAAGGAACCGGAACCATTTCCAACCACAGGAATAAGCAACTTCTTACAGAGACACCATATAGTCTCAGAAGGAAGGTGCCTGCCATCTAATTAGTGAGGCAGTGGAGAAAAAAAAAAAATCTAATTATGGTACTTTGATTTGTTCTTGGCATGACTTGGAAACTACTTAAAGAAAATCTGGACGTTTCAGGATAGAACTGTAGCCCTTTGAACAGTTCCTTCTGAGGCAGGGTCAAGCCAAAAGAGTTAGGAACCGCTGGTTATTTGGCACTTCTGATTTTCTAGCAAGTGCCTGGGACTAAAACCACACTGACCAAAAATTCAGACTAACTCATATTTCAATAGAAGAAAAACTATTCATTAGGACATAGTCTCAGAATATTAAATTTATGATTTTTTTCAAGATCTAAGCATTTTTTAATATTAGAGATAATTACAATGTGGTGGAGGGACTAAGTCCCTTGAGAATAAAAACATGTCTTCATCTGTGGATCCCCAGCCCCAGACATTGTGTCTAGCACATGGTAGGGGATCCATGTAATTCTTTACAGAGTAGACATACCATTCCAGAAAAATTTAAATCCTAGGTCAGTTAAATATTCCCCTTGGGTTAAATAATCTCAGAATTTATTTGCAGACCAAGATCTTAAAGTTATATACATCAAAGCTCCACATCGACCTGGATCTGGCTCACAGCCCTCTGTGTCAAGACCAGGTCAGTCCCACTTCCATGCACTGCTGATGGCATTGCAGATGGATCTGGCCTTCAGGGAGGAATTTTCAGCAAGATCTATCAAAATTACAAACAGACGTCTGATGTCACCCGTCAATTTTGTTTCTAGGAATTTATCCTACAGATAGATTCCTAAGCATGCAAAATGACAGAAGCACAAAATCATTTAATTTACTGTAGCAACAGTCTGTAAATAACCCTAAAATCCATTGATAAAAAAGCAGTTAAATAAATCAAGGTCACATGAAGGAATGCTAAGTAGGCATAAAAACAACAATGAAGAATACTTCTGATGCCAACGTGGAGCAGTCTCCAAGGAACATTAGGTACAAGAATGTGTGCTGCGCTACCACCTGTATCAAAAAGAGGAAAAGCACTTCCAGAATGGTACAGCAAGGATCGCCGAACACCCGTTCCTCCATAAAAGCAACAAGAACACTGGCAACAGCCGTCAAAATAAACTTTTCAGAACTCTGGAAATTAACCAGACTTGTAAGAACTCTAACAGCAAGGGCATTTATGCAAGAAAAATAACTGATAATCCCAGTAAGAACAAGTTTTGTGACATGTTAATGTGACCTATTTCTACCCCCTTTCTCCCCAGAGCTGCAGTTTTGAAACTAAGAGCCCTGTAAGAGTAGCCTCTGGAGAGAGATCAGGATCGAAACTCCCCAAAAAGCCCCATCCCCAGAAAACAGTCTGACCTGCATGGCTACTCCCCAGAAAAGACCATTCGAGGGGCTTTTTCCTTGACCCAAGTCAGGGCTTGCTCATGAGAAAAGCCCTATTCCCAGATGTTTATCAAGAACAATCAACAGCAAGTGTTTAATCTGCCAAATACCTGAGGGAGTGCTACCAGTTGGGGAAGAGGCTGGCTAAAACACTCAAAAGGAAATCTGGGAATAAGATGTCTGCAAGGCATTTTGAAATGGTCCCTTATATTCATAGGGATTTAGAAGGCCATGCACACAGGAAAAACCTGAGAAGGCTTCAGTTCTCAATTCTGGCTGACTTTGAGCATTGAAGGTATGCCCAACACACACCCTAAGCAAAAGGTGAGAGACTTACTGATTCAACGCATTGAACAAAATCTCTGCCCTGTCATTAGCTGATAACTAACCTAACCAAGCAGAAACTTGAATGGCCAGCCCCACATAACAAAGAATACAGACTTTACAGATTTAGTCCAGGAGAGTCACTCAATAAACAGGAACAACAGGGGCCCTTGGGTGGCTCAGTCGGATGAGCAGCCAACTCCTGATTTTGTCTCAGGTCATGAATTCTTGGTTCATGAATTCAAGTCCGGCATTAGGCTTTGCACTGTCTGTGCAGAGCCTGCTTGGGATTCTCTCTCCCTTTCTGCCCGCCCGCCTCAAAATAAATAAATAAACATTAAAAAAATAACACCAAAAACAGCAACAACAAAAACGGGGGAGAGGTGGGGAACTGATTTCCAGAGTTGCCACATTATAGTATTTGAAATGTTCAGCCTCCCAACAAAAAATTAGAAGACATGCAAAGAAAGAGGAAAGCATGGCCCATACGGATGGTGTTATTTCTTCTGGGAAATCTTCCCTGGCCCCCAAGTCCAAGCTAGGAACCCTGTTCTGGGCTCCCGTGGTGCCTTAAACTACCCCAGTCAGAGGCCCATCCTTCTAAGCTAGGCTATAATTGCCTGATTGCTCATCATGGCCTCTCTCCCACTGGGCTCTATCAGGGAGGGACTGCATCTGGTTCTTCAGCACCATACCTCCTGCAGCAAGCCCAAGTAGCATGGCAGAGTATCTGCTAAAGCAATGAATGCACAATTCATGATCGATTCTAGTGCCACTAAAAAACTCAAAAGAGAAAGACCAGACATTTCCTTCCACCTTTTTCCAAGGGGGCATTTAAAAATTCTCCTGATGCTTGTAAAGGGCACTTTAGTGCTATAGATCCCAAAGAAATGAGTGGCTTGAGCTTGAAGACTGGGAAACCTTTGACCAGTTTAGCAAAATTTCCTGCTATCTTACAGAAAAACACTCTACCTCCTGTAATGGAGAAGTGTTGTACCTGCGGGAGGTGGAGGGGCCCCGGTGGTGGTCAGTGCCGGACTCCTTCACAAGGTTTCCTTTGCAGCAAATAACCCTTAATTTATCCTGGTATGAGGACGCCAGGTAAATCGCTCCTGAGGAAATTGCAGGGCCCAAGTAGCGTGGGTTCGGGATTTCCAAATACGCTCGGGCAGGGGTCCTATGGAGTTCCAGATAAGAGTTTACATTCAGGTTATCTCTGTTGCTAGATGGAATGGAAAGAAACACACACTTGGCCCCAAGCCCCAACCGCCGAGGTTTTCAAAGTCTGAAAGGGCAATGCTTACCCCAGAGAAGAGCGTGCCTGGATCTCAATTACTTCTAGTGAGTTGAAGTGGGTCACAAACAGATAGGGTTCTCTGTAGGCTGCATGGCCACCACAGAAGAGCATGGGCAAGGAAGGGTTAAAAGAGAAACTCAAAACCAGGCTGCAAGGCCACCTTGGACCTAGCAGTCCCACCTAAAGGGATTTATCCTACACATACATCCATGTGCCAACATAATGAGGCATGTTCAGGTATACTCACTGCCATGTTGTCAGAGCAGACGATGGGAACCAACTCAAGGGGACATTATAGGGGGTCAGTTAAATAAATTATGGTACATCTATGGAATTCTGCATAGTTGTAAAACCTGCAAGAAGTTCTCTATGTACTGATACATAAAAAAAACCTGAAGTGTACAATTTTACTTAGTGTGAAAAGCAAGATTCAGAATGTGTAAAGTGTGTCACCATACTGATTTAAACAAAAAGCATTTTTAAAGTGTGTTGGGGGGTAGATAAGAATATATTTTCTTATGCGTCTGTATTTGCACAAAGCACTGGAAGGATAAGAAACTCAAAGAAGTATTTTTTCCCCCTTTGGGGGAGAGGGAATGGAGAATTAGGGAGACAGGTTATTTGGGTGAGGCTTTTCATTGTATACCTTTTTAAAGTGTTACATTGTATATGTTTTCAAAAAACATTAAAGATCGGGTTCATAGATAATTAAATATTTCTGGCCTTAATACTATATATCAATATCATAGTGTCACTGAAACTCTAGGATATGATGAGATCTTTTTCTGTCTTAAAAGTAAAGGAGATTATCACTACCATTCCTTTCAGTAAACTAGGACTTTGGTATTAGACTGTTAGTCGTGCCTCCTGGTACTCAGGCCCTGGTGGATAGAGAGCCTCCTTCCCTTGAATCTAGGCTGACCCTGTGGCTGCTTTAACCAGTAGGATGTGGTGGTAGCAAGAAGGCCTGCCAGCTTGCACTTCTGCACTCTTGGAAGAAGCCCACGTGGAGAGGAACTGAGACCTCCAGCCACCAGCCCAAGCTGAGTTCCCAACAATTATACCAATTGCCTGCCATTTTGTGAGGCCATTTTGGATTTCCTACTTATCCCAGTACCCCCACTGGAACCGCACGAAGCAGAACTATCCAGTCCAGCCTCAGCATCTTAGGCAATGACAAGTTGTTGTTGTCTTGTCCGTAACAAGTTTTGGAACTTGTTATGCAGCAATAGATAAACCAAATAGCCTCGACAGGTATTTCAACCATAACGGCATTTCAGAACATTCACACAGACATGTATGTACATATTTGCACGTAGGTGTGTGCTTATGCTTTGACCCAGCAGCTCCACTTTGAGGGCTTATGAGCAGCAGGTACTATTTGACAAGTGTGCAAAGATCAGTGCAAGGTGTTCATCATAGCAATGTTTGTACTTACAGAAAGAATGAGCATGATCTACCTGCTCTGCCTAATCAGAACTGATTAAACTGACAGGTGTTCAGCTATGCCATGGGATACTCTGCAGCCTTTGAAATGATTTAAATTCACAGGCAATGCTCTCCTTTCTGTCATGAGAGCCTAACAGATATTTCACAAGGCCAATGGCCTTGGCTTACGTGGTTCTTCATCAGAATCTTTGCCCTGAACACTTCTTCAGGTGACTCTCACCTGTGGTGCTTGGTGTCTAATGTAATCCATAAGCATAGTGCTTAACCCAAAAAGGAGTCCACCTGCAATTTTTTCCTAGGACACCAGCTGCTGGCAGAACAGAGCCCTCCATACCTTGCATCACTTACCAAAGGCCAAAGGTAAGCGACTCCACTTGAGATCGTCTGTGCGGCTACGTCTTCCATAAGAATCCACGAACACCCCAAATTCTGCAAGGAGTTGGAGCCCGGGGCATCAGCACAGCCAGAGGCATCAGTATCAATGACACATACTTTGATAGAAGAATTAGGGATTGAACCCAGGGGACCACCAGCCAGATTTAACTGGATCATTAAAACCTGAAGACCTTTGCTGAGTCACATCTCTCAGAGACGTGTTAAAGGAAAGCGGAAGAGACAGAAAATAAGAGGCAAAAGGAGGAGGAAAAGGAGAAAGAGAGACCCAGACACAAGGAGGAACAGACAGAAAGACCCAGAGATAGGAAGAAGGGGGGAAATGAAAAAGAATGAAGAGAAACATCACAAGAAAATGCAAGAAAGAAGGAAGGGAAAAAAGAGAAAGGAAAGGGAGAGAGAAGGGGCAGAGAAGGAAAGAAGTGGCTGCTCTCAGGAGAGAATATGAGAGAGCTGGATCAGGCAAGGGTGCTGGTAGGGTCTGGGGCTCCTGGTGTCTGCGAGCCATCAGACCAGTGGCGGGCGGGAAGCCCTGACTCACCGTGGAAGCAGAGCAGGTACTCCTCCCGCTGCCCTGCGCCGTTCACCTGCACGATCGAGACAGGGAAACTATTGGAAGAGGAGGCAAACACAGCAGGCGCCAAGGAATGGTCATTCTTATCCAGGAATTCTGTAAAGTCAGGTGAGAAGCGGGGCTTCAGGAATGAGCTAGTGTTGGTGGCAAGGCTGGAGCAGAGTGCGGGCTCGGGGGGGAGGACTTGGGCCCTACCCTCAAGCGTGTACTGCTTCATGTCAATTTCGTAGAATTTATTGGTTCCAATAAGGATACTGTAATTGGTGAAGTGGATGCAGCTGCAGGGCTCTGAGGTCTCTATCTCCTGAGACAGAGGGTAGAAGAAAATGATGTGAGTTAACACAGGGCAGCCCCATTTCCACTGCTATTCCATTTCCGCCTCAACTAACCAGCCTTGGAGACGGTCACCTCTGGACTTATTCACGTTCTCAGCCACACAAAGCACACTCCATCCTTTCATGTCCCCCACGAGGGCTGATCATCCCTTTGCTACCTCTGAGTTCTTTGCAACCCCAGACCAAGACCAAGAAAATAAGGTCAAATGGCAGCCAAAAAGAGAAACACCATTTCAATGAAAAGGTTGCAAAAACAGATCTTTAAAAATGCAAATTCTTATCTGAGGAAAAGAACTGGAGAAAACAGGGTTAGAGGGAGTGGTTTTAAGCTTCCTTCTTTTGGTAAGCTAAGTTTCTAACGTGAACCTGTATCACCTATATGATTATTCTCATCATCATTGTTGTCATCTCCATTAGTGATGGGCTTTCTAATTACTTCCACTTGTTTTCAGGCCAGTCCTAATAGTAAAAAAAAACCTAGGCATGCTTATTCAAAACAGTAGCCAAGAATTACAGGGAAGCAATGATTTCTGAGAAATCTCCTAAAGCTAACAGTTCAAGCTCACAATCCACACTATCATCACTGAATATTTCTGATCACCTGCTAAGTATGAGGAAACTTTTAGGCAGCATGACACAGTGAAATGGTAGGGAAAAATCAAACTTCAGTTTTGGTCTCAACTTTGTAACAGGATCTCAAGCCAGCCTCAATTGTCTAACCTGAAAATTGGGGATTATCACCCCTGCATTTCAGAACTGTTGTGGAAAGTATATAATAACCAGCTCAGTTTCTGGATGGTGGACGAACAGCCCACCCAGGATGAAACTATTTCCCTAACACAGAATGACCTCTATGTATGTTCACCCATCAGTCATTTCACTTCTGAGACTAATCATGAAGACACCTGAAATAAAGCAGGCTTACTACAGGTGGCGCTTTCCTAGCCTAGGGACAACGGCCAGTCTCAGGAAGTGAGGCAAATGATCCAATGTGTACCTTGTCCACACGGCAGTCACCATCACCACCACTCTGCTCCAAGGACAATCAGCTCCCTAATTACACATCAGAACCCAGCACTGGCTTCTCCAAAGGTTAATAATAGAAACTTCTAGGATCTGACATAAATTCTGATAAGTGCCACCAGAGACTGCTAGCTTCTCAGAGAGATGTCCTTCCTTTTTTATGTGAATTGAAACGAAGTGTCTCTTCCATCAGCCAGCTTCCTTTCTCCCATAACAAAGGGCTGAATTCACTGGGCCGGCTAGAGAGGCCGTTCACAAACAGAAGGAAAATGAGAGGGAAAAGGGCAGCCACTCAATGCTCTGAAGCTTCCTCCAGGTGTGTCTGTCTCTTTCTCCCTCTCCCCCTACCTAGAGATCACCAAGGCTGAAGGGACCTGGCACACACTGTTCCCTGAGACGGCACGTCTTCCACATCAATTGGTGGGGACAGCAGGACAGGTGAGGCCCAGGACTTACTTTCCGAATGCAGTACTTGCTGAGGTTTTCATTGTAGCGGAGAATGATGACTTTGCTGGGCATGGCTGCACAGATGCAGAGCCCGTTCTCAATCTGAAAAGCAATCAGGGAACAGAAAAAGAGTGTCCGTCGTGTGTATACTGGCTCCAGAGCAAAACTAGGAATATAACATCAATTTTTTTTAATGTTTACTCATTTTTTGAGAGAGAAAGAGACAGAGTGTGAGCAGGGGAGGGGCAAAGACAGAGGGAGACAGAATCTGAGGCAGGCTCCAGGCTCTGAGCTGTCAGCACAAAACCCGATGTGGGGCTCGAACTCCCGAACCAGGAGATCATGACCTGAGCCGAAGTTGGACGCTTGACTGAGTGAACCTACCCAGGAACTCCCAAAAAACTTTTTTTAAATAAAAAGAAAAGAATTGATAAAACTGACAGAGCACACGGTGTTTTACCTTGCTCAGTCCCCGTCTGAAAATCCTGGGCCCATCTAGCAATGTCTTTTATCAGCCCCTTAAGGTTCCTCTAAGAAACCTTTTCAAATCAACACCTTTCTAGGCCAGCCATTCTCCCACTTTATATTCTGCCCCCCCCTTTTTTTATTGCCACAATTAATCATAACCATCATATAAGTGACTAAGAAAAGAATTCCAGAGACCAAAAGTCCTCAAGAATAGTGACCAAGGTCAAGGCCCCTTCAGGAGGTTCCTGGAGTCAACCATAGCCCTCCCCCACTGGTCCTCCGTTCCTCAGCACAGAATTCTCTGAAGGCTCAGTCAGGGACACAGGATGTGTTGGGTAAATGCTGACTCAGTGGCTAAACAACAGATTCCCAGTGAGCCATTTTCTGAGAAGGGAAAGTCAGTGGTTGTCAACAGGATGACTCCAGTGGCCTCAGGCGGCCTGCAAATGCTTGATTCAGATTTCATTAAAGTTAGACATGTTTATGTGTAGGCACCCACAAACACTCTTAATTTTTTCAATAAAAAAAGTTTCCCTAAAGAAGCAGGCAAGAAAATATATGTATTTATGCACCAAAATCAATATGCTATTAGCTACCAAACAATTAACCTGAGTTATTGTGAACTGACTTTATGTTCTATAAATGTCATAAATCAGAATTTGCTAATTTCTAGTAATAAAACATTTTTCATCCAGTCCAGGAGTGGGGATCCATGTTAGATTAAAAAAAAAAAAAAAAGACTCTGTCCTACACACACTGACACAGATATACACACACGTACACATTCTAAGCATGGATCTTCCTTTCAGTTTTGTTAAATTCTCATTTTTCTCTCTGACATTTCCTTTAGATTCAAAGCCTGTGCAAATTTCATGGCTACACAAATTCCTTCATGTGTCTAAAGGAAGCAACAGAAATTTAACCCAGTTAGAAGACATACAATTTTCAAGGTCAAATTGGTAAGCTGCCTCAAAAGGAGGGAAGAGCCGATCTCAAGAACATTCTGCCAGCTGAGGCCCTGAGGAGAGCCTACCTTGCCAGCAGCAAACAAGTGACAGCCCTTCACGGCTTCAAAAACGTTGGGTGAGATGTCGGGCTGGGCGGGAAGGTGAGCCTGCGCCAGGGACTGCTTCACTTTTTTCACGTCAACAAGGCACAGAGCTCGCTCTTCTCCTGAAGGGAAAAGGAAGAGCTTCATGGTCAGTGTGAGGCAGGGAAGCAAAGGTGCGGGATGGCAGTTCTACTTCTCTTCACAAACATCCACGCGGGGCCATGCAGGTCAACAGAGTTTCCCAGACACTTCTGTGTACACAGCTTAGGTCCAAGTTTCAGATCTAAAATGAAAACATCTGGCCTCTTGGTCAAGATTCTGGGATGCAAAAAAAAATTCTGCCGACATAATCAGAGAATGTGAACTATACTTTCAAACACAATCCCCATCAAAGTGAAGATGAGGATGGGTTAGGAACACGGAGGGGACATTTTATGAAATGACAGGCTCGGACCCTTCTGATAGGTCAGTGTCATGGAGGACCAAAGGAAGGCCAAGGATGCATTCCAGATTAAAGGAGACTAATGGGACACTACTAAATGTAGTGCACAATCTGGGACTGGGTCACAAATCAGGGGGGAAAATACCAGAAAGGACGTTATTGGAGCCACAGGTAAATTCTAACTATGAGTAGTGTGTCAGACAACTGCATTCCAACGAGGGATAAATTTCCTGAATCCAAAAACGGTGCCACGTGAAACTATTCTGTGTGATACTATGACAGTAGACCCATGCCACTACACGTTTGTCCAAACCCACCAAGAGTGAACCCTCACGGACACTCTGGACCCTGGCTGATGATGTGTCACTGCAAGTTCATTAGTTATGTCCAATGTCCCACTCTAGTCGGGGATGCTGATAGTGGGGGTGGAGGGATACTGGAACTTTCTGTCCTTTAAGCTCAATTTCACTGTGAACCTAAAACGCTTCTAAAGAATAAAGTCAAGTAGGAAGGGAGGAAGGTAGGGATGGAGAGAAAGGAAGGGAGGGAGGGAGGGAAGGAAAGGAAGGAAGGCAAGCAAGCAGAAAAACAAAAGAGGCAAAGAGAGTAAGTGTTGAGAGCCAGTTCCTGACCATATTATTTCAGCCACGCCTAAAACAAGACCTGACTGTGGATGTTTTTGAACATTGAGCCAACAAATTACTGTTTTCCATTAAAAAAAAAAATAGTACTGCCAATAAAGAGAGAAAAAATTTTTTGCCATGGTTATGTGAGACAATGCCCATGTTCGTAGGTGATACGGTGAAGAATTTGGGGTCACAGCTGCAAGGGACTCTCAGACGGCTCAAAAGTTAGTGTGTGTGCGTGCACGCATGTACATTTGTATAGGAAGAGAGAGAAAATATGGCAAAATGTTAACCAGTGAACAGATGAAGGGTTTCTGAGGGTCACACAGAAATAAGAGGCAACATGCTAACAGGCAGGCTCTCAGAAGGCCATGGCTCAAGGTGGCAGTGACCTCGCCACGACGCCGGCATCAAAGCGTCTGATGTTACCAGGACTCTGAGGCTCCTACTCTTCCCCTGGCTGAATGGTGAAGTGTTCTTTGGGGGTGTCAGACTGTACTGCACTGGCCACCAGGGGAATGAATCTGGGCAGAGAGCGCCATCAGCTTGGGCACCAGCATGGACACGGGGGAAAGAGCCGCTTCTGCTCCCATCTGCCTGCAGGAGGGCCTGCCTTTGTGTTTCGCAAGCGTGACACTGGCTTTCAGGTAGTTTCCCTCGACAGTGAAGAGAAAGCGCCATGTCCTTGGCCTACCACCTGCTATCATGAGTAGCTTCTCCAGGTCCTTGATGATATAAATTTGGAAGACTGCTCCGATTCCTGGGACATGGGTGAGGGAGTTTTTCAAGACATTCAGAGCGTAGAGCCCTTCCTCAGTGCCTACCAACACCACCTGCAAGGAGAGAAGGTCACAAGCACAACATAAGCATGATCACATCCCGGGGACAACCCCATCAAGGAAGAGCCCTTTCTTTCTTGACTGCAGGGGGCGGCTACTGCCAGTGTCCAGAGAACAGTGCTACCTGGTCGCTGAAGGGCAGTGTGCAGTTCATGTCTAGACGGTCATCACCTTCCAGTTTCAGCAGGGAGTTTCCAAGCAATTTCTTTTCGTATTGGAACAAATTTAAAAAAGAAGGAAAGAAAGGAAAAGAAAAAAACAAGGACATGGTAAGATGGAACTGTTCATGACCAAACCATCCAGAGAGATAAAAGCAAGAACAGAGAGAAGTTTGGTGCCAGGAAGGAAGGTTACTCCTGAAAATGCCAGAAACACACATTTGGTCTTGGCTTGCCCCCTATTTTGATCTGAGCTCAGAAGGCAAAACATGAATGTTACTGCTTATCTCTGGGGTGGTTGTTAATTAGCATCAAAGTAATGCCTCAGCTTGATGCAGAAATAAAATAGATGTAGAGAGATTTTCTGTGGTAGGAAATAAGCTGAGGCTAAAGAGATTCCACCTGCAAAGGGTTAATAAGCCACATGGAAGGCTCCTTCCCCTCCAGGCTGCAGCAAAAGTACAAAGCACAGTGTCAGCACCAAAGAAGCAAGCTTCTGAATCTCTTTACCTGAACCCACGCAGGCAGAAGCTCGTAGGAAATACAGTCACGGCCCTATTGTACACATATTAACATGGATTTCAATAACAGGCTCACACAGGTAACCACAAAATAAGTCATCAAATCACTGGTCCACCCGGTGAACAAAGCTCCGATCAGGAGGCTCATGGTTAAGAAGTTCACCATTGTGAACTGTGAAGGTGCTTACTAGGAGCCCAGCATTTGGTCTTTGGTGGAGAAAACACCAATGAGCAAGGAGCCCTGTTTATATCCTGGAAGTTTCCAGGAGGAGTGATGCCAATCAAGGCACACCTACAGTTCCAACATCTTAAGGGTAAGTAGGATTCCAAACCTGCCTACAGAAGAGCAGTTCGTGTGGAAGGTACGAGAAGGTTATGAAAAGCCTTCCCAAAGTTGGCATGGCTGTCGGCAGACTTTTGTGCTGCTCCACAGCCAAGCGCTTGCAAATAAACTCATCAGAGTAAACGAGAAAGAGGATTTCCATATGAGTACATTTGCTGCCGTGACCAAGATCAATCGCCGCCCCAAGAGCTGGCTAACGGCACTGACTGCCTCATTCTAAAGGGCCGCCGGGGGAGGGTGTGTGACACCAGACAGACCGCGTACAGCCTGTATCTCAGTGACACAAGAGTCCCAGTCATGACAGTCTCGGCCATCCCTCCCCCGGAGAGGCGGCAAGAGGGGCCCCACCACTCAGGTCAGTTCCCAAGTCAGCCCACTTTACAAAGACAGCCTCCAGCTCCTGCCTCCATACTCACAGCATCAGCTTCTGCTTTTTCCCTAGAAACTCTCCCACCTGCGACCACAGACTCTAAGGCGGTGACCCAGCGCTGTTTGTCGGGGAAGCTGGGAGCCAGCAAGTAGAGCGTTCTCCCAGGCCAGCAGGTGGTGTGTGGGTGAGACTCCATCTTCAGTATGTAGGGGACATCTAGGGGATGGGACAGAGAGCAGGGGTCCGCTGTGGATTCCTCTCATTCTTGGGAGGGATGGCCCTGAGGTGTCAGACATCGCCCAGGCATGCAAGTCCTAGACCCCACTAAAAAGGGGGAGCCAAGGAGGGCACCCCCTCCTCCCCCTGCTGATTCATCCAGCCCAGTGCCCACCCCCACCCTCACCTCCCCACCCTACCCCACCCCACCCCCTGCCGTGGGTTCTCCAGCTTCCGCTCACCTGCTTTGGCTGTATTTGCAAGCTCAGAAGCACCAACGGCGCCATGAATAGATACATCCCCGTCGGGAAGGCACAGCTCAAATTCTTCCACCGGCCTCTGTCCAGCTTGGTGCAAAGAGGAAGGGCAGAGAGAAAACCAAAAGAACAGGAACAAGAACGAGGGGAGAAGAGAGGAAGAAAGAAACAGAGAGAGAGAGAGAGAGAGAGAGAGAGACAAGGCAAGAGAGACAGAGTATGCATGGAAAGAGAGGCGCACGAGAACAAAGGAGGAGGGAAAAAGGTGTGCAGAGAAGGCGGAGAGGGAAGATAAAAACAAAATAAAGTGTGTCAGATGAGTAGCACAGTCAAATTTCTGCTGACGATGCGGATT